>NW_008795436.1:1176784-1178842 GCF_000699145.1 Aptenodytes forsteri
GGAGGTTGTAGCAAGGTGGGTGTCGGTCTCTTCTCCCAAGTAACAAGTGATAGGACAAGAGGAAATGGCCTCAAGTTGCACCAGGGGAAGTTTAGATTGGATGTAAGGAAAAATTTCTTTACTGGAAGAGTGGTTAAACATTGGACCAGGCTGCCCAGGGAAGTGGTTGAGTCACCATCCCTGGAGGTATTTAAAAGACGTGTAGATGTGGTGTTTAGGGACATGGTTTAGTGGGCACGGTGGTGTTGGGCTGACAGTTGAACTCAATCTTAGAGGTCTTTTCCAACCTTAATGATTCTGTGATTCTATGAAGCAAGATAAGAACTTAAAAAAGGGCAGTCTGATGTTTTAAAACTTAATGCTAATTTAATAAGATAGGAAACATAATCAGAAATAGGAGATTTAAAAACTAGTGTTATTCCTGGAGTTCTACAGGTCCAAGGCTGTTTTTCACGAGCTTCTCAAGCAGGACTCCTCCACTCAAAGTTGCCAGGGAGACAGAAAAAAGCAAATTAAAATTCCAGTCAACTTAGTGGAGTATCAAAGGTTAGGGGCATTTTAAAAATGACTTAGCAAAAATTAGGTCTGCAATTTACCTTTCATTCTGAGTTTTAGCAGTTATGATGAACATCAAGACAGTTGTGAAAAGGAAAAAACTGTAGAACTAAATAACTGCTCAGATATCTATCCATTTTGGTCCCACCTCAAAGAAGAAAGTCTGTCTTACCCCCATGTTTACAGCTCAATGCACAAGACTGTAAATACCTGCAGTAACCAAAGATGTATGATTACAGAAAAACAATTCTACATGAATATCACTGATACTATCTGAAGAAAGACACCTGTAAAAATTCCAAATCTGACTATAGAAGACCTTATAGATATATCATGGCATCTTTAATATAAATCTAAGGGATTCCACTCCTATCAGAAAAGAAATGAAAATTAAATAAAAAGATTTAAGCAGTTCAGGTGATCTCCATACAGAGAAAGAAGGGGGGGGAAGTGAATATGTACAAATGCCTTCATGTGTAAAAAGATCCAAGAAAGTTCAAGTAAAAGCCAGCCAGAGTAAGCAGAGGGAGTGTCACCAGAGATTTCTGGTTTGAGCAGTCAAAGTGCAGTGGTGAATCTGAACTCCTAAGTGAAACCTGTCAGACACGGCATTTGAATTAAGATAGATCTTGAAGGGAGAGCGTAATTTACTTCTCAGATAATTTGGGAGACAATTCTTCTTAGACACCCACCCAAAATAGATAACCGTATGAGGAAAAAGAATTCCCCCCGTTCTCCCACAAACAATAACTCTGCGCATAGGGAAATACACCCACAGACAGCATACAAAAAACCCCAACACCTCCTTCTCACATGCATTTCTACTCTATTCAAAGCTACACTGTTCAAGTGAAGAGTATTTTCTATAAACCATGGGCCAAGATATGTTTAATAAAGAGAACTCGTTGAATTTAATGTGAATCTTTCTCAGTTAAGAGCCAAAAATACTCACTTTATAGGCCATCTGGGAACACTTCCCAATTCCAAATTTAGGGTCCAGTAACAAGTCCTACAAATAGTCTTCATGTGTGAACGCTTACTCTTCCTGCGTTGAATTTCACTGAACTGGAGCCAATATGACTTTGCACATGAAGGAAGCTAAGTAGGGGATCAGAAACCTGGCACAGCTAAATGCCATAGTCAGAGACATCCAACCACTCTGCTTTGCACCCTTTCTCTACAGAGACTCTTCATCCACCACTGTGGATGCTCATCTGCTCTGAAGTATGGGGCGCGGGGTGTGTGTGGGGGTGTGTGTGGGGGTGTTAAGAACTCTCTTTAAAAAACATCAAAGCTGAAAACCTTATGGTTTTAGGATTTGTTGAAAAATAAAATTTGGTTGCTAAAGTAAAGGCTATTAAAAAGATAAAAAGTAATCAATGTATCATTTGCTTCCCGTCCCACTACTGTCCCACTACTGATCACTGTCAAACACTCTTGGAAATAAAAATAAGAAATATTCCATTTTTCTGTTTGCTTAAGAATAAAGCATCTTTGCATCAA
>NW_008795436.1:1178917-1182684 GCF_000699145.1 Aptenodytes forsteri
CCACCGCTGTGGATGCTCATCTGCTCTGAAGTATGGGGCGCGGGGTGTGTGTGTGGGGGTGTGTGTGTGTGTTAAGAACTCTCTTTAAAAAACATCAAAGCTGAAAACCTTATGGTTTTAGGATTTGTTGAAAAATAAAATTTGGTTGCTAAAGTAAAGGCTATTAAAAAGATAAAAAGTAATCAATGTATCATTTGCTTCCCGTCCCACTACTGTATCACTGTCAAACACTCTTGGAAATAAAAATAAGAAATATTCCATTTTTCTGTTTGCTTAGGAATAAAGCATCTTTGCATCAACTTTAAAAATATTGGCAAAATTACTAGAAATAATGCAAAAGTAATTTAATTCCAGGGGAAGTTATACAGAACCCTTTCAGGGTGCACCAAACTTAAGTCTTGACAAATTGAGACTTAACCAAGTTTTTTTCTTCTTCCTGAAGAAGAAAATTGTTTTGAATTGTGTACATATAAAGTTGTTTCTCTCCTCAGTGCAAGTCCCAAGTGTGTTTAATGGTTTTGCTAAATATGATTGAAAGAAAACCATGCCCGAGGGAAATGATCCTTTGCTGGATATGTATAAGGGTTGAAACAGCTTGGTCAATGAGTGACCATAGCATATGAATCTAAAACTAATCTCAAAAAGCCTGAGGGTACCCAAAGCTAACCTAGTCAAGTAGTCATTTTTTCATGTGCTGTGAGCTAAATACACTGTCTATAAAAGACTCCCTGTACACCTCAAAGCAAGTGTTTTGTTTTTCTCACATTAAAAAAGGAAAAAAAAAAGTTTTCAACAATACATTGTAGGGGTGCATAACAGCAAACCAAAAATAATTATGTAACAGAAAAAGCAGTCTCTTAGTTGTCACTAAAATAAGACCCAGTTCTGACAGTTGTTGAGAAACTAATTTCCATGAGACCACATCAGAGCTTAAATCTGTGGGATCAAATCCTTTGTTGCTGGTTGTCCACAGATGGTTAATCACCAAAAAATGAAGAAAAGCAGTTGTGAAAGATCATCACAGCTATTTTTCTGATCCATAATTAATCGAAGTTCCAGATAATCATTCAAATTTTTAAACAGTGTTCTTAATCTAATTGAATCTTTGCATCCCCATTACTAATTGCCCCAGTCATGCAGAGAAAAGGATATTTGAAAGACGTTTTCGGTGGGATTGCCCCAGTCATGCAGAGAAGAAAAAGGATATTTGAAAGACGTTTTCGGTGGGATACAACTTTATGAGTTTACCTGGGAATCCTGCAGTAATTACTGTTGTGCTGCAGTTCACCATGCCTTCTGTGATCATCTCTGTCTAGCAAAACAGCCTCTTCAGCTTCCCAGAACACCTCAGAGGATTTTTCACCTCATTCTTAGGACTCCATCATATTCATTTCATAGAAGGATTCAGAGGTGGGGAATGTCAGTTACCTTCTCGTATTGGAATTTCTATCCTGTTCAGTTATTAGGGTTCAGCCCTGGAATAACTGGGAAATTAACTCTATAGAAAATAAACAGCTGTACAAAAGGCATTAATAAATAGCATGGATCACTTCCCCTTCTCCTTCCACCCAAAATGAGGATCCAGTTCTCTCTCTAACATCAGAGAGAGAGGGAGACCATATTAACTGAAGCCACAAAAATGCTGTTCTGGTCAGGTGTCTGTAGCTAAATACCAATGTCATTTCCATGTCATCTCAGATCCACCCAGCTCAGAACAATGTGGGGGAGTGATCTGTCAGCTCACAGCCCTGATTCACTACATTGAATCCTTGGGTCCACCACCAGTCAGCTCCAGCGAAACCATACCCCTAACTCCTGACCTTGGCCCTCTTGTCTCAAACAAGAGAGATGGGTAAGGGACTGCTGCTCTCTTGTCTCACCAGTGCAGACATCCTCTCTTTGAAGCTGCAGAATGCCACTTCAAAATATAAACCAATCTTTACAAAGTTAAAGAAAACTTTAAAAAAAAAAAAAATCTGTATTACCTAAAACCTTAGGAAAGGTACAGAACTGATTTTTTGAGTAAACTATGATAATGAACAAGTCCAGTTACATTTCACAATAAAGCTGCATGAGACAGAAGAACTGCTCCGTAAACAAGGGCAAGGGATGGGGTGAGAAAATCACTGAAAAATATTAAGTCCCTTGAGCACCACGGGATGTGCAATTTTCATTGTGCTCTGAGACATACTTGTGTGGCCTTGTTGCTTCTATTGATCATCGTAGGTCTTTCCTAATAGAGTTACAAGACATTTTCAGTTGCAGACTTAGAAACCTGTGGGAAATGGGATCCAATCATCTGGCTGCTATGTTTCTGTAAGGGCAGCTCTGTCTTGTTGCTACTGCTCTGTTGGGCTTTAAGCACAATACCAGCACATCTACGGCTGAGAAGCAGGGAACAGAGATTGTGCTGGCACAGGTTATGAATTTCTGTGAAGGAAGAACCAAACCTTTCTGGTCATTTACAAAGTTCAGTTAATTTTCTTATTATTTTTCTTTGTTATGGAACTGCACTTCTGATTTCCAACAGGGTTGTGAGTGCAGGAAGAAAGTGGGAAGAATTAAGAGGTATTTTATGCTCTTTTACTACACCAATAGGTACAGTAATGAATGAACAGAGATCATTTTTTAATGTTATGCTGAGGCAGAAGGTATTGGAAATAATCACAGAAATCTCAGTGAAATAAATGTTACTTTAAGCAAGAAACCCAAGGCACAAGGAATCTCAGTAAGAATCTGTATTTTGGGTTCTTACTTGCATCAAAATAAACAACAGACATTTGTGTTTTTCTTATCAGAGCAGCAATAAACGATAATTAAAAAAGGAGAAACTTGTACATTTGAAAAATTTCTACTGAAAACATCACATAAACGAGTTACCTAGCACAATCTATGACTTACAAACTGAAGATGGAAATAAAATACAAACCACTTTCCTCATGTAATATTAGTAATGGCAATCTATGTCATTTAAGATGCTTATCTATTTTTTTAAAAAAAAATCTAGGTAAAATTCAAGGCAAAGCCTGATCCAGCAAGCTGTGGAAAAATTTCAGCTTATGCTGACATGACATGAAATTTATGGAGCACAACACCTTGCAGAATCAGGCCCATCGCTGCTTTCGTAAGCCTTTTAAAAGAAGGACACCTGTAGGTTCAGGGGAGTTAGCTCAGGACTCCAGCAAGAGAGCAGTGTAATTGGGTGGCATATGTGGGAGAAGGTAAAGTGACTCTGTTACATGCACAATTATGTTTATGGACTTACTGAAATTAAAAAAATAAAGATCAAAATGCTTCATGGCAGGATTTCTCTTCTCAACGAGAACATGTCACTGGCCACAAGGACAAAATACAGGTTCATCACTGAAAAGTAGTAAAGTGGATTTGTTCCCCCCCAGGTTTCTGTTCTGACCCCTTTTGTGATGTACACCTTTCATCACATCAGCATGACAGTGCTGAGATTAGTGGCACCCTGAAACAGCTAAAACACTTCCGTGTTTGATTTCATAGTTAAGATTTCTTTACCGTTGCAGTGTAGACAAATACTGTATCATGGTCTGGAGGTCCTTCCCAGGAAACAACACAATGCATGCAAATTTATATGCCTATAAACTGAAAAGTGTACTTGATTATATCACTGTAACTAAATGATTACGCTGACTTTGGTGAAGTTCACTGATCTGCTAGGAAACAGAGTTTCTGTGGTATGCATTCCACTCTGCAAGACGTTATCTAAAGAGACTGTACAAGCAAGGGGGGGGGGGGGG
>NW_008795436.1:1183018-1189325 GCF_000699145.1 Aptenodytes forsteri
GGGGGAAAGCATCACTCCAAACTCAAAGAGAATGAAATGCAGCACAAAAGTACATACGAACATTTAACAGCCCAAAGAGGATGGTATGGTCCATGAAGACCTGACCTCATAACCTCAGGAAATACAAATTAATCTGTGTTTCATCATCTGAAACTTGAACTTCTAGCTAGTGGCTCTATGCTCTTCCCCCTGCCTTCTTCAAAAACTCCTCCTTGAACTGATTTACACTATTTGCTTCTACTGCTGACTTCGGCAGTTTGTTCCAGACTGTATTTCAACTACCCTTTGCGTAAAACTGTTCTGTCTGAATATATCGGAGTCCCTAAATTCTGGTACACATATTGGAGTGGTTACAGAAGTAATTTTAGTGTGGCTGGCAGCTGGCCTAACTCGTGCTCTGATCTCTCCTCCCCTCCCCTCAACCAAACAGTTAATACTTTGCCATCAAAGTCAGGGCTGCTACAAAGAGAGCCTGCTCCAGCCAAGTGCCCAGAGGGACACCACTTGAACTTGTCATGTATTGACAGGACACTGTGGCCAGAGCAGCCTTCCCAACCCTTAGAAGGGGACCAAAGCAGTGAAGAGCAAAGAGTAAGCAAATAAAGAGGAGCAGGACTCTACATCTTACTATGCTAAAGAATTTGATCCTATTCACAGACCTTTTATCTGCTTTCCACAAACATTTTCATAGGTAACTGTTGGTTAAAGAAAAAAAAAAAAAAAGGGATTTTTAAAAAGGAATATTGGGAGCTATATTTATAGCAAATATTTGGCAAACTGTCCATAGGTCTAAAATATATTGATATAAATAATCTGTAAAATAAAGTTGAATATAGACATTTGTGAAAACTGAACTTTATTAATTTTTTTCATTTTGAATGTAAAAGGGGACCAAATTTATTGAAATCTTAACTGCAGCTGCAGGGTGGCAATTAAGTGGCTGGAAAGAATTGGGAGAGTGAATAGCAGCCTCCAGATTTTAAAAAAATTGTTAGTTGATCTTAAAAGATAAATACAGGATTCTTAATTTTGACTTCTGAGGATCTGCATTTTTTAAAAGATGATTATTTGTAAGTGTCTTTTTAAATCCACTTTCGTGCATGAACTAAGGTTTGGAAAGAGGCAGACAATCTATCAAGTGTGCCGTAACTTTTAAATGAAGGTGACATATTTTTCCCAGTCAGAGCAACTTTCATCAGGAATATTTTTGGAAATTTAGAAAATCTCTTTGATGTCAGAAAAACTGTTTCTCACATTCTTTTGAAGCAGACAAAAGGTCAATGTTAATTGCAATATGTTGTAAATCATATAGATTACTTTCAAGAAAATATTTAAGGGAGATATCTTATATGTGACATTCATTCTTCAGCCAGCCAGACATGGAAGATGTTTAATTTATAAAGAATTAAAAGGATGGAAGTCTCTTGCAAAATACAGAATTTAATGAAATTCTTCTGTTTTGTTACCAATTCACAGATACCATCTTTTCTTATTTATGGAGAGAAGTGTATTAATCATCACATGCAGAGTTGCAAATTCAGCAGAAACATAAATTATCAGCCCTAAAACTCAAATTCTTTCAAAGGATCCGTAAAGCTAAAAGTTTTGAGTAGCTTGGATACAACAAATGGACAAGAAAAGATAATGCATCTTTTGAAACACAAACCTGCAAAGATGTTATGCTCAATTACTCTGACAAAAGATTTGGAAACCAACAATATCCCCTGTGGAATACCACTGCTAAACTAGAATGCTAAATCAAAAGCTCAAAGTTAAGCAAGGATAATACAGCATAAGCCACATTAAATGCATGTCATCCTTAAAGCTAGAACCTACTTGGATATTTATTAAATAACTATTTCTACTTTCAGAGAGAGGGAAAAAAAATTAAAAAGAGCTCAAACCAAGTGTGAACGTAGTAAAAGTACCACTCTGGATATCACATGGAGAAATGGTGGGACTGGGCAGGCTGCACCCCCAACCGCAAGTCCTCTGGTGACCAGCCAGAGAGTTAAAAGGTTGTTTTACAGTCTAAACAAAGTTTCAGAGAGCAGTCTTTCAGGCTTATCTTTATAGACAACAAAAAACTCTACTAGAACCTGAGACAGGGAGGGAGCTGTGTTTGGACGGTTTTTAGAAGATGGAGAAGTATAGCTATGGCTGTCATGCTGGTGGCCAACATAAGGCTACTGTGTACAAACGAGGACTTCTAGCAAGCTACTGGAAAAAGGTGCTGCAGGAACCTCAGCGATGCCATGTTGCAACGGTATTTTCCAGCCTGATGGATGAAAACAGGCTTGTTGTATTTTCAAGGAATGCTTTCAGCCAAGCTGCACAAGGGGCAGGGTTTGCATGCAAGAAAAATCTTCAGTCTGCTGGAAGAAGCAGGGATGCATCCAGCCACCTACTGCGGGATCAGGGCAGGGGAACTGCTGGGGAGAGACGGTTTCCAGACAGCTGACATTATCAGCAGTGTTCATCATTGCATCACTGTAGATGTTTGGGAAGCCACTGCATTTGGGACACATCTACCCCGACGCTGATGTTGAGTAACGAGGAATGGAATGTGGGCTATTTCTGAGGGACGGGAACATCGTTGCCAAAAAAGCACTAAGAATACGAGTCCAATTTAGGCCAGTCAGTTCTTGTTATCTTCACTGAGATGGCAAGTCCATAATTTTGGTTGTACAGAAAAAAGGGATCATCTTTCTGAATTACAGGCCTAACATACAGAGCTTCTGCACGTGCAGCTAGGGGAGGCTGGGGTCTGGAAGGGCCGTAGTACATAGTAGGTGGATATTAGAAATGTTGAGTTCCTGTACTAGGACATAACTGATAGTAAAAGAACTAGGAATATTTAGGTTAACTGTGGTATCATTTTAATTTACCTGTTCTAGATGTTTCCCCTGAATATCCGAGATGCGTGCCCTAGATAACAGAGGTGCCACGGGATTAGCTTTGCTACATTTCTTGTTATCCAGACAGATATGCCAGTCAGCGGGTGATCGTTATTCATCTGGAAAAGGATGAATTTGTTGATTGATGTTAAAAGCTGATAGGGAAGTTGAAAGGACAACAAACAAGGAGAAATACAGAGCACACAACTGCGGTTTTAAAGTTAATGGATTTTTCCCATCAGGTAACACTGTATATGAAATAATAATGGTGCTAACTAAAACATTAGTTACTACTTGATGATGACACTTTACATCTTTCTGTAAACCTCTTATTGACACTAGCAGAATCTCCTGTGAATAAGGGAGAATAATGTCCTACATTGATATCTGGCATATGTAATGTGTTTATATAATCCAGTCCTCTCCACAAAATTAATTTGATCTGTCTGGTTTGGAGCATGTACTGCTGGTTACCCGTGCTCCCTGTGTGCTTTTATTTCTTGAAGATGCAGCTTGTTCTGTTTTTTGGCATCTTGGCTGCCTATTGAATGGGGGTAAGAGCAAAGACTTAATAACGGCAGTCTACTGACAATCACTGTTGCCAAACTAGGGCTGTGTTTGTGTGTGATGCAAACAACAGGCACTCATCCTTCAATTTATGAACACCAAACTTCAAATTGACAGGTAGCTGTTGGAGAACTTTCATTTCTAAATTATTAAGTAAAAGAGAAAGAAAAAGAAAAAAAGGTGAAGAAATTGGAGACAGTTACTGAATTACTCCAGTGAACAGTATTGATTGACAAATCCAGCCCCAAAAATCAGAATTAAAATTAACTGCACTTACTGCATCAGTCACATTGCAGAGTTTGAAAATATGGCATGAAAGATGAACAAATGCTATGAAAGATAAAGGCAAAATGTAATTATAATATAAAAATATCTGCAAGTTATATTTTATAAGAGTAACAAATCCTTGCAAGTTGAAAAACTTTGCATCACCCAGGAGGAGTGAGTAATTACCTTAAAACTTTTTTAAAAAGTTCTAATGCAAGGGATACAGCTATCAATCAAAATCAAATCAAAAGGGTTTATGGCAAGTGACTCAAAGCAATACGATTTTATTTTTCTGAAGAGATTTATTTACATAGTGAGATTAAAAATGTCTCAGATTTATGCACTCACTCTAGGAACATGAATTTCCTAGGTTTTAAACCTTTAATGCAATAACCTTTACCCTGGTTTGAGATAAGCCTATGTCAGCATTTATAAAGTAGGGTCTTCCTAGCTGTTTGGTCCAGTATAATAAACCACTTCCTCCTTCTGTGTCAAATGATAACTTTTATTCCTTTAAAGCCCTTTTCCTTTAATCCAGCATTTTCATTTTGTTTTCCTCCTCTTCCATAGTTCTACCTCCAGATCTAGAGCAATTCCAAGAAACTTTCCCAAGAGATTCCTCTAAGGAAAACAAGAATATTTCTTTGGAAACACATTGAGGACTAACAGGCTCGTCTGGAGGAAAATTAGTGGTAGCGCTGCCTGGGATTACACTGGAGACTTAAAAGACCCACAGCTTTACTTTCTCTGCTAATGCAAAATAGGGTGCATTCATCCAAGGAAGAGCACTATACCAAAGGACAAATTCGTGATACTCATACACACATGGACTAACACATGCACACAAAAGCACATTTTCTTTGCTGGCTTCTGTCATTAGGACTGTCTTCCTGGATTTAATAATCGGACTCACCAAAATCACAATCCTAAATAGCCATCTCATTTACTGCCTACCTTTCAATTAACTTGATTTTTTCCAGACTTTGACCCACAAACATTTTCAGTTTTCCCTTAAGAGTAGCCCTAGAAGCTTTATTTCTTTCCAGCCTTCAAAGTCTCCTATCTGTTGTTGGTTCTTCTCCTTTTCATTAAGTGCATTACCAATAAGTTACAAAGAGGCCAGAGACGGCTAGATCGGAGTAATACGGAAAAGACTCATGTAATATTTCCACACATTTTTAAAAGTCTACAGTTGCCCGAGACTGGTAAGCTGTTGAGCTGTGCTCAGTGCTCTTCTACAAATAAAACAGACATCCAAAACACAGAAAGAACACAGTGCATCTTATGCATCTTATGCACTGTGGCAATTTCCCTCTAAAAACATGAGAGGAGGAATTACTAGCCGGACACTGAAGGGACATGCTCAGTTAGTTAACAAACAAGGCACATTTACTTCGTTAGGCCATGCCAGACATGGATACCTGCTTCCCACATCTCCATAATCGCAGTGACAAGGAGCAGGACTTCTTCTGCTTGCTGGATCACTGGAGATGATTTTCACAGTCTTGCTGCACAGATTCTGCCAATTTGTGTTCAGGCTCTTTTAAAGACTAGAACAAGTAGCCAAACAAGCACCTGGCATAGGAGGCAAGTCCGAGCGCCCAGGTTGCACAGTACCTATGACAAAGATACAAGTAATCAATCACTAAACTCCTTATAATTTACTGTTGTGCAAAACAAATGAACCGAGTAACCAACACTGCTGACATAATGGTGGCCAAAGGAGAGCTGGACTTGTTAAAAACTTGTCAGAGGTTTACTCTTTGATCTTTTGTTTAATCTTCTTGCTCATCCCATTTTGTCTCCTCCTAAACACACCAAGTTCTTGTACCAAAAAAAGAAAATGTGTAACAAAGGTGCCCAACTACAGCCTCAGGCACCATGCAGCTGTCCAGGTAGGATATGGCATTTAGCCCACATCCCATTCCCGTTGACCCTTTTTATCCAGGGCAATAGGACTATCAGGGACAACCCGAGCACTCTGCTCTCAGGTGCTGTTTTTCTCTGCCACCTCCTGTGTCACAGCCCTGTGCTTGTGCAGAACTAATAGGCTGTGCACAAATATTACGCATGCCGCATGTGCCATACAAATCTGCTACTGTTGTGTGGGTGTAGCACAGCTGTACGTCACCAGCTCAGTACTCTGTGTCTGAGGATGTACAATGAAAGACTGATGTTTCCAGAATGCACTGGATTTTGAAAGTGCTGATCAGCCATCCTGAGCATGCCCTACATTAACAGGTATTGCGGGGGGTACTGTGTATGAAATGATGGATCTAATGGATGCACGATAAGCTTTTCTGCAACAGGTGAGGGACGACAGGGTGTGGCAATACCTTGAGATCAAAAGAAGGTAAATGGCCCAGGTAGCAATAAAAGTTGACCATTACAGTCCAAATAATTCAATTTACAATACTGCAAATCTACTACTGCAGAGTATAATATCATCATGACCACGTCTATCCTAACCCACTGGTACCTCAGGGAATTTTCGAGAATATTACTTCTATTTTCTGTCCTTTCATCCCTAATGTATACAGGCAGACTCAGCTATGTCTGCAACAAGAGAAGCCATA
>NW_008795436.1:1193361-1203361 GCF_000699145.1 Aptenodytes forsteri
GAGTAACAAATCCTTGCAAGTTGAAAAACTTTGCATCACCCAGGAGGAGTGAGTAATTACCTTAAAACTTTTTTAAAAAGTTCTAATGCAAGGGATACAGCTATCAATCAAAATCAAATCAAAAGGGTTTATGGCAAGTGACTCAAAGCAATACGATTTTATTTTTCTGAAGAGATTTATTTACATAGTGAGATTAAAAATGTCTCAGATTTATGCACTCACTCTAGGAACATGAATTTCCTAGGTTTTAAACCTTTAATGCAATAACCTTTACCCTGGTTTGAGATAAGCCTATGTCAGCATTTATAAAGTAGGGTCTTCCTAGCTGTTTGGTCCAGTATAATAAACCACTTCCTCCTTCTGTGTCAAATGATAACTTTTATTCCTTTAAAGCCCTTTTCCTTTAATCCAGCATTTTCATTTTGTTTTCCTCCTCTTCCATAGTTCTACCTCCAGATCTAGAGCAATTCCAAGAAACTTTCCCAAGAGATTCCTCTAAGGAAAACAAGAATATTTCTTTGGAAACACATTGAGGACTAACAGGCTCGTCTGGAGGAAAATTAGTGGTAGCGCTGCCTGGGATTACACTGGAGACTTAAAAGACCCACAGCTTTACTTTCTCTGCTAATGCAAAATAGGGTGCATTCATCCAAGGAAGAGCACTATACCAAAGGACAAATTCGTGATACTCATACACACATGGACTAACACATGCACACAAAAGCACATTTTCTTTGCTGGCTTCTGTCATTAGGACTGTCTTCCTGGATTTAATAATCGGACTCACCAAAATCACAATCCTAAATAGCCATCTCATTTACTGCCTACCTTTCAATTAACTTGATTTTTTCCAGACTTTGACCCACAAACATTTTCAGTTTTCCCTTAAGAGTAGCCCTAGAAGCTTTATTTCTTTCCAGCCTTCAAAGTCTCCTATCTGTTGTTGGTTCTTCTCCTTTTCATTAAGTGCATTACCAATAAGTTACAAAGAGGCCAGAGACGGCTAGATCGGAGTAATACGGAAAAGACTCATGTAATATTTCCACACATTTTTAAAAGTCTACAGTTGCCCGAGACTGGTAAGCTGTTGAGCTGTGCTCAGTGCTCTTCTACAAATAAAACAGACATCCAAAACACAGAAAGAACACAGTGCATCTTATGCATCTTATGCACTGTGGCAATTTCCCTCTAAAAACATGAGAGGAGGAATTACTAGCCGGACACTGAAGGGACATGCTCAGTTAGTTAACAAACAAGGCACATTTACTTCGTTAGGCCATGCCAGACATGGATACCTGCTTCCCACATCTCCATAATCGCAGTGACAAGGAGCAGGACTTCTTCTGCTTGCTGGATCACTGGAGATGATTTTCACAGTCTTGCTGCACAGATTCTGCCAATTTGTGTTCAGGCTCTTTTAAAGACTAGAACAAGTAGCCAAACAAGCACCTGGCATAGGAGGCAAGTCCGAGCGCCCAGGTTGCACAGTACCTATGACAAAGATACAAGTAATCAATCACTAAACTCCTTATAATTTACTGTTGTGCAAAACAAATGAACCGAGTAACCAACACTGCTGACATAATGGTGGCCAAAGGAGAGCTGGACTTGTTAAAAACTTGTCAGAGGTTTACTCTTTGATCTTTTGTTTAATCTTCTTGCTCATCCCATTTTGTCTCCTCCTAAACACACCAAGTTCTTGTACCAAAAAAAGAAAATGTGTAACAAAGGTGCCCAACTACAGCCTCAGGCACCATGCAGCTGTCCAGGTAGGATATGGCATTTAGCCCACATCCCATTCCCGTTGACCCTTTTTATCCAGGGCAATAGGACTATCAGGGACAACCCGAGCACTCTGCTCTCAGGTGCTGTTTTTCTCTGCCACCTCCTGTGTCACAGCCTTCTGCTTGTGCAGAACTAATAGGCTGTGCACAAATATTACGCATGCCGCATGTGCCATACAAATCTGCTACTGTTGTGTGGGTGTAGCACAGCTGTACGTCACCAGCTCAGTACTCTGTGTCTGAGGATGTACAATGAAAGACTGATGTTTCCAGAATGCACTGGATTTTGAAAGTGCTGATCAGCCATCCTGAGCATGCCCTACATTAACAGGTATTGCGGGGGGTACTGTTTATGAAATGATGGATCTAATGGATGCACGATAAGCTTTTCTGCAACAGGTGAGGGACGACAGGGTGTGGCAATACCTTGAGATCAAAAGAAGGTAAATGGCCCAGGTAGCAATAAAAGTTGACCATTACAGTCCAAATAATTCAATTTACAATACTGCAAATCTACTACTGCAGAGTATAATATCATCATGACCACGTCTATCCTAACCCACTGGTACCTCAGGGAATTTTCGAGAATATTACTTCTATTTTCTGTCCTTTCATCCCTAATGTATACAGGCAGACTCAGCTATGTCTGCAACAAGAGAAGCCATTATGTCTCAAGAAAAAGCCATTATGTCTCAAGAAAAAAAATGACCACTCCCATTATCTGAATGCCAAATTTCATATATTCAGTTCACCAATATCCCACACTAGCCTTTCAGCTGAGCTACTTAATGAGATGGGCTCAGATCTTGAAAATTACTAGAACAGAAGCAACATTTTTGTCAACTGCAGCATGAAACCATAGCGAGAAAAACACAGCTGACATGTTAAAATATGAAAAACTGCCATTATATTTAAAGTGTTTTTAAGAAAGAATATTACATTTATTATTGTGAATAAATTCACAAATTTACCATGCAACAGACATTAGGCTTTATTTTTCTGTATAAAATAAATATAGCTGGAGTATAAGATTATGACTTCACTATTATTTTGTAAAACCATTTAATTTAAACAGAGATGCCTATTCACCTGATACCATAAAACTGAAAACAGTACCATCAAATTATTGTACAACACAAGCACGTTGCACATGAAGACCACATAGGTAGACTTTCTTGTGAAACTGCTGGGTTTTATCACTGTTTAATGATTTGTTGCACTATTTATAAGATAAACAATAAATCTAACATGATTCATCATATTAGCCAATAAATCATGAGACAAATCATTAGGCAGAGTGATAAAATCAAGTGTTTTAGAAATAAGTTAATCTATTATGCCAATGCCTAATCTAAACAGTTGCTTAAAAACCCTATTTACTAATCATTTTTACATAAAGAAAGACTGATGATTATGTAGATTAAATGTGTACTTATTCCTATAAGCAGCAGATAATCACATGTTCTGTGCTGGTCTGTTTAGAAAGAAAAAAAAGATTTAAAAAATCCACTGTGAAAAAAGTAACAACATTTTGATTGTATTTGTACATTTACAAAGGGCTGTCTGCACAACTTTTGAGTCTGCCTTAGATTTTGGAGAAGAAATAGTTAATTAAAAGCGTGCTGCAAAGTTGCTGGACAGATATTATCTTTAGCTATGAATTCCATAATATCCTAATTAACAATTTCATTAAGACGTGATGGCTGGTTCTAATGCTTCTTCATTCTTCAGTCTGAATATAACCCTGTAGTCTTTCTCATTTGTGACAACTGTGTTTATAGCTTCTCTACCCATAGAGCTTCATGGCACTTTGAATTATGCTCAAGAGTATATGGGCATCACGTCACATTTGTGTGCCTGATATCATACATGACTAGCTGCGCTCCAGCCAGGGTCCTTAATGTACATTCTACAGATGGACTACCCTCTGAATGCTTAGCCAGATATTAAGTTAAATCTTTTTGGAGTCAAGCTTGTTTCACATCAGTTATACAAACATATTGGTTCTTTTAAAAGGACAAATGCACTGAGAGTAAGACAGGGAATCTAGGTCGGAAACCTAGGAAAATAATTTTAAATTTTAGTTTAGCCTTGAAATTTTAAAATCTCTTCTTTGGGAATTATCATCTCTGGAGGATTTGTTTTCATTTACTTTATCCCAAAGAGAAGTAACTGAGCGATATTTATCAAGAAGTAGGTGAGCAGCATAGTTGGCTTAACCCTGAAAGAAACATAAACAGCAAGGCAACCTCCTTCCTCGCACTTTCTGTTTTGTATTAAAATGCAACAAACCTGACAAGATAGTGACAAACCAACATGATGGTTTTTAGTTCAGGACTTTTCCCTCAAAGAAGAAAAAGAAAATGTTAACATTTTTTTGCCACTGCCTGTCTATCTATCTATCTATTTATCACATTGGGACTATGTCATACATACTGTACCTTCTCGATAAGGCTAATCTTGAGAGCAAGGTATTTTCCTCTAACTGAAAGAATATGTTTGAGTAACAAAAGCATCTGTAATTAGGGCTGTGACCAAGTGTTTACTTGTCACACAGAGTCAGGTGAACAAACCCCTCCAGCTCACAGAGTACATTGGGGAAGGGAAAAGGAGGGGCAAGCCTGGCGCTGGGAGGGGGGCTATGTCAGAGAGGCTGAAAGGAGCAGAGGGGATATTGTTGGGTTTGTTGTTTTCCTGCTTTTTATCTCAATCCATACAGCATGTTTCGTAAAAAATGTCTGAGAGACGACTAGAGAAGTGATAGCAATTTGATGCTTTATGCAGCATAGGTGGGGATCATTTGTTTGTGTCTTTGTTTGGTTTGTAATGTGCAGACATCCCATACATATAAAATGTAGTAACCAGGAGCACACCAGAATCATATGCCTGCAGTCCCTTGTTATTCTTTTAGAACCTGCTTATCTTTTGCTTCACTTTTTCCTGATGACACTTAAAGTCAGATTTTTAAAGGCACTTAGATGCCTCATTTTATTGAAATCAATGGGAGCTAGGTGCTTAAACATCTTTGAAGAACTATCCCTTTAATGTTTATTAACAATGCCTCAGATGAGGGTACACCCCAGAAAACATAATAATTGCCTTCCTTTATTAACTGTGGTGTGTTGAGATAAGATAGAATCAAGTCCTCAGACTCATCTCTTCTCAATGATTTCCTAAATGAGATCAGTTCCCACTTACATCCTGAACAACCAAGGGTGACTAAATCAGAGCAATGAAGTACATTTACGTCCTTGAAACTCAAACCATCTTGCAGACACTTCTCCCAGTGTTGCTGATTCACATATTATCAAGTCTCAAAATGTTTGGTGTTTTTCTTCAACACAGCTTTAGTCATTTTAACTACAAGAGAATATCTCCTTTTTCTCTTTAAGTAAAAAGGAAGCTTTTTTTCCTTTGAGAGCTTAGACTCTCACATACTAACTATGGAACTACAGATAAAACAGGATTATTTCCTTGTATTTTTGCCCTCATGCTTTTA
This sequence comes from Aptenodytes forsteri, assembly GCF_000699145.1. NCBI lineage: Eukaryota > Metazoa > Chordata > Aves > Sphenisciformes > Spheniscidae > Aptenodytes > Aptenodytes forsteri. The sequence goes on from NW_008795436.1 coordinate 1,198,645, forward strand.
GTCTTGTGGATTCACATATACCTTGTTCATCAATGCATGGCATGAAGCAGAGGGGCCTCCAAGTCAGCCACAAGGTGCAGAATACATCTAGCATCTTTGGACAGAAAAATTAAAGTCGGGGAAAAAATCAATTCTAATAGAGGTCTTTGGATGACTGGTAGGGAGAAGAGAAAGGGAGGGATTGTTTTCCTGACAGACCTTCAGCACCAATGGAGAATCTTTTCACCCATTAGCTTGAACTTTGGATCAAGCCCTAAGCCGAACCTCTTAAGGCTCAAGCTAGTATATCCCAGCATTTCCCCTTGTTCCTTGAGAGGCAGATTTCCATCAGTACTCACTTCTACCTTTTGCTTAACTAGGGACACTCTTGGTTACTGTATTATTGGTGGTAACCTTTCTCCATTTTTGTCTCCTACAAGCTTAGCAGTCACAGGTTCTCCTCTAGAAAATCTCTACTGAGTTTTATGTACCTTGTATACCAACTAAGAGGTGTCCATGCTTTCAAGAGAAAGATATACCAGTGCCTTTAAAGTCATTTAAATCTATTTTTGCTGCTGTAATTCTCTTTCATTGCTGCCTCTATTTTACTCTTCCTTTTCTCGGAACGTTTTTCTCCTCAGCTTCCCTTCGTTCTTCTGTATTTCTTTCTTCTATTCATTTCTCTCCAGCTCTCCCCACACATTTCTCTCTCTTCCATTCTCTTTCAGTTCTGCTTTTCATTTTCTCTACTGCAAACTAGTTGATCAACATTAGACACAGCAAGTGGCAATCACCACAGGTAAGACAGATACCAAAATTTTAAGTCACTGTGTCAAATCCATGTTCAAATCCATTTGAAAATGTGACTGATGAGAAACTGTGAGGGTTTCTATCCTCTCCTCAGGCATCTTCTCATTCTACTTTCTGCTACCCCCATGCGCTCTCTTCTCACGGGGAAGATGCCAGAGGGAACAGAAATAAGCTGCCAGTAGCAAGTCACCCAACTACTCCAGTTGACCAGATAGTTTCATATTAGGATCAGCAATGAGGGCTTGACCCAGAGTGTGTCTGCTCATTCCCTCCTCTCTTTCCTCCCAACCCAGCTGGTGTCCTATAAAGGAACTCTCATATATGAAAATAGTTCTGTTCCTTCACCTTGATTTTTTTTATCCACCCATAGTGATGGACCAACAGACCACCACTCTGAGCAGTGATCGCTATATACTAATACACCATGAGATGTATTTAAAGCATAACCAGCTGTCAGAACAGCGAAGGGTTTGAGTTCATACTTAACTTACTGCAAAAGACCCTCTTAACTTTTCACACCACTTGCCTGTAACCTCCAACATGACATGGGTTTTGGGTTTTTTACATTTGTTTTTAGCCTAATTTTCTTTCCTCTTTGTAAATCTTCAGCTGATTTCCTGGAAGTCTCACTCTGCACCTGAGATACATGAAACATGGGGGTTATTTTTTAATCAGTCCAGAACTGCTAGGGAGAAGATTGGATTCATGTTCCATTTCTGCAGAAGCAGGTGACTCTTGGTCACATCACCTCTCCAGAGTAACTGTTTCTAAAGCCTGCTAAATCAATTTTAACACTCTTCTGTTTAATAACAGCATAAAGCACAGCTCTTGCGTGGATTTAATTAGAGCCATGCAATCTACATAAAGCACACGGAACAGTACTGCATTGAAAGAAACCCACTCATTATCTCAATAAATTCAAGACTGACTGGACAGGCACTTCTTAAAAATTAAATTTTTGAGGTATTATGATCAGCAAAACTACCCCGACAGTCATTCACAGACAAAATTATAATGTTCCAAGTACCTGCCCTATCCAAAATGTCTGCTGAAGTCAACAGATACTCTGTGTCCATTTATATGCAGGACCAGGGCTATTTCATACATTAGCAATGATATGTTTGTTCCTGCTGCTATTCAACCCAGATGTTTTCAAAGTGGTAATCAGGTCATGTGGGAACTGCATGGCTAAAATACTGAGTAGCACTGAAACTGTATTCCTATAAGTTTTTGTATATCTAGATTTTAGGGTCAGGGATTAAGGGGTTCTTATCTAAAACATCCAAAATTATTTCTAAAGTATTACTGCAAAAACATGTTACAGTGAATTACTTTTTTAAACATATTTTAAACAGAAACACATCGCCATATTTTCTGTGGGCTTGAAAGCTTATGTTAAGTTTCCAAATAAGTCAATTCTATAAAGATAACATCTTTTTTAAAAAAAAAAGTGTTGCAAGCTAATACTGTACATAACAAATAAGCCTTAATTAAAACTTAAATTGAAATCTGTATTGGCTAATCACTCCTGAACGGAAAATATTTTAAAGCAAGGTTTTCAAAAGCTCTCTGGTCAAATGTTTAGGTACTTGGTACCTATAATTAGGGTAAAAATGTCAAAGTCTTCCGTTCACCGAAGTATAAGCAGAATTTACTAAAGTCCTTGATGTTCAAATGTTCCTAGTGTGACATTTACAGCTGAATTTCTACAGAAGCTTAGCACCCAAAATGCTGAAGTCCTCTGGGAATCTTGATGTGTTTTGACAAACAGTATCTGAGCACAGGTAGAATCTCTGCTGTTTTAGAATCTAGTTCCAGCTGCAGATGATGGACTATGCTGAAAATCTGTCCTGTAACCATTAGCATTACAGAGCCATGTTTCTTTCCCTTCACGCAGTTGTTCTGAGGGATGCTGTAGCGCACATAATACTTGCATTAATATAAAATTTGTGTTTTTTTAATTTGCACACAACTAACTTCCTGATTACCTTGTTACATATCTGACAACTATTCTACATACAGAGACACTCAGATCACTTAGGCCACACGCAAAAGTCAGCTTCAGATGAAGACTGAATGAAAATCATCCCGAGAGATCAGTATACAGTCAGATTTGCTGACCCGTTAGCCTGTTCATTACTGATGGAGGTAAATAGCTGTAAGAATATTAACAATGAGACCTGAGGCAGTCATAAAGCCCTACCTAAGGTGATCTGAGATATCACCCTATACTTTTAACCCGTTATAAAGAATCAATAAAAGCCAAAGTCAGCAGAGTGAGTACGTATCATATTTAAATCTAATTAAAGGTTATTTTTGTACATATTTCTAGTGCTCTTCAGTAGGGATAATTTCATCTTCCAGTCATGATCTCTCTGCACATATTCAACACTACATACTACTGAAAGAATGCAGCTGACTTTCTAAATCGTCTCTAAGAGATAACGACTCTTTTTATTGTGTTTTTACTGTGTTTTGATTCATATTTTATAATAAAGTAACTTCTAAAGTTCTCCCAACAGGACGTTATTTCTAAGTTTTCCTAAGAAGAAAACACATGTATGGTCTTTAAAAATAAAAAAAACACCAAACAACTTTTCTAAACCCAACATTTATGTTTTCTATTGAAAAAATGCTACTGCAATAAAGTGGTTTATGTAAATATATTACAAAAAAAAAAGCTGTCAAAACCTGCATGAGTTGTTTAAGCACTAGGAATGAGAACCAGCAACAATGAAGATGTGCTGCCTTCAGATTTGGCCATGTGCCACAAATCTAAAGAGGAGTCCATCTAGAACATGCAGTGCACTACTCTGTGAGCGAGCTATTGGCTTTTTTTTTCCCCCTTAAAGTAAAACATTTTTGACAAGCAACTCATCTATAGCCATTTCACACAGTTTTTCTTTCATTTGCATTCTCATTAGAAAAACGCGATTTTATAGAATGGAACATGGAAGTGCTCACCACAGAGTGAAAACAGGGATCCCTGCATCCGAGGTGATAATCCAAACCGAGCTGACAGCAGATAGAATGCAAGATCTGTGATTGGCAATTTAAGCAACACTAAGTGAAATATGAGCAGCAACATCACATCACAAATCATTGAAACAAAGGGACTCAACCTTTTTTTCAGGTTAACTTAGTAGGGGCTGGACAAAACAAGAATGGACATTTTATAGGAAAAGAAATATAAAGGGAATGTTTCTAAACACTTTGACCATTTTAGGAATTTTATAGGGGGGAAATAATGCTTTAGCTATGATTTTATTGAAGAAAGAATACATTTTGGCTCATCCCAGCGCTTTGATTTTATTGTTAGTAATTCTCCAGGTTTACAAGTGCACAGTGCCAAGTTTTAAACATATTGTAATGGAGTCAATTTTCCAACCAGTTCCAGGGAGCCACAAACACAGAAGTCATTAACAAATAATGGGGGTTTGTGTGCATGCTGATTTTTTATTTATTTACTGCACCTCATTTTGTAAAACATTTCTCAGCCACTAAAGAGCACAGAAATAGGCAATGCAAACAGTCGTTCCACCAGACGTCACATGCTTGGATGAAGTTTCTAAAGTAAGAAAGTGGGTGCATCATTTTTGTTAGCTGCTGATGTAAGCTTTATTTTTTTTAATATTTTGACAAATGAAAACAGAATATATCAGATAATATGGTGACTGTAACAACCTAGCTCAGATTAGACTTAGATTCTGTTGTACTTAAGAAAAGTTCTTGCACAACTTCAATGATAAGGAAAATGAATGCATCCCAGAAGTTTTTAAAGGAACCACAGAAGAGGCAGTACCAAATAATTATAAAAAATGTGCACTGTTTCTTCAGCTTGCTTTTTAGAAAATCACATTCTAAATCAATGTTTTTCCCATGCCTTATACTTGTCTACACAAAAGGCGAGCCCTAATTAATGAAAATG
>NW_008795436.1:1210861-1224303 GCF_000699145.1 Aptenodytes forsteri
CATATCCACTCTGAAACAGGAGCATGAGAATTATTCATAGCACTGAAGAAGCAGAGTGTACCAGGACTCTACACAGACAGAGTGCCATGTTTTCCAATTTGTCTTCTTCCTAACTCAGCCTGGTTTTTTTCTAACCACTGTTGGGCACTAGCTGACAAATTCAACTGAAGTCAATGGAATTGGGAATTGCTAAACTTCAGTTATTTAAAAAAGTACATTGTCAGATCCCCGTAACAACAACCAACACTGATGAAGTCAACACAAGAGAAAGCCATGATATCTGGGATACTTCTGGTCCCGTTACAAGACACTGCCTGTTACTTGTGATTTTCAACCTGTCCAGCTTGGCTTTTGAGACATTATTGCCCTTGCCACATGCAGCATGACATCAAATTCTTCTACTTGTCCATAGATGAGTTGCCAACTAGTTCCTTCTGCATTTTCTGTAGCCAATAAACAGTAGCTCAAAAGTATTTGTCTCTCCCAGAAAACCTTAGTGAGAGTCAAGTTTGCTCTTACCTAGAGAAACTGGGGCTAAAACTACTTACCATGGACAAAGACAAACCTTTGGGGACCTTGATGTAATTAAAATAAGCCCATCCCCTCTCCAGACAAATACACAAAATCTCAAGCAATGGCTGATTTAACTTAAGAACTCAAAAGATTAGAGGAATTGTGAAACTGACTGGAAACTGTCACGGAGGGGTTTAAGCTCCATTTCACTTTTCTGGGTTCTAGTTTCTCCCACCAGCAGGCAAAAATACCAGAAGCAATGGAAATTTCACAAAAAGCCCTGACACTTAGCCCATAGCTGCTTCTGTCTCTATCGGTAATGCAGTTCTACCAGCTGAACTACAGCATTGTCTATGATTGTCTAACCCGCTATTACAGGTAAGATGTCAAATATTCTTCAAACCACCTGGGAGAGAAATAGGGTTATACATGTGCTACAGAGAACACAATCTGAATACAACAGAGCTTGTTCTATGCCCATCATTGTCAAAATCATCTGTAAAATCTTTATAACTGGAAGGGGTTTCTGAGAAGGAAAGAATGAAGATCACATTTGGTTCCTCACAATCAAGACCGCATTTTAAGCACTGAAGAAAAAATATCTGCAAGCTAAATAAATAGATTTAGAATTCAACAAGACAAAGAAAAAATTGGCAACAAGGCTTTCCATAATCCAAATCATGAAATCATAAAAAACAAAGTGCTCTAATAATTAATAAAAAAATAATTTATTCAATGAATTACAATCTCCCTTTTTTTTCAGATTCATTTGTAGTCCACAAGCACTTGCTTGTGAACAGCACCATGTAAAGACTAATTAAGACTGGGCAGAAAAGGAAGGCGGCAGGTCTTTTAAAGACTCATTAAGATAATGCTCATATGCTGTAGCTGAATCCCATTTGGAAGCTATTCACAATAAAGGTAAAGGATAGATATTCCATATATATATTTATAGAATATTAAGATATAGACATAAAATACAAAACAAAAAGGCTGATAATCTTCAGGACAGATGGCTGGCTCCTACATTTTTGCCAGGATATAGCTTCCTCTCTTCAATTACAGCTAGATTTGTCAAGTTCTGATTATGTATTGACATGAAATTGTTACTTCCAATCACATAACCAAAACTATGCCACTAATAAGCAAAAATTACATTCAAATAACTACAAACTATTCCTGCTAGAAAACTTTATGCATCTCTACATGTACTTTCTGAAATGTAAGAGCAAGTCAGAGGAATAGGGTGGGAATGGGTATTTCTATATATGCATAATATATGCACTACACACTCAGCCTTGTTTTGAAAAGAGCCAAATTATGATAGAAATAAAAATAGACTGTAAGTAAAAAATAATATAAAATTATTCCAAAGACAAAATGTAAACATACACACCATGCAGTTTCAGTAATAAATTGGAAATTACATGACATATGAAAAATAGTATAATTCCTTGGGCTGCCACTAATTTCACTGACAGCCTCCATCTATTGATTATGTGGAAATCTAGATAGCAAGTACTATTTTATTTTCTGCGTGCTGTATAAGAGCAGCAACTACAGAAGTCCTCAAAATGGACCTAATCCTTCTCTCAGCGTTAAATTATTTTGTAGCTTAGCAGAAACATATTTAAGCAACAATAAGGCAGTTTTGAAAAATCTGTGAAGAAACATATAATTGGAACATAGATAAATTACTCTGGTGTAGGGGATACCACAGGAGAACTGAAAGGTGGGAGTTTTTCTGAAGCTAAGTCACAAAAATGACTAGAAGGCATGAGTATATAGTTAGCATTTATTCATTCCATGTGAATTTTTTCCTGTATTGTATCAGGAAAGCAAACGATAGGATTTTTTAATTCTGTGTTTTACTGCCCTTCTGAATGCATTCTTCATATTCGATTGCACCATCTGGTTGGCAATTTGCCTATATGTCCTTCCTGCTTTCTCAGAAACTAAGTGTGGATGTGCTTAGGAAAGAAATGGGGGACACTGCCACTCAAAGAGTTGCCTGCCTGCACCATTTTAATTCTGCTCCCATTGTTGCCCCTTTTCTTCCATTCTATCATCATGTTTCTTACTTCTGAGCATCCCTGTGGCCATGTATTGGGTTACGTTCAGTAGTGGTGATATCAAATGTTTAAATTTCAAATAGCTTTTTAAAGAAATATTTCCCTGTATTCCCTCCACAAACGAAGGAGATTTTTGGTTGGTTTATGTTTGTTTTATTTAAGGTGCATTACACCACTGTATTTCAATACATGTTGGTGTAACCAGACACCTGCTTCTTCCCCTCCCGTTCTCTCTCTTTTTTAACTACTTGTATTTTGTAATAGGTCCGTGTTTTAGGAACTTATTTTCCACACATTTTTCATTTTTGTGTTATTTATAAGATCTCGTCTCAGAAACACTAGCCATTCAATATAAGAACAACATACTGATGATGCACCCAGACATTTCAATTTTTTTTACATCTATTTATATAATAAAAAGGTATCAGCAAAATAGTGGCACTGCTTCCACTACAGCATTCCCTTTAACCACGAGACAGCCGGGAGACATCATGGGAGATGGGGAACCATACCACAATTCCTAGCAGTGCTCTTCAGTGCTGGAGGGCTTTGTACAACTTAGGACCTCACACTAGGACTACATGTACATGAAATGAATCTAGCTCACAGTTCATAGCCTTCTCTCCAATAGACCTGGGGAGAGCCCAGGTAATATTTTCCCTTGTCTTAGGCTTGCCATATTAAAGGCAATAACATTTTCCAAACATATCAAAGACGAATGGGAGATATCCAGGACTCCCACCTATTTAGAGAGTAAATATAATTGGGAGCATGAAAGGTACAGTGTGTACGCATTTGTTGCCATCTGTGTGGGTCATATATGGGCAAATAAACCTTTTTTTCCAGCAGAGGTCAAGAGCACCGAAGGACTTTGCTCTCAGAAATCACAGATATTAGAGAACACTGCAGATGAATGTATTTGTGAAGATCCAGATACACAGATTTTGCTGCAATATCTGTGTTTTCTTACCCAGTAACTGCACATCTGGAAAGACTTCTCCGGACTAGCAAGAAGCTGTTTAAAGGCTTAAGGTTAAATCCGTAAGAAGTCTTAGATAGGAGACAAGCACTAATACAAAATTCAGATCCTTCAGAATCTCAGTTCAGTTAGCACCTAATCCCATAGTTTATGGGCTATGACTGCCAACGTCATAGCCATCAATGGTTCTTTCATAGAGAGCTCCTTACATACCTAGAGGTTTACTTTTGGGCATGCCTAGAAGCACTCACTCTTCACAGTGCTGATAAACTCAATGCTCAGGTCAGACCTTAATCCCCGCTGGATTCACAAGTATGCCTCTGCCTACAACATTGCCTGTGATAGATGTTCATCATCTGTCTAATTACGTTCCTTACAAAACACGGAGTTGGAAGATGGGATGGTAGCATACCGTTGTGTTTTGAGCTCCTACAAAAGATATCTGAGATATCCCTACCTTAGTAACTAACTAGTACCGACTGTTCATTTTGTATACGTTGATCAACACACTATCTCTTCAAGTATTGCAATAAAAATTACAACCCACGAGTCATCAATAGAACCTATTAATTCCATTTAGATAACTAGAAGAATGTGATGCTCTGTGAGCAATGCAATTTATGAAGCTGTCTTCAGTATGTGTAGGGAAATCCCCGAGACTCATACACCTCAGCAAAGGTAGCTTTTTTCCTTTTCCTCACAAATGTCTACTTTGACCTCAACTTTACACATAATATTTTTACATCTCTGCACATCTCTGAATCTCCCTGCTCTCCCGTGGAACCAAACTCTGCCATTATTCTCTAACTGCTGGCTGGCTCAAAGGCAGCCTCTTCTTATTTCTGAGCTATTTATGAGTTAATTGGGTGCCACAATGTTTGCTGAGCATTTTTCTAAATGGCTCTTTGTTACCCTGACATAAATAATCATGGCAATTGGCAATTTTTTATGGGAAATGCCCCTGGTTTTCCATTAAGAGGCTTTTGGTTATGCCAAAGCAGTGCAACTGGCAACAGCCGATATGTTGAACACTGTTTCATACAGTATGCAATATTGAAGGAATGTCAGTATATATTTATGTACGCAGAGTATATATTTAAACATATATATTTATATACGCAGAGTATATAAAATAAACGTAGAGAACTCTTAAAAACATTCTGAGTACAAAACAACAGTTTTCAGCATTAAAAACACGAGTATTTACCATAGTTAAGATACCCGTAGTGTCTTAAATAGAACCATTATTCTACATTCCAACTATTGAGACATACTGCAGTATCCAATATGCCAGAGCACTGTAACTGTTAGTAAATGATGACTTTTTAATGGGGAAACCCTGTACATGTTAAAAATATGATACTTTCCCTAATCCTATGTAACTAAAGATATCTTATGCAGATCATGAAGATTTAGAAACCTCTGAAAAACAGATGTGCCAAGCAACCCACTAAAAGCAAGCATATATTGAATTTATTTATTAATTTATACAGTGCCCATCTCAAAGCAGAGTCTGGAATCCTGTACAGAATAAACAAAAATTAAACCAAACTGGGCTCAGAGCCAAGAGAAATCAGCTGTACCAATAAAAGTGGGGGAGGGTGAAAGAAAACTATTCCAAAAAGATATATACATGCCTCCAGATACTGTGCTATCTTAGTGGACACATCACAATATCAATACTGGAAGTAACAGAATTGCAATTTACAGCAAGGATAGAAATATTTGAGGGAAAAAAAGAGAGTAATTATGACAGAGTTAATTTACAGCTATTGAAAGCCACAGTACAGAGGCAATTACAGTGGAGGAAATACAAACTGTGAATTTTGAATGAAGATTGAGTATATCTACTGTCACACAACATCTATAAGATTTCAGCTCTAACTATTGATCATATTGCATTTTATTATTTGTTTGTAATATGCAAACAATAAGAAAACGTTGCAAATACCGTGTGAGGGCTTTCTGGTGGGTATTCCCTCAAATATATGAACTCTTATTCTATCACTGTCTGCCTTCCCATATTTTATTTATAACACATCAGGGTTTTTAGTCCTTTTTAAAATTTTGATGACTTAGATGAATAATGATGAGTTAGCTGCCTAAATACTGAGCTACTACGAAGAAATGCCTCTGAGATCTAGAGAGAAAGGACAACGAAGTACGTTTTATTTTCAAAAGGCACAAAGACCAAGCCACACAATCAAAATGGCTTTTGCCTGTGTATCCTCTCCTGATTTTGGCTCTTTTTTCATTATTATGTTATTTTACCCGCATCACTGGGGGTGAGCTTTACAACCATTTTTCCCCTGACATTCTCTCTCCCAGGACAGCCCAGTATCAGCCCTGTTTGTGACACATGGAATTTTACATGTTTGTTCACCGAGGACATTTTCAGTGACTCCCCTGCTCTCCAACTCACCTACTCAGTTTTTCAGAGTCTCTGCCAAAACAATCCTCTCCTTATAAAACTAATAAAAATTTAGCAACAGGTTCAGATTCCCTTAGCGTGGAACAAGATTTCAAAGTCAGATTTAACACCCAAATCCCGATCACAGCAAATTAGAAGACATTTCTTCATCACTTAGTGATTTTTGAACTATTTATAAATAAGTGACGCTGTACTGAATGTGAGTGGTACAGTAATACTACCAAAAATATCTGTGCTACTGATGTTGAGCCCTAGAGAAAATGTAAACACAGCTGAGGCATGAAAAAAGGTATATGCTATAAATAGTTGCAAAGGATGGAGAGTAATCAATAATGTGTGGGCCTAAATTAATTCATTTTGCATTGCATATAATATTAATACACTGAGAAACATCATTTTAGAAAAAAAAATTGCTTAAAATACATAATTTTTAAAGTATTGTTTTCAATGTCTTTCCACTTCATTTAGCATTTTGAAAATTGCTAGCTAAATTCTGTAACAATATGACTAGTTTAATTAATCTCTTACAAATATAATATAAAGGAACGTGCTATCCCAGCTTTCTTCTTAATAATTATTATAAAAATATATTTCAAATTAGTAGATTAAGTCAAAATCCTTGACACTATTGCACAAAGCCCTCACAATTAACATTATATCTAGTTTAAAATATTTATATAGAATCATAGAATCCACCACACATAGAATCATAGAATCATTAAGGTTGGAAAAGACCTCCCTATATATCCATATATTTATATCTATATCTACATATTTATTTCAAACACAAGTTTGCTTCCTTAATTACACATTAAGTTTTCAGTGGAGGAAGCTTCCCCTCATGCCTCTCCAGGTAGGTATCTACATATTCAGGAGCGCAGAGAAGTATTCATACACACACAAACCATTTTTCCAGGGAAAGTTTAGCAGAACACGTCTTTAACTCCTACGATTAAAAAACATTTTCCCTTTCATTTTACTAGGAATCTCTTATTGATTTAGATCATAGCTGAATCCCTGGATCAGCTTTATCAGAGATTAAGCTGTTCATACTTCTAATTATAACACAGTGTTTTCATTTGCCCTTTACTCTACATAACTACAATGGGTCAGGATACAATTTTCTCTCCCGGGTGTTTGCCTCCAGATGATTACTATTTTCTGAAAGTTTCAGCCAAAACAGCTCGTTCCAAAAACACGGCAAAGAGAATACAGGATGCTTTGCCAGGGTTACTAAATTCTGGCAACTCATTCCTTTAAGTGCTTTTGTGCTCCCAAACCCAAGAGCAAAGGTATAAAAAAACAGAGGCAGGGAGGGAAGCTGGAATTGTAAAAGAGGGAAAGTAATGAAGGAAAGGGTCTGAGGGACAACCTTCTTCAAGAAATTAAATTAGGCAAGTCCAAAACTGGAGAAGAAAAAGAAAAAAAGAAAACTCAAAAATGTACCAAACCAATTCTCCAATACTTAGTAGCAACTTGCAGAGCTATAGTACAGAGCCCCAGCAATGCTCTCACAGAATCGTGGGACCGCTCATGTTGAAAGGGACCTTGGTGGGACTCCAGTCCAATCTCTTGCTCAAAGCAGGATCAACACAGAATTCAATCAGGTTTCTCAGGGCTTTGTCCACTTGGGTCATGAAAACCTGCAGAAACTGGAGAGTACACAACTCCTCTGGACCTCTGTCCCAAAGCTTAATTACCCTCTTAATGAATATATTTTTCCTTGTATCCAGGCAGATTCTCCCCAGTTCCAATTTGAGCATTAACCTTTGTCCTGCCACTACGGATATCAGTATGTTCTCAGTCACCTGCTCTTTCGTCTTGGAAAGTTTGGAAACAATGCCAAGGTCAGACAAGCTCCTGTGGAGAAAATAAGGACATTAAAACTGGATTACTACAGAGACTGAGAGCAGGAATTAGATGAGATAAAGTGCAGTGAGAGCACTCTGGTAAACAGCTAGGATGGAAACAGAGGGAATGAGCATGAGAATTGGGACTAACAGACAAATTCTGTAACTTACTTGTTCCAGAAACTTTGGGTTACACGTGTACTTTTGACCACAGTTATAGGCAGATAGTCTGAGCGCAGTGTCTCATCCTGGGCAAGGAAAAACAGTGGAAACTTTGGATTTAACTGGATGTGTGCCACAACTTCTTATATTAAAAATCAGAGATACTAGCAGTTCCTCATTTCATGGAAATACTGTGATACGTTAGTATTTGTGATACATGATGAACACCACAGAAAACTCCGCAAAGAAGGATTAATGTCTTGAAAGCAGAATGTGAATAGTGTACAGCAGATATGGCCTGAGATCACGCCTTAACCAAGGAAGGCAAAAAGAATGAATAACTTCTCACTCAACAATATTTATTTCTATGTGCTAAAGGAGGTTTGGTCCCACAGAAACAAACAGTGCTCTGATCATGTAGTTAGCATTGTATCACTGTAAGTACAGACAAGGGAGATAAATTAAGGCTACTAAGCTAATTCTTACCTTAATTAGGTATTTACTAACTTTGGAATTACTAACTTTGCAACTTTAAGATGTTCTTTTAATGCAGTTTTCTGTATGTAATAATAAAGCATGTACCTATTTAACTGATTTTGATGCAAGAGAACAACTGATAAATTAGAAGCACGCAGTCATGAAAAGCCAATGGCATGCCAGCTGTGATGACTGCTGTGGTATTTGTCATAGTTTACAGGTCTGAATTGCTATTTATTAACATTAATTTCCCAATGTGCAACCATTTTTTTCAGGCACTTTCTGAGGTCAGCTATTGTTCAAGTAGCTTAAACCTGTTTTCGTATGGAGCCTGTTCAAACTGTTATTACTGAAAGTGGGAACAGTTTAACTGATGTGGATTGACATCAACAGATTTTGCAATAACGTCCATATTTCTGAATGCATAAGCTACCACTCAGCTAGGTACTTAGGTATACGCATACTAATTGCGTACTAATAGTTCTTTTGATATCACTGAGATTACCAATGTTCTTGAAATGAATCATACACATACCTATAATGCCAAGTAAGAGCTCACACTAAACTTAAAGAAGGGACAGGAAAGACCAGGAATATGATAAGCAATGGGCATGTTATCACCTTACAGGCAATCCAAACAGAAGAAAGGAGACAAAAGAGTAAACAGTTAGGGAAAGTGTTCAAGAACACATATTCAAGATGCACATAAAGCTTATAGAAAGTTTTTCATTCTCTTTTCCCCCAAAGGTTCAGCAAGAACTTTTGTGCTTCTAGAACTTGCAGCTTAGTGGTACATGGGGATCTTGCCTTTTAAGCAATATACGGAGAATAATTCAGTATCAGGTTATGCTCCTGTATGAAGTTCAAAGCAGTGGAATAGAGGAACTGAGATTTGTCTATTGCTTGTTTGGTACAGCAGAACAGTGCACCATTTAACTCATGTTCTTTACTAGACAATGTCATGGGAAAATGAATTCTAGTTTATATAGCAGCGTATGCGTAAACACAGCTGAATTCATTTTGACCAATGATGTAGCAAATGCGTCAATATAATCCATCGTATAAATGTTGGGACCAAGCCTGCAAAACCTCATTCATGTGAATAATCCCACCAATACGCAGTCTAGATTAAAGAATACACAGAAAAACCCAGCAGAGTTAGGGTTTTAAGCTCATCATTTTAGAAAGAGATAATGTTCATATAAACATCTAAACGTCTGGGGCACTCATTAGAATCAAAGTGCAAAGCTCTTAGGGTTTGACCATTAACATGCTGGCACATAACACTCTCTGTGAAGTAATCAAGCTCTTTTTCAGAATTATATGATCATCCCTGTGTATACCCGACCTTCTTAAAGTTTTCAAAAGATTTCTAGCTTTTGATTTACTTCTTTTCTGGGGTTTATCAACTGCTTTTGGTTTCTTGGCACACTCCCAAACTCATCTGGGTAGTAGCATGAAGCCAGTGATCTTGGCATCTAGAATTCTACCTTAAAAAGCCAAATACCTTTCTTACTGTCACGATTAGTTCAAGCTTTCAATACACAAAATTGTTCTCTCCTGCAGTGTACACACACGTACACACAGAAATAAACATTCTCTCAACACAGCACACACACAGATGACCCGATTGCATTTTGTTTGCTGTGTCACACTTAACCTCACTGGTTTAAAACCAATGTTTCCTATATACAGCGGTAATTGGAAATGGCCTCCCACAGCCTCTCAAGAACACAATCATATTATATAATGATATCCGAGAATTAGCAAGACACCGTATCACCTGTTTATCCATAACAGGGTGTGATGAATGAGAAAACCTGATCCTAGCTAATGCCATTCTGACCACCAAAATTCAGTTAATGGATGATTCTAATTGCTTCCTAGTGCTCCTGAAATACCATATTCACAAAACTTCCCTCTTATAATCCATATAGATAGTCCCATTTAAAAATAAAATCCATCTGCGTATGCTTCAGGCCTTACTTTAATGAAATTCTACCCTTATTGTAGATATGGCCACACAGAAACCATGGAAGTGACATTACAGACCAGGATTTTCACTTATGTAAAATGCTGTTTTAAGGAAAATCTGACATTTTGCTGAAGTAATCAACCTTGAACTTATTGATAGGTAGAACACTAATCTCTCCTTTGCCAAACCCTGGGGATTGCGCAACTGTTTAATCTTGCATAAGTTTTCATTGAACTATTTTTTAGATGATTCAGAATAATTGCAAACCTTATTTAACACAGGACACATCTTTACTGTTTCTCTTTTCTCTGTTAGACTTTATTTAGGGACAAAAAAAAAATTTTTAAAAAAAGCTTTCCCATCCCAAAATGCAAATGCTATTTGTAGCTAAGATCCATGTTAAAAGGCACTATAAATATTAATTTATTAATTGCTTTAACTGACAGAGAAACTAAGTATCTTGAGGTTTCCCAACTCTGATGAGATCTCCTGTGCCCAGTATTCAGTTACCAAAACAAACTTTCCATAAATTGTAGTTTGCACTAGTGGTGCACAGTCACAGAAGCACCAGTTTTCATGAAGATGGGTCATGTTAGTAAATCCACTGCCCCCGTCGTTTTGCTACTTAGCCTGTTTGTCCTTGCAAGGGTAAAGTCTGCTACTCTCCCACGCCTTGAGCACACTTGGAACTACAACTCTGCAGCATAATGAACATGCCTGTCGCTGCCAAGGTTCGGAAAACATTTGGGCACAGGTGTCAGTTCCTTGTCAGCCTCCAGGGCCAATAAATGGAATCTCTGCAATGTAAAATGAGACAATACATTCGCAAAGTCATTATGTTTTCCCAGAACATGCTAAGCTTCAAAATAAATGCATTTCAAGCCTTATAACACCCCCGTATTCATAAGGCTTATTACTGGTTTTAATTTTGCTTGCTGCTTATTTACTGTTTACTCTCTTGCTTTACTGCCCTGGTGAAATTGCTGTTAATTGATACCCCAAAGGGAAAGCGACAAAAAAAGGAACACAATTCTAGAAATGCTTGGTCTCTAACTAATCCCACCATGGACTCGCTGCTGCCAAGATGGCACCACATTAAAAGGTTAAAAGAACATCTTCCAAATTTCTGTATCCTCTTTAATCTCTCTTGTCAATCTTTTAAAGTGGCTTTTTGGCAGTGAAAGTAGCCATCACAATCCTGTGACAAAATACTTTTGACAGAAGAGATGACCTTACAAGCAAAATTATGTCGTCTCTCTAATGACTGCAGCTGTCTTAGCATGATTCTTATAGAAACAAAGTCCCTCTAAAGAATGAGAAATACTACAACTTTTCCCTACAAAAAAATTTATATCCCCCAAATAGTAGGATTATCAGCAGACTCTCAGCCATTAGCTTTTCAGGGAGCCCTTCCCTATGATTCTTTAGTAATTTTTGAACAGCGTTCCTCAGGGATACACAGTCCCACTCCCCACATGTGGCACAGGCGCTTCACTTGGTTTTGTTCTTGTTAATGAATCATATTCTACTTACATCGAAAAATCTTTGCTGTCCCTTGAAAATCCCACTGAATGTCCCTCAAGCTGCTTGCTTACCCCAGTGCCACCTGTACCTGTCTCCATCGATAATGGTACCAGCTTACATCTATCCGGCTACACAGATGCCAGCTTTGCTCTGTCTCAGAACACTTCAACAAACCCAGTCTGTTCCATGCATAATTTCATGAGGTTGAACCCCCATATCTTATGATGGCTTAAAAACTGCTTGTCTAGGCAAAGTTATTTGCAAATTCGCATAGGCTTTTCTGCATGCTGTATTGTGAATGTATGCTTTTAATGTTTGCATTCGTTTTAGTCCAGGCTCATTCTACTGCGCAATATTGTAAAAAAACCCTCTATGTCTGGCAAAATTATGCAGTAAAACAAGTACAATCAGCTGATAACAATAAAGAATGGTGCACGATTGTTCATTTCCTTAGCAAGAAAACAATCAATTTAGTAAAGCAACAAAATCAATGAAATATCAGCCATTCCCCAGCCACTGCTTGCTTTCTCCCATCTGAACTCTGGATCCTTTCATTCTGTGATGGCATAAATGACAACAGGAAGATTGGAAACGATGGTCACAGTGCTCCTTCACCTTCCTTTCCAGAGCAAGACCAGCAGAGAGGATTTCTAAGGGTAAAGTCATACAGAAAACATACACTCTGCTGTTTCAAGGAAATTTAAATTTGAAGAGCACACAATAGATTGGGGTTTGATACTGTATTTATCCACAGTGGGAAAGACCTACCGCTTTGTGCTGTACCAGGCAGCAATCTGAGACGATTAGTGGAACTCACAATACTTTGTATTGCATATGAAATAATAATTGACTGCTGAGTTATGATAGCATTTTCAGCTTCGTGACTAAAGACATTAAGTTGTAAGTTGCAAAACTGTGATTTCTTTTGCCTATCAGAGAAAAATGCCCTATCAAACCCATAACATTATATATTTAATAAAGAGGCATGTGTAAGTACTCACACACACAATCCATGTGTGTGAAGAAATCTACAGGCCTAGTATCTCTTGAATACAATAAACATCTTGGTGTAATTTGTGAGGTTGGCTCTTCAAATAGAGATATATCTATTGACAGTTACCACATACTTTTATTTGAGATGCTCCAGGATTTTTACACCCTGATATTCACCAGTTATTTTTCAATGTGCAGTGCTATCATACCATAATTATCAATGCTTATTTTTATTGTTAATAACTGTTAGGAATATAATTTAATACAACAGTAATTTATAATCAACTTCAAATAAATGGAAATGAATAGAATTTAACTTATCTGAAAATTTTCTTGTTGATGGAAGTTAAGATTCAGGTAATAAAATTTTTTTAAAAGTACACCAGTGATATTACTACTAAAACTTATTTTTTGCAGTTTTTTCACAATAATTTTCTTTCAAAAATCACATCTTTAATTATCTTCA
>NW_008795436.1:1224416-1252585 GCF_000699145.1 Aptenodytes forsteri
TAATTCTGTAGCTTTAAGTGAAAAGTCTTTCAGATTAGCTGATAAATATAGCAACCTTTTACAAGATTAACCCATTCCTTTGGAACCTTGCAAATTAGAGAAATATATTCCTTGAGAAATGAAATGCATAGGCCTTTTACATGAATAAGCCTTGCTACGCAAACTGATTGTTCACAGGGCTTAATCCTGCCTCCATTAAAGCTTACAGAAGTTATTCATCAGCTGCAATGTGACTGTGATATTGGATCACTAATAGTAGCTTTCTAAAAAAATTTTTTTATAATAAGGTTTGAGTATGAAAATTTTTGAAATCCAAGATTTCTATGAAGCCTCTGTAATGCTTGGATATTGACAAAAATCACACACTACGCTGCTAAGAACAGTCTGATAGTGTGAGGCAGTGAATGTGATGCTTCCTAACAACACATTTTCAGTTATTACTATAAAATTGTAATTAGATAGTAAATTACAATGTTAATATTCACTTTGAACAAATAAGTGTTTGTAGTTGGAGAACTGGGCATTATTATGGTAGCACAGGGACCTATTCACCAAGTAAGACATAGACTTTCTTCATAAAAGTTATTCTATTCTGTAGTTTCTTCTTATGAACTTGCATGAAATGCTAGGTTTTTATGTGCACTATTTGCTGAAGTCATCTTCGCCAGCATCAAAAACTATATTTCCCTTTGGGGAAATGCCAAAAGCATTTTTCTCATCTGGTTCCACTATCCAAAGAATACAAAGAAATGAAAGAATCATTTCTCCCTGCACAAAAAAAAGATTATGTAAATGAATTAAACTCTGATCAGTTGTACAGGAACTTTAACATTTCTTTCTCGATTGGAAAAAAAACGCTACTCTAATAATGTTTACACGATATACTAAAATATACCTAAATATACTAATAATGTACATTATATATGAAGTGACACATTACATATATATTATATATAATCATATACTATAATATTATACTGTAATATACTTGAATATCTATAATAATATGTATTACATCTAGAGTATCATTAATATTTAAAAATAACAAATCCTTGATTGGTTTCAATTATTTTTACTGAGATTTTCCCCTTACCTTTCCCCCTTTCTAGGAATAGTTCATTCTGCAGTTGAGGAAGCTATTTTGGAACATGTACAAAGTTTTTTCCCAGTTTGAATACAAAAAAAGATTGAAAATACACTTTATTCGTTATGTCAAATCATTTGCAATGTATTTTGCATATCTACTGTTTATAAAAGTTGAAATTTGGTTTTAGAAAAGTGTCTCTGAAAACATGTTAGAATGCGGTTCAGTGATGAACTTTTGCAAATTATGTTATGGGCATGTAAAACACCGTTTTAACTGTGACCCAGTGGTCTCCAGAAGACAGGCTTCATTACACACAGAGCTAGCTAGGTCTGAGGTAGGCATGCACAGAGATGTCTCCTTCCATGTGTATAATATCTTGTAGGAGATGTGCGAGAAAGCAAAGTCTGTATTCCTTTGGAATGTTAGGAATCACCACTTCCCAGCATCAGAAAGCTATCAACCATACAATAACCATAGCACTTCTGCACAGAAAATTGGCAGGACTGAAACCGGACAAGGCAATTCTCCATTTGGCAAAAAGGGGATAAAACAGTTCTGGAGAGTTTGGTTTTAAAATTTCAGTGATTGATTGACTCTGCTCATAGGTTTAGAGCATTAGAATAAGTCCCAGGAGAGATGGATGAGCGAGCAGAGAGGAGGTAAGGCTGCCAAAAGGTGCATGATAAGTACATTTATCAGATGGTTTTGCAATTTATCTTATATGTCTCCAATTTTTCATATAGCCCCCATTTGTAATCACCATGTGAAAAATTATGGAGGCATGTGATAAATTGTGAATTGTGTTTTCTAATAAGTTAATCATTTATCCATGCAATTTAAATTTAACTTCTAATCACATCTAGTCTTTCAGGATGTAAAAGACCAAACAGAGGAAAACATGAGGATGACCAAAATGAGAAAAACTAAAGACAGAAAATATGTTTCATCAATGTAAATGCACTTTCATAACCTAGTTTCTTGATCCATTATTTCTGAAATAAATAATTTCAACTGCACAACTGAAAAGATTCCAGAGTCGCAAACCACATAGGAAATTTTGTGACTAAAATGAAGTATCTCTTAAACCGAACTGCCTTTAGGTAGTACTATCACATTATTGACCCATTAATCCATTTCCTCGGGACTTAACACATTCCAAAATGTCTTAGCCATTTCCTTTTAATATGCCATTCAAAGAAAAGGATTTTCTTTTTTTTGAACCACAGCCATCCTGGAATCCTTAAGAACATATTTATATACATATCCATTCATTTTGTTCTTAAAATGATAACACTGGTACTAATTGCACTTTAGCAACCCAGTATGTAACTAAAACTACTGCATCATCAACTAAAAAAAATAATTATAAGCTAAGTGTTTAACTAGTTTGGATAAAATCCATTATTTTCATTAATGGATCTCATTTTTATTTTATTGGGGTTTTTTACTATCAGATTAAAAGCACATTTTTTATTGTTTTTCCTAATGCAATCCTGTGTGATATGCTCAGAATGAATGGAATAGTTATTGTTTTAATTATTTTTTTCATTGTGTTTTTTTATCCTGTTCCTATTCCCATTATTTACTACTTTTAAGATGAGTATCATACCATTTACTGTGTACACAAGTGCACATACACTAAACATGCATATGTATATACATAAAAACCTTTATATATATATATACACACACGCTTTTAGAAATCTATTATAACTTTAATTCTTTCTGCTGTTGGAAAGAAGTATAGTAGATCTAAATAATAAATAGTTACTAAACTGCTATATAAGCTTTAGCAATATTTACAAATTTTAAACTGTCCTTCCCTACCCTAAATGATTGAGCCAATTTACTCAATGAAATTGAGTAAACTCACATTCCAAATTGCAATGTGAAGTGGAACTCCATCTGATACTTAAAAGACTGTAAAATATTAAAACCACTTGTTTAAATATTTGGGTCATGTAAATTCCAGGAGACCTAAGTGTAGAGTTTCCAACATAAATAGTCATGACTGTCATTCTTGTAGGTGAAAGTAATATGTGGGATGACAGAGAGAAAAATCTTTAGAGCCAGGCTCCACTCTTGATTCCGATGTAATTTCTATGGGAGTGTTGCCACTAACTTCTGTGGAAACATTCGAACATAAGATCTTAAAATATAAGGTGCAATGGATATTAATTTAATTCTTCGCTTAGTCAGGTAGTTGTTTATGTAATCTGAAAGTATCGTATAATCCTCCTCTGCTGTATCTCCAAACAGATTGGGTAAATTGACTGGCTATTAAAAAAAAAAAAAAAAAAAAGGATGTCCCTGAGCCTGCTACCCAGGTACAGATGTAAGTCTTGCAGACAGTCATCTAGTACATAGAGAATAAACATCTGTAGAAAAAAAAAAAATCTCAAATTACTGCCTGTGAGGGCAAAATCTAGTCTGCAGGAAGGTAGTTATAACTGCACACAAAACATGGAGCAAGGCCAGTTTATACCAATTAAACATTTGATCTGAATTTCTTATAGTAACTTTCCCATGACTACAGTTTATCTCTATTTTTCTCTCATCATCGTAACTAATTGAGAACAATACTTCGCATTCCACAGAGGTTAAAAAAAACCCCTCTCAGTGAAAGTAAAAGTTATTATTCACAGTTAATAGAATACTCGGTATCACCGACGATTAATTACTGCTATTTTGAGGGCTTCTGACAGACCAATAAAATGATGTGCACTGAGCACATACAAGGAAAACAAAGAATTAAAGATAGTAGAATCAACATATTTACAGGTATTGTGACTCTTCCCATGAAATGGACAAATAATCTCAATTATACCATTGTTTTCTATACAACAGATTCATAACTACTTTTCTGGGCTTAAGTCTCAGGAATTGCTGATAGATCTTTACTTACAGTATGTGAGGAATAAACAAGCAGGAAAATCCAAATTAATTGCACTTACAGACTTGACCACTTTGATAACCATGGTGAATGCACTGTTACTTAAGCAAACAGGAGGATTTGCTTTTCCGCATGATTTCATCCTCTATCATACTGTACACAGTTGTAATGTCACGATATATCATGCTTAGAGTTCCAGTATCTGAACTGCCAAAAGATCCGAGCTGTGGAACTGTTTAAACAGTAGCACTCATACTGCTAGCTTTGTTGCCAAAAGGCACCATTTCTTTTAGAGCATGGCCATTTTCCTTACGGAGAGGTCAGGCTAGAAACCGAGCCTACCATTTGCTTGCCACAAGGTATTATATGGAATTCCTTTCTGAACTTGATAGTAGTTCGACCTCCAAAGTCGAACAGTTCTACTTATGAACTCAGCTTACTGCTCATGCTTCATGAAGCTTGATTTATTTTTACCACATCCCAACCTACCAAAACACGTATTGTTTATTTGACAGAAAGAATAAGGCAGTTGCTGCCTGTTCCTGTGCTGCTTGGAAGTTGTAAGCAATGCCATCTGGAGCAGACTATTAGTTGGAAGGTTGCCAAAAGGTACTCCATTAGTTTACTAGGGAAAGAGGTCTTGAGCTGTGCAGAAGATTATGCTTTCTGGAGGCTGTATGGCAACCAATGAAATAAGATCTTATGAAGCCACAAAGTATTACAATAAATGACGGTAGGATCTGAAAAAACACGCATTATTTACCTTTTTGTCCACTAAAGACAAAGGGACTTTTATAACTGACACTATTTTGGCTAATACTGTGTGCATCTTGAAAATCTCACCCAAAAGACTTTATTGTACACTGTTGACAAAAGTTAGAATAGAAACAATATTTTGAAGCTCAAGTACATCCTTCCTGCTACAAATTGGCAATGGAAACGGGTTTCTTAATATAGTTTGGCAGTAGGAAATCATGACAAGTTTCAACCCATAAAAGTGGTTTAAGGAAAAAGGTTGTCAAAGAGGAGAAATCGTACATCAGCATCATGCTAATATGGTGATAGATGCTATAGAAAATGCATAGGTTAAGATGTAGATGATTCAAGTTGCTCTTGCTAAATGAAAAGAGTAATGATCCTTTCCCCCCAGTTCTGGAGATATAGTACAAAACCCATGTTAACAGCACTTAAAACCCCAGGTTGGCTTTAGGTGTTATTTCTATCCCATTGGAAATCTCACTTCAGGCTCTTTGGCAAGTTTGGGGTCTTTTTCCCAATAGCATCATACTACGCACAGAGGATCAATCCAGATCTATCTACAGATCTCTTCCACAAAAGCTGCTGTTCTGAGGAGCAACTCTCCTTGAGCAGCATTGGTTTCCACAACAGAAGAAAAAATGCAAGTACTCCTGTGTTGAAAGCGAAGGGTTACAGAAATATAGAATTTGTTTCTTTATCACTTTCTGTGAAAACTTTGAGCTGTCATGGAAGGGGTTCATCTCTGATAAATTTGAGAGCTCAGGAAGGAAATGTCTCCCCCTAGCCATAACTGTAAGTCTGCAGATAGTTTTTCTGCCTTTTTTTTTGTTGTTGTTGCTCACCTGAGGAAAAAAAAGGTTCGATGAGAGTTGGTATCTTTATCTCCACCATTGTCTACAGAGGAATTAAAGCAAAAATTGCCTCAGTCTCTAAAAATTAATGAAGGAAGAAATCTGTTTTTCTTCCTCTTATGAGCAAAGCATATGTATTAAAAATCAGAAGCTAATTCTGTGGATTTACACAGCAAATTTAAGACGTGGAACAATCCTGCTGAAAGTACAGGTGCTGTATAGGTATCTGAATATTCTTGCTATGGGCTGATTGTCATTTCTGGGCTGCTGGATGGTTCAAGTCTGGCAGAAGTTTCAGAAATTTCCTTTACTTGAAAAAAGAAATTAAAGTCACAATGTGTGGTGCTTGGCATGTAGGTCTCCTAGCTTTAGGAAAGCACTGACACCAAACAATTTTACCTTAACTATCAGTATGTAATTCAGTCCAAAATCCTACATATGAATGATGCCACCATTTTCATTAAAAACAAAAACCACCACCAACAAAAGAAAACCTGAGTTCACGTTAAGATAATACTAAGGTGGAAAACCCAAGCCTTCAGAAATCAGGAGATACCAGGATTTAGCTTGCACGTCTTCTTACTTCAGCTTGATATTTGATATGTTTAGATACAGATTTTCATTATGTGACCTCATGCTATTTTTCCACACTGTAGAGTGTCCTGGGGGGTTGGTTTTATACCAAATTTGTTATGTACAATGTACACATATTGCATCTTCATATTCTACATATATAATAGCAATTCTCATCTTCTAAGACATACTCATGGCTGAGTTGTTCATTAAGCAATTTTTAAAGAGTTTTATGGCCCCATAAACAATAATTTTTTGTGGAAGCAGACTAAATTGTATGCTGTGATAATTACACCAAACTAATTGTAGGTAAAATTAGCAAGGGGTCAGACCAATTTAGTTTCACAAGAAAATATATGCTTTGCTTACACCTTAAATGATCTTTAGAAAATTAATCAAGTAAAACTGAATATCTTTAAACCAACATATATAATTTTCTGTATGTTTGCTGTGAAACAGGAAGTTTTAACATTGCTTTGAAAAATGAAACTTACTAAATGTTTTTTTGATTATCATTTTCATTTAAATTACCAATTAACTTTACCCTAGAGAATCAAACAACACGAGTCTTTTCCACTTTACCGGTACATTAAAATGGTACTCAAACACAGCAGGTGAGAGAGAAACATCGAGTTCGTTTTTTAAATCTCTTTTACTACCAGCTAAAACATCACCCCAATAATGGTCCCTAATATTATGATACTCACATAAAATTTATTTAGATTTCCTGTTTCTATAGTGATACAAGTTCTCCAGACAATGTAAAGTCCATTGTGGAGCTCTTATATGGATGCCTTTGATTCAAGTATGTCGTTCAAGTGGTGTGAGAGTTGTAGCTGCTATTTCAGTCAATAGTAGTACAGCCTTATTCCCAAGCTCTGCTCCAGAGGTTTAGTTCACCTCTAAAAGAGTAGATGAGACTGACCTAAAATCCAAGAACCTGGACTGTACTCTAGTCAGGCAAATTTCACACATAATGAGCAATATGCTCCTCATTTTCCATGTTTGAGATCATTTCTGGCACTATCCATTTAGTGATAAGAATTTGTACTAATTTGAAAGTTTTATCATGTAAAAAGGATATTTTATGACTTTACAGAATAACACTTTGGATACCCAGTGACGTATAATACATATCACCGGTTGCTAAAGGGCTAGAAAACTGCTCAATAACTGGCATTTCAATTATTTCAATTGAAAAAAAGAATTGCAATTATTGCAAAACAACAATTCCTTTATTCTCTAGTAAAATATTATCCCCCAAAAAATTTCATGTGAAGACATTATTTCTTCAGCAATCTTACTCTGATTCAAATAATTTCAGACTTTGTTGCATTTAAAATATTGAGTATATAATAAACCCTAAACATAGCATAACACATATAATACTAATACTCACTAGTTAGTATGCATTGGAATGACTTGAAACAACTTTGCCAAAACAAAACGGTTGAAGCCAATTATCTTGATGCAGTGTTCCACCAACACGTTAACTGAAATTGAGTTTGCCCCACAACAAAATTATACATTTGAATTTTTCAGTACAAAAATTATTCCATCAAGTGCTTTTGATCAGCTATAGCAAACACCAGACTTTTCCTAAATTATTTGAAAAGTACTTCCTTTTTACCTCAAGGACTTAAGGATGAATACAGCAGAATTTGTATTTTTTGCCAGCATAAAGTATTCTTTGCATTTACAAACTGTCTTAGCACAACTGTCTGCATTGTCTTTACTGGTAAAAGTACCAAAAATGTCATATTTACAGTGACCATCTTGCTGAGGATGAAATGGTTCCTGTCTGTTTCATCACGTTTCAGTGAATTGGGATCTAGAGCTTTTTTGCTATTCATAAAGGACTGGATTCTTTTCCGCAAAAGACATCAAAACAAATCCAACCTACATTGTTTTTTGCTATTTTATGGGTGCTTGCATGCCAGTTTATAAAGATTTCTTAGGAAGATAGTAAGGGTTGGTTTGTAGGATACTGAACTGGGAGCCAGGAAACTTTATATGACCTTGAGCAAGTCAACTGCCTGCTGAGTGTCTTTGTCTTCCCCTTATCCCATGAACTCTTTGAAGCAGAGACTCTTTTTAATGAATAATTCTGGGAGGTGCTGTTTAAAACGTATGACTGTCAATGAGGTATGCCAGAGACTCAGGTTCATACCCGATTTGTGAAGGTGACTGTCCTCTGGTGAAGAAGTCACAGAAGTGGAAGACCCTTACCATGCCCACTCTTACATCTGCCATGACAGAGGAGAAATGGATGGTAGCATTTTGCATTATGGCAAAAAGCAGGTACATCCTCGCTGCTACAAATGGAAAGGTTTGAACGCACAGATGTCAACTATTTCACACTCACGCTTATTAAGGTCTCATAACGTGGATAACACATTACATCACCTTGAAAGAAAAATGTATCATGGACAAGGAATACATAGACACAGATCCTGCACCTCAGAACAGGCCATTTAAAGTTTAAGGAGCAAAGATGATGCCACAAAGACACACAGCATTTACAAAATCTTTAAACATTAGCTTCAGCAAAGTAGCTACAAGAAATGCCCTCAGAGATAGAAAATCTGAGAAAAATAGTACTGGCATCTAATTACAGCAGTAGAGTTTGCTGCTTTTATCTGTAATTGGACTGTATAGTCTTTCATTCTAATTTACTTTACATCTAAACTGTGATAATCAAGACAAGCAGAACAGAATGGCTTGTAACTGGCTATACCACCGACACCAGTTAATGCCTAATTATAACAACTAAATTAAAGAGGGGACTGTAAGGAGGTTGAGTATCAGTTTGAAGTATTTAATTCTGTGGAAAGAAATAGAGATTTTAAATCCTAAGTAAAAAAAATCAATATTATGGCTCATTATATTGGTATTGCTAAACAGATTAATGAAATTAAGTATTTTGTTTTTTAAAGAAAAGTTTTATCATGATGTAAAGATGGCTTTTGACAAAAGACCACAACAGAGAAGGAAATTCACATTCCAGACCAATTTATAAACCAATCTAATCTGGAAAAAAAACTGTAGGTGGAATTGACTTACCCAGGATATCTCTGAGAGTTGCAGAACATGTTACATGACTGTGGATTTACTGCAGCATTCTGAAAAAGCGTACACACAGTATAAA
Organism: Aptenodytes forsteri; assembly: GCF_000699145.1. Taxonomy (NCBI): domain Eukaryota; kingdom Metazoa; phylum Chordata; class Aves; order Sphenisciformes; family Spheniscidae; genus Aptenodytes; species Aptenodytes forsteri. The sequence continues at coordinate 1,233,728 of NW_008795436.1, forward strand.
ACAGAAAGAAAATCCAGGATCCCAGGAAACCTTTTGGCATAAATCTAACTTTCAATTAAAATCTTTTTGAAAGCTCCAAATACAAATTAGTTATCTTAGAAAGACAGGTTAACCAAAAAGAATAATGTTTCCTACCAGAATGCATGCAAGTGAAGAAAAGGAATTTGGGAATGCTCAGCACTGTTGAGCTGTAGCTAGCATAAATTGTAAACACACTGTTTTAGGAATTACAACATAAATTGGTCATCTACATGTTGAACTGACTACATAAGAATTCATCTTCTGGGACCTGAAAAAGGAGCAAGGGGAATAAAAATGGTTGCTGTTAGCGCTCTTGCTAAATTGATCCATAATATTCCAATGGTAGGTGGATAAAGAACTAGTTGGCATTCATGGTGCATGTGGCATGATTTGGTCCATTCAATATCTTTGACAGAAAGCAGTAGACAATATTAAGAAAAATGAAAATATTTGCATTGTTAAACTTATAAACTCAATGAAAGTAGAATCTGCTTTCATATGACAGTCATAATTATTTTGACAGACATAATTATTTCACATCTTCGTCATCTGTAGATGAACCCAAAGGTGGCGACTCTAAAGTTCTAAAACACTTAAACGCTTAACATGCTTACCAGATATCTCACCTGTCCCTTCTGTAGCAGAATTCAGGGCAGGAAGGAGGGTGCAGTGCTCACTTTTTTTATCAGATGAAAAATGAGGGTAGTGGAAATTCTTTTCCAAAGTTTTAGGAATATTTTGCTAGTTCCTAAACTCACTAAGGCAGAAACCTCGCTCCTTAAGAAAGCAAGGCTTCTGCAACCATCGTTGTCCATCTTTGAGCGCTGACCATTAACTGACCGTCCACTGACCATTCAACTTCTGGTCAACTTCAACCAAATTTGAAAAAGAGTAGAAGTCCTTCTCATTTCAGTTCTTACAGGGTTTATGAAATTCAGTATGTTGGAAGAGGAGAATGGCTTCGCTTGGTGTCCACATCGTGCATAAAACCAAGGTAATTCTAGCTGGCAAATCAATGCACAAGTCAGCTAACTTGTGAGTCATTCCAGAATACTCATGGCATTGTCTACCTAGGAGGGTTCCCATAGGGCTTACTGCCAGGACAGGCACAATACACAGTATTGTGTGTACCGTGCGCAATACAATGCACAGTATGAGAGGGCTCCAATAGCTACACTTTGGCACTGAGGTGCTATCTGACTGGAGAAGGATATGCATTCCTGAAATTAAAGGCATCGTAACCACAAATTAAACAATTTCACAGACCAGAAAATTAAATGTTCTTAGCACTGGTGTTTCTGCTAAGTAGGGGACTGAACAAAAGAAAGGTATCTGATCTTCAGTACTGCTCTAGATTACTAAATCTTGCTTTAAACAGATGAGCAACAGATGAGGCTTCTTAGATTTCTATTATTATAATTACTAACAGGCAGATGAAACTTTTCCACCTTTCTTTGCTTGTACACAAATTACAGAAGTACTGAGATAGAATTTGCAGAATTTCACATTCCCATGAAATATAAATGAACAAAAAGATGCATAATCTAAAACTATACATCCCAGTTCTGAAGCACGGCCTGCATTTTCAAGCTCAGGATTATCTCTATTACATTTAATTACTACCAACAGAGGAAAAAAAACATTCATATTTGATGTTAACAGAGCCTGTTGAAAAACTGCAAACACTATCAGTGGGTTTTGGTGCTACAGTAGTAAGAGTGAACAATCACACGAAGTGATATGTCAGAATGGTAAAAACTAAAGGGAAAAATTTTCTACTATGAAGTTAGATGTTCTTTTTTCCTCCTCTTCCCCCACAGTTTCACCTTTGACTGCACCTGCAGAATTCGGTATCAAGCACAGATTAAAAGAGTGAGTGAAATCTCATCCAAATTTATTAATGAAGAGAGTTCCCAGGTGAATGGTAATACTATCCATCTTTTACAGGCAGGCAGATACAAGAGTTTAAATTACTCAGAAAGAGTGGTTTAAAGCCTCTTCTGGATTAAAGGTTTATTAGATTATGATATAGACCTGGAAGTAAGTGCCAGCCATTTCACACACCTGAAAAAGCAAATGTTAAAGCGCTTCCATAAATTTGATAAGCAACTTCCTTTCTTTTGTGTCCAAACAAACTGAAAAAGATTCACCACTGGACTCTGAAGACCTGAGAGATTTACACCAACACTTTCACATTTTAAAGAGCTCATAAACACGCCCCCTATTACACCCCTAATTTGAAGATAAATATTTCCTTAAGAGGAACAGAAGCAGACTGAAATAGAGGATTCCTTCCAAATGTCCAGAACTTTATTTGAAACTTAAATCACCCAAAGACAAAAGTGTTCCTAGCAGTAGCTGAAACATGAATGACAGATTTCCTGAATTATCACACCCATTCTCCTGCCGTAAGATTCCAACCATAAGTGTCTGAACCTCACAAATTCTCTGCTCATTTAAACCCAGAGCCCTAAAGCATTTGCACATATCCAGAACTAGAATATAAATGAAAGGGAATAGCTTTTTTGTTGTTTTAAAACAAAGCCAAAAATTGTTACATGATCAGTTTTGAAGATTCAACCTCAAAATCTACAGTGTAGAGAAAGTACACACCTCCCAGTGCTGCAGCAGTGTAAGGAGCTCCAAGCATCTGTGCTCGCTCTCTGGTCTACCTCAGCGAGGATATGTGATTATCTCCTTCTGCTATAACAAACTGCCTAAATTCTTAATCTTGGGAAACACACAAGTTATTTGACACTCACCGCTGCTGCACATTGCAAGACCTGTGCTAGCGCAATATCACCTCTGCATAACCTCAAAACCAGAAACAACAGTGGTCTCCTGTAAGCCCAGGACAACAGAGGAAGTATAGAGAGCGGGAGACATATGCTTTGACTGGATGCTATCTTTCACGTATGGCAGATGGCCAAATCTAGCATATCTTTATGGCATCTCTACTAACTGGATACTGTTTTGCTTCTACTGCTGGCTGCTATGAGCTGCAAGGGCAAGACAGCAGCAGCGGCTAGCTGCTCCACCCTGGCTGTGCAGCTCCACTCTACAGCAGAATGAGCTGTGATGGTTAGTGGCCATTACTTCAAAGCATGCGAAAAGGGCTTAGGTCCTGCAAAGGCAGAAATTGAGTTATGAACAAGTTGGCTCTTCAATACTGAAGATAATGAAACATCTAAGGAATTCAAATAAGAATTATTACAGAAGGAAAAAACAATCATGCATTTGCTTTCTCATTACTGTTTCAGTACAAATCAGAAAAGTGTGGAAGGGAAAGAACAAAAGTCACATCACCTTTTTCCCCCCATATGTTGCAAATAAATCTATGTTGTTTGACCCAAATGCTAACGCTACCCAAATTCTAATATCAGCCAAATGTAAACTATTAATTTAATACCACTAGTAAGTAAAACAAATACAAAACAGAAGCACTAAAAAACTCGTCATTTGTTTCCAGTTAAACTTTTGCCAAACAAGCTACTAATACTTGCCTCTTCAGACTTTTTTTCCAAGTAACAGCAAGCATTTTGTGGATGAATTTGGATACATTTGTTGTCAGCCCAACAGGCCAGTTTGGGGGACAGTCTGCCACCCACCTGCTTATGACAGGAAACTGATGGAAACATGCTTTGGAAGTCTTATAACGACTGTCTTCCGTCACTGAGCAATGAATGACCTTAACAGCATTCAGCGATTGTGTGACTGCATTTAGATGTGTGCAAGCAATGCAAACTATATAGAAGAAGGCAAATTAACCGCTGCACTTATCACATAAATACAAATTTCCTATTTTCTAGTAGCATTCTACCACAACCTCTGTTATCAATATATTACTCTTAAAATAATGTATCATCAGATAAACTTTAGAATTAACAGAGCTTGACAAATAAGCTATTTTCAAACAATCATACATTTCAGTTACTTGCTGTGGGTAAGCAGCCCACAGCTAAACAGAACTGAGCTGCTGTGAGCAGTAAAACACAAGGACTAATGCAGAAGAGAAGTATTTACTTTGTTATATTGCAAAGGATACACCTGGCAAGCTCAAATTTTAGGAAAAACACACACACAACGTGTCCTACAAGGACTTCACCTTTTGAGGCCTTGCAGATGTATTGGTCTCCCAAGCCCAAAACTGATCCTGGCCTCCTGTTCAGCCCTAGGACTGTGCTGTTCAGCTATTCATCAGTTAAAGCCATGTAGAGGTCTGCTTCCTCCGCTTTTCCAGGAAAAGAAAGGATCTAGGGGACAAAATTACAGTGACAGTCCAGATTTTTTGAAGATGCAGTACCACTGTATTGTATCTCTGTAACTGCTGAAGAAGGTGACTCTGCTAGAAGGATATTTCATGGCAGTTGCTGCACATGGAATAGGCAATATTGGTACTGATATAAAGGCACTCTGTAGAGGACCTTCCGGCAGCCACAGCACTGTTGCACCAGCAAGCAGCTGCAGAAAAAACCTTCTAGAAAACCCACAAGTTCATTTACCTTCACCCAGTGGAGGAAATTTTCTGTAGCTTTATAAACAGAAATACACCTGTCTTTGCTATGCCAGCTAATGCCACTATCCAGCAGTTTTCTCAAGAGATTTTTGATATTGGATGTACCTGTAAGAAGCTTTCCCAAGCAGATTATTAGTCTGGATCAACTTTATGTTGTGGAGGAAATTCCAGATACTGCTTTTTTTTTTTTTCCCCCTCCCTCAACCAAGGTGTCAGCTTTTTCTTTTTGCTTTTTTTCCCCTCAATTTACATGCTTCAAGGAGGTAAATCATAATATTCCACCTTATTCTTAAACTCAGTTTGCCTAGGTCTTTTTTGCCTAGGTCTTTTGTTCTGTCCTTTGAGGTCCTTAGTTCAAATTAAACATCTTAAACATCAATAATGTCAATACTTTGAAATCTCATGAACCATGCAGTGACTTTTGGGAAAACTATGTCAGTGAAACTAATGCCATTAATTTAAATCTGTAATGTCCAAATGGTGTACTAGAAGTCACCAGATTAGAACCTGACATATCTAACTTTACTTGCCGAAATGCATGTCTGGCTTTGACAACCACAAAATTCTAGCTTCTTAGAAATTAGCTGTCATTATCATATTCTTTCTTTCATTTAACAACTGCTAACTCACCTTCAACAGGGAAATGTCTTTACTTGAACTGTTGTGATTTCTTCTGTATTCACTGGCAACAAGAAAAAAGATATTAAATTGTTCCTTAGAGTGGTGTATGTTTTTATTCACTATAATTTCTCACACAATCTACTGTTTATCAAAATTCAACAGGAAGTTTTGTCTGAAAACACATTTTCTATAGGCAAATATGTTTAATTTCCAGAATACACAGCTCAGTCTAGGCCTGCTCAGGTTCTCACAAAATACTTCATTGACTCTAAGCATGCTCAGAAGATCAGCACAAGATTTAGCAAATATTCCAGCATTTTATTATGTTTGTATCCCTCAAAACCAGGAGTGTTCTCAAGTTCTTGGGAAATAAAATAAGTCTAGCCATTCAGGAATACTAATGGATACCTTGCTAGCTCTGAGCAAAAGCAAAACAAAATGTATCCTATTACCTTGAAAGGCTTTTTTTATTAGAGACTGTCTTTTGTTATAGATCTGTAAAGCAGATCATAATGGGATTTTGTCCCAGTTTTCTGCAGAAAAAACAATTTTGTACATGTGTTAAACAGAACTAAGGTGTGGCAGCAGAGGTTGACACTGCTGTATACTTCAACCCTAAAACACAGGCAAAATAAAAAAAAAACCCAAAACTTGACAGCTAGCAAGACAAACTTTAAATTCCAATGCAATACATATCTAAATATTCACAGCTAGGTAAATTGGGGTATATTGTGCCAGATATTTTCTCAAGAAACAGCATGTCTTTTGTGTGTATATTATGTAAAACATGCACAGGTAGTATATAAGAATATAAATTGGTAAACATAAAGGTCACTCATGTATCTTTAAACTAGAACATTTCAGTTGAGGTAAAAAATACCAGACCGCAAAGGAGGGGAAAGCCAATGTGAAAAAGAATAAATCACATTTTACTTTCCTATATAAATATAATGTATACATGAAAGTCACACAATTCCCTTTGATACTACCAATTGGCACAAGCAAAATGACTGGAAAACAACATGCTTTTAATATGTGTAACACAACACCACAATCCTTTTGACTGTAAAATTTGCAACAAAAATAATTTTTAAAAGGCAGCATACGTGTAATCCATTTAAAAGTCTTAACAAGGTATAGCACAGTCTTAGTTGTATTTCCAGTCTCTGTTATTAAATATAACCAGAAAATAACAGTAAAAATTAACCTAAAGCTTAACAGCTTATGTAAGAATGCTTTAATAAAAAAATGTTACTGAGGTTATTGAACTGTACAATTAAACCCCTCCCACCAAATACTTTTCAGAGTAATTTCCATCTAAAGCTTATTCAGCAAACCAAAATGCCAATGCATTTCTTCAATTTCCACTTCTTTGAACCTGTTAATGTATGAATAAAAAAAGATTTATTTGTGTTATTAACCACATATAACCCTCTTGTCTAAAAAGTAGCTTTAAATACAAAATTTCTGAGATACACATGAACCTACAAAATATCTAAAAGATCATTTTGATTTTCTTCTGCAAGCTATGTTTGATTTACATCAATTAGATCTTTCACATAAGGTATCATATAACAGGAAGGCTAATAACCCAGAAATAACCTCATTAAAAAAGACAGCATATCGGTCTAAGCAGAATGAACTCTAAGCAGAAAAATTAGTGACCTGGAAAGTAGCAGGAAGAGGTAATAGCAATACAGAGAAAAAATATATTCCCATTAGCTAGTCAAAAGTAGAAATCACCGGCGATAACGTAAAAATACAATAGAAGCATAAGGAGAACATTTTAAAATATTTTTATCTTTTGAAATTCTGTAACATAAAACATATTTCCCCAAACTAACATACTGTCCAAAATTATGTTATTACTATGAGTTAGTCTGTGTTTTTTTCAGATGCTTAAAACAGTCCTTGGCAGAATATTATTAGCAAGTCTAATACATTTATATTAAATTATGAGTGTATGATTCCAGTGTCTATGGATTCATCTATTTTAAGATTAATGGTTAATAATGGCAACTCAAGTTGGATTTACATAGCTACCCCTTGTCTAACATTAGCTGCTTAGATTCAAAGTCTAGCAAAACCTTTTAAAATAATTCTTACTAGTGTATTGACAATATTTTCAGAAAGCACCCTTTTAATATGTGTAACACAACACCACAATCCTTTTGACTGTAAAATTTGCAACAAAAATAATTTTTAAAAGGCAGCATACGTGTAATCCATTTAAAAGTCTTAACAAGGTATAGCACAGTCTTAGTTGTATTTCCAGTCTCTGTTATTAAATATAACCAGAAAATAACAGTAAAAATTAACCTAAAGCTTAACAGCTTATGTAAGAATGCTTTAATAAAAAAATGTTACTGAGGTTATTGAACTGTACAATTAAACCCCTCCCACCAAATACTTTTCAGAGTAATTTCCATCTAAAGGCTTATTCGCAAACCAAAATGCCAATGCATTTCTTCAATTTCCACTTCTTTGAACCTGTTAATGTATGAATAAAAAAAGATTTATTTGTGTTATTAACCACATATAACCCTCTTGTCTAAAAAGTAGCTTTAAATACAAAATTTCTGAGAGACACATGAACCTACAAAATATCTAAAAGATCATTTTGATTTTCTTCTGCAAGCTATGTTTGATTTACATCAATTAGATCTTTCACATAAGGTATCATATAACAGGAAGGCTAATAACCCAGAAATAACCTCATTAAAAAAGACAGCATATCGGTCTAAGCAGAATGAACTCTAAGCAGAAAAATTAGTGACCTGGAAAGTAGCAGGAAGAGGTAATAGCAATACAGAGAAAAAATACATTCCCATTAGCTAGTCAAAAGTAGAAATCACTGGCGATAACGTAAAAATACAATAGAAGCATAAGGAGAACATTTTAAAATATTTTTATCTTTTGAAATTCTGTAACATAAAACATATTTCCCCAAACTAACATACTGTCCAAAATTATGTTATTACTATGAGTTAGTCTGTGTTTTTTTCAGATGCTTAAAACAGTCCTTGGCAGAATATTATTAGCAAGTCTAATACATTTATATTAAATTATGAGTGTATGATTCCAGTGTCTATGGATTCATCTATTTTAAGATTAATGGTTAATAATGGCAACTCAAGTTGGATTTACATAGCTACCCCTTGTCTAACATTAGCTGCTTAGATTCAAAGTCTAGCAAAACCTTTTAAAATAATTCTTACTAGTGTATTGACAATATTTTCAGAAAGCACCCTTTTTTAGTTTTGAGAAATGGTTTCAATATAAAGACACTTTCTCTTAATTTTTTCTTAAATGCTTTGTTAGATATGTAGCTCCTCTTAGCTAATCCAGATCAAATTTGCCAGTGTAAATGAGAACAAAAAGTACTTAAATCACCATTGGATCACAAAGTTTACCTTGGTTTTATTTGGCAAACTACCTATAGTTTACTTTAATTTCCAAAGCAAATTAACTGAAATTGAACTAATGGGTACTGCGCATAGGACAGGTTTAAGTGATTTTCTCTGATTTTCAGTTTAATAGGTTTAAAGTGATGAGAGGAGGAAAAAAAACCCAGCAAACATGAAGAAATATTAATGATAGACAAATCTCCATTTTTTACAAATTTTAATTCATAATTTTTAATCCAGGAAAAAGCTGTTTTTCCACCAAATTACCCCTTTTTTAGACACTCACCTTTGGAGCAACAATTCAGATGCACAACAGACTTAATTAAGCCATTTGGAATACTTTACTCCCCATGTCTGTAGATCGTTGTAGACCACGATTGCTCATTTTTAGTTCATTGCCTTCAGAACTACAGCAATCTTATTTCTACTGTGGCCATGTTTCCAGCAGCTGCTGCCATCACCAAGGGTAAAGGATTCAGCTTATGCAAGGAGAACTATGATAAAACTGAAAATCTCTCTGAGCTTGTGGAGTCAGGTTTAGTCATATCTAGTCCAGAACATGAGTGACTCTGGTCTTGTGCTTTTCCATCCTTTCTCTGCAACATACCTACAAAATATATACCAGCAGAATGTGAGGAAGACAGACAAAGGACTGTGGGGCAGAAAATTCATCAGCTGAGGAGCGGAAAAACATTCACGAATTTTATCTCTTCTGCTTTATTTCCCAAAGCCAAACAGATAACTCTACTGAACATTTCTAACTGTGATGGCCTTTCCAGTTTCAGATATCTGGGAAAAAACAGTGTGCCACCTTCTACAATAGAATTGTCTGAAACTGCTCCCCCTTTCTTTTTGATAACACTGCCTGGCTCCGCTACAAGCCAGGTAAGAAACTGGGAATTCATTGCATGCTAGATCACTTAAGCACCACCATTCCCCAAGTCCTGTTCCTTCCCTTTCCCCGAAGTTGATTTCTCCATCTCACTCTGATAGGAGAGGCTGGCCCATGGAATATGTGGCTAAAGACAATTTGAAAATGCACTAGTAAGTAATAATATAAACAGTATCATAATATGAAATAAGCATATTTACGGTCAAAGAAAATAAAATCACTAATTTTGGGTAACTGATATTTCTTTCCCCCCAGTTTTCACGTCTTTTCTGAAAACTGTCCGTCTCAACCTCCTCTTAATGAAAGAAGGGGCAATTTTTGGAACAAAACAATAGGAAAATGTAAACTGAAGACATTCCTAATTCCTATACTGTTACTTGTACCTTTAATGCTTTTCAGAACCCATTTTGCTGTTATCTACTTATAGGACTCAAGATCAGTGCTCCGTTGAGCAAATACTGCACAAACACTCACTAAAATAAATTCTAGTGTATATATCTTAAAATCTGTAGAGAGAAGAAGGAAGATAGGCACCAAGAAGGGAGATACTCTGCCAAAAGCACACAGTATGTGAACGGACCAGCAGGAACACAAGTTACATACCTCCACTCTCATATGGGCCACCTCCAACGGCAACAGCCATTGCCACAAATGCTGCTTGGAGGGTCAACTATCATTCTGTTGAACTTGTACACATATCACCGAGGATTTTATTAGGGCTATACAATAAGACATATTAGAAGGCATGGTTTTAAAAATTTATATTTATAATGTTATAGAAGGTAGTATTGCTAAAGGTAAAGCATCCTCAGCCTTTGAATGTTGACATTTAAAAAAAAAAAGTGTTAGGCATGGACACATTACCAAACAATGATCCTCTCTGAGACAAAAAGCAGAGTGTAACATGGCAAATTTCGTGCTCCTAACATCAAAGTAAACTCCCAACCACTGGTTTTGGAGGCATCTGTGAGAAATCTTCTGGCAGATTTTCTCAGGCATCATCAAAAGTTAATGGGAGATGGGCACTTAATTCCCCTTTACGAATTTCAAAAAAGATGCGGCCAGCTACTTTTAATTTATTAGGAAGCAGATTTGCAAAGACTCTTTTATTACAAAGGCAGTAAGGGGAGCTATTTTTCCATAAAATATATGTAAATATGATTTATGAAAGACACAAATATTACTGAAGTGAGGGATAAATTGTTTCAAAACTTTAGGTTCATGAAAGCTAGGTAAAAGTACCTATTGCTTCAATATTTTTTCTTCTTTCACATATTGGTATCTCTCCTGGGTAACTAGAAGGTGTATTCTCTGTATTCTGCTCACCTTATACTTGTAAGTACAGTATCTTTACTGAAGGCATGTGCTATGAAATTACTCAAGGAAACGAAGCTGGAACACATACTATTGCACAGTTACTGACCAGGCTGCTGCTTAAGGAAAAAAAAATTACTACCACTGGAATTAGAATTTGCAAACCTTAAAGGAGAATTTACTTCAGAAACCACAGAGATAGGCATAGAAGTATCATATGAAACTGTTTTCTGAAAGATTTATTCTTCTGTTAAATAAAATGCTTCCTAGGAATAACGTTGCAGAAATAAATGTAATTTGGAATCCGTTAAGTGTAAAACAATTTACTTGAAATAGTCCTTTTCCAGTCTTTCTTTTTTTTCTCTAGATTGACATGAAATTTTACTGTTAACCACAGGAGGAGAAGTTTGAAAAAAAGAAGAATGCCTTCCTGTTTCAGCAAATTATGGTCAATTGTGTCAAAATGCCAATGCACTTTCTGACAGCTCTTGGTATCAGCTGTGCACCAAATTCCAGCAAGGAACAAGACTAAGCATCCGAGTTCAGATATTCCAAGGGATTTCAGTTAAGTAGCTAATACCTTTGAAAGTCTCATTTTAATAGCTTGGTCAAAGCTTATCATAAAACCCCTTTGAACTCACTGCAGTTCCCTTCAATTGAATCAAACATTTATACTTTTAATAGTGACTAGGAGGAAAGCAGATACAAAACTCCTTCATCAACGAGTTGGCTTGTATCTACTGAGCTTTATTCTATGAGTCTTATAGCAGAGGTCCCAAGAAACAACAAAGGCTGTTCACATGAATAAGAACTCAACATACAAAAACTAGCTGATAGCATTTTATCTCAAAAAGGCTCTGCTAAACAATAAAATACTAGTCTCGTGAAGTGCTGAAGGCAACTTGATAGGTTTTGTACGGTAAATTAGTAACCTACCATATCAGAGTTTGAGTCATACTAAAAAGTCATCGCTCTAAAATCAAAAAAAAGTTCACAACTGTATCTCAAAACTGAAAGTCTTTCAATATATGAATAAAAACTGGGAAGTATTAAAACAAGGAAAGAACTCAAGATAAACCAGAAATGAAGCACATTCCTGAAAGCCTTTCCTTGTTGGGCTAGTATTACACAGCTGAAAACCCAGGCATTCTGCCGGGCTTTCAAAAGGACTGCGAAGGCCAAAGATCCAAACACAGTGCCAACTAAAGAGGAAGATGTGAGAACTTCACATGAAAAAGTTAAAGCCTTTGGTTAAAAGGACACTGAAATGATTAATCATGCTGACCTAGCAAAGAACAGGAAGAAAATTAAGGTATATTCTACTTAGACAAGGTATGTGATGCAGTACAGCCTATAAGAACGAATATGTAAGACTAAATACACATAAATATTTGAAAACAACTACATTGATCTGACACAGGTCTCTGGTATCCGTTTGGCTTTGGCCAGTTTTTAAAAAAATACCTCTGGTCATTAGAAGTAGCATGTTTCATTACTAGATGTTGTGGCTTGCAAATCAGCTCCTAAATGATGAAAAACAAAAGCAACAACTGTAACGTGTTACTGTCTACTAGATTTTTCTTAGGGTTCAGTTTTCATGAAGTTCTCTACTTTCCTGAGATCAGCCTTTTTAGATCATTCTACACCTTCTGGAATCCTCATCTGTCTTTTTAAATATCAAAACAGCACACATATTCTTCAAGAGCAGAGCCTTTGGTTAAAGTTGGCTTTGCCTCTTATTCTTATAGATACTGTTGTGGCAACTGCTACTGAACTGCTCATAAAAACATTAATAAATAAAGCATTAGTTAGGGCAGATGCAGCTGTGCCTTTACTGAGGGCCATGCTGCTGCAATTGCATCTTATGACTTGCATGCATCTCAGAAATGACCAGGGAGCTAACAGTAAAGTCATTTCCCTTGTTTACTGAAGATGCAACATGCAGAAAGATCATGTTTCTGGAGCACAGAAGTAATGAGAAGGACATAGGTAAGAAGAATCCTGGAGTCCAGAAACAATTTGTCAAAGGGCGAAAAGGGCACACTGCAGCATTACCAGTAAAAATTAAGCAAAATAATTTACATAATCTGCAGATGATATAGTTCATTTACCAAACTGGGAGGAGAAGAAAACAATGCAGACCAAAATCTCCTTTCTACAGCATCAGAGAAAACACTCAGGGCAGAGCATGCAGACCAAAACATGGCACCAATCAAGGAAGGTCAGAGGCTCTTGACTGCCACCTGCGCAGCTTTTGCAAAAGGTGGACTAGAGATCTCAGGATAGGCAAGATTATTAGTATATAAAGAGTATACTAGGATTTTAAAAAATAGCCAAGAGGAGACATAGAATAAATCCTTTTTCTGGATACACAGAAGAATCCACGATGGTTAGCTGAATGACTAACAAACTGCCGCAGTCAGATTTTAACTTGAGAACTTAATATATGCTGGCCACCCTTAGGCCCTTACATTCACATTGTATGAGCTCTGAAATAATTAAACTGTGATGAACACTTTTGAAAAGACAGTTAAAAATTCACAGTAGAAATTTTAAATTGTCCAGTAAAGTAAACGAGAATACGGCCATTATTTTTCCAGCCAGCACTATGCTTTCACAAGAATTTATTTTGCAGAAGACTACATGAGACTGTTCTCTGTGTTTGCCATACAGAGTAACTGCTGTATGTTTACATGAGAAAGAACGTGGTATCTCTCTAATAAAAAGCACTACATGCTGTAGCAGCTCCATTAATCTCCCATCACAGCCTTGCATAAAACTGTAAAACCTGGAGTCCTAATACAAGGCTCGGTGAAACCAGAGTCTTTCCTCTCATTTCAGAAGCCCCATTGAGGGGAGCTCTGCCTTGGAGGAGGACAGAGTTGTACTCATCCGTAGCGGGAGCTGGCATTCGGCAGCGGCTTCTGTGGCTGCATTAGGCTGCGGATATAGGGAGGGCAGTGTGCCCCCGGGTAAATGTTTGTGCACTAGGGCGCTACATATTTGAGTGCAATAGCTGAGCTTTTGCCCCCAGAGTATTTTTCACATCTACTCTATTATGTAAAATAAGACTTGATCACCAACCTGAGGTGTTAATGTCTGCTATTTATACAGCAGAACAGTTCAAACACTTTAAACAAGGGCAAGAGTTGCATTACACACACACACACAAAAAAAGCTTTGCTGACTGATGACAGTCAATGATGGAGCACTTTCTAACTGTGACCTGTTACGTCTAAAGAAGATTTAAGAATATTTTTCTCACAATTGGTCAATGAGATATTTGGAATATAGAGGAGGGGAAGAAGAAGGGGTGAAATGGCAACTGGCTAGTATGTCAGACGTGACAGTCAAATGTTACCAGAACTCAATCCTGGAGAAATATGGACTTCACAGTAAAGGTTGCTTAAAACAAAAGCCCATTTATCTGAATACTGAAGACATTTAATCAATTTACATGAAGGATTTCAAAATTAGTCAGACTGTAATGAACTATGAAATACTGATTAATGAATTTTTGCAATGTTTGATTAGAAACTTAACATGTATGCTAGCACATTTTGCCATCACAGCATTTATAAGCTAATATTTGTTTCTTCAAATTACCAGACTGTAAATAGTTTCTGGATTATGGGGCTGAGCACGTTTACTCTTAACCAAGCATTTTATTTCAAAACTTAGTTGTGAGAATTTTTAACTTACTAAAATCTCTTGTTAAACTGAATAAATAACAAAAGGGTGCTTTCATATTTGCCTATCCTATCTCATTTCTTGTACTACCCTGTTTACTACAACCTCTTAGATCTTTCTGGTAATGCAATAAGCAGTCTGAGTAACATCAGTCATTTAGGACCCATTTTCTTATCTCCTACCCAGATTAAGAAACCAGTCAAGTTACATTTAATACCCAATGTACAGTAAGTTTACAGTTATGCAGAAATGCAGGTCATTGACCAGAAATTTTATTGCCTAAAGAGCAACCAAGGAAAAATGGGCCAGTGGTATGCACCATAGTTAGTGGGAATTTTACTACTGATTTCATAGGGAGCCAAGGACAAACAAGAAGTGACAAAATAAATGCAGCTCAAGACCATTTAGTATTATGGCCAAAATAAAGTGTCAGTCAGGTATCATTAAAATACCCAGTTTTCATACCTGCAGTGCCAAGCGTACACATAGGAAACGCATACATTTAGATACTTATAAGTACACGTATGAAGAAATGAGTTGTACGCAAAACAACCCTTATATGAAAAAGAAAAAGTTACTTCTACATGTTTGTCTTTATTATTGTTATTATCTCTTCTCTGATGCCAATTAATGAGCTATACTGACATCACATTTTACCTTTACAGTGCAAGTCATCATTAAAGGAGGAGGCCCAGATACTCCTTGCCTTACTGTCATTTTTTGGCTAATTAACTGAAATGGTCAGTTTTGGAATGCCTAGATGCTAAGAAGCGAGACTGAGTAAATTCTAAATATTGGTTCAGTCACTATTTTTTAAATCATAGAAAATTCTGAAGAGACATTAAGCAATCATTCACCAGTTGTAATTTTTCAAATGACATTATTATATCACCTTAAAGTTTACTCTCAATATACATTACTTGTACTTGAATCACAGGTATCAGCCATCAGGTAAATTAGGTTCTGAGCCTTTCTTCATTTGATTTTTTTCTTATACTTTCTTGGAATAGTCATAATCTTGTTAATTAGAGTCTCATAATCTGAGCAAGTTGAAACAAAAAAAAAAGCCTTCCTTTCACGACAATAATTTTCTAACTAAAAATTATAATTGGTAACAAAGTTAGCAAACCTAGAAATAGATCACATATTTTATGAGGTCGCGAACAAGTGTAACAGAGTGTCAGCGAATGATTTTTATAAAGTATTAGTATAACAATCTTGTTTTGTAATTGGTTAGCTGTAGCTTTTTTTTAATTGCATGTAAAATGAAGAGATCCCTTCATCCACAGTGAAAAATGGAAAATCATTCAGTTTGGGGTTTATGGTTGCTAGTAGCAACAAATACTGGAATATTGCCATCTGGCCTCTTGTTTTAAATGAGATTTGAATAATCAATTTACTAATGGATAGAGTACATACTTAAAGAAATAATCACTTGTCATTATCTTAAGAAACTTTAGTATAAAAAAATCCATTGTATGAATTAATGCAGAGCACACAGGCATCTAAAGAGATGAGGCAAGTTTTATTTTCCTTACTATTGCCTCAAAACCTTAAGCGTACAAGGTTTTAGATGATCACATCAAACATTTAATAATCAAGAAGAATACTAAGAGTAATTGGTTTGTTACAGGCATTCAAATCCAGTAACCACCTAGTAGAGATTAAACCATATAGAAACACGACATTTTGAACACGCTTGTAAGTTCTATGGTATCCACAATAAAAGGAATAAAATTAAACACAGCAGAGAAAGAAGCTGAAATAGGTAAAAAACATTCATGTTACTATTGCTACTTTGCACAGGACAAAATGAGAGTTCAGAACACGGGAACTCCAAAGTTACAAATGTTTCCTTCACTTGTAAGATGTATAAATAGCTGAGAACGTGTTCCCACACACCGTAGCGAGACCAGCAATAGGATGTAAGTGTTGATTCCATCCTGGAAACGTTGGACTTTTACAAAGACACTTAATTTTGAATTTGCATACAAAACTGTCATCACAGGAGACATAAATAGGAATCAGATGCTCGACCATGGCAAACTAGGAAACCACACCCACTGTGGAATAAACAAGATACTAGATAAATCTTGATGGCACTCTTTACCAATGCTGATTTTGACTGGAACTCGAAGTAACTGTTTTCAACTAACCTTGCATGAATGAAGTTCATCCCTCTGATGAGAAATGATACTCTTGAAAAGCCTCACCCTTGAACCGTGCATTTAATGTAATGAATGCAATTCAGGCATTGTAGCACTTTGATAGCAGTTGTGAGATTGGCTCTGTTTACAACACCTCTTTAGGAAAGAAGATGCTTCAAGCCAGGCTCGTATCTAGACTACCACCTTCCTTTCCGAAGTTACACACACTTCCAGGTACAAATACAAAAAATGCCCAGGTATGATATGCAGTATGGGATTTGGTCAATTTTCCATAGTCTGTGGCTTATAAGTAAAACAGACTTTACCTTACTTGACAGGTGCCAGCAATATCATCATTCCCACTTTATATGATTTCTTCTTATTGGTAATCTGCCAGCTGGCATAGAGAGAGCAACAAGAACTGCCAATCAATGGCTCGATCTGAGACAGACTCGAGATTCCAGGCAGGACTGCACATGCAGGCAGGGCTCCAGTGACTGGCAGGTGTCATTTATAATTTCCATTACTTGTGGTTTTATTATGACTTTCCCCACAAATGGTGAGTACATTTTGATAATGAATGCTGCCAACATTATCACAAACGTATCAATATAATTTGAGCCACTGAATGGTGATACATATTTTTAAATAAAATGAAAATATAAAAGTGCCAGGCGGTTAGAAGATAAAATAAGCTCTATACATGAGCTTTTTAGCTCGGTCAGGTAGGCCCGCAAGTTGCAGTTTCACATGGCGTGAATCACAAGGGGAAGCTGGTAGGAGAGGATTGTTTAAGCCTTTACTTCAATACTTATTGCTGTTTGCAGCAGTTTCTTGTGACCATTTATCTCTGGCATTTATAAAACACTAATCACCATGGAAATGCCTAGTATACATCCCAAACAAAAAAGACAGAAAGTCACTGGCTCCTTTATTGGGACTTTTACCTCAGAAGTAATACCTGTAGGTGGCTTTTCCATGCAATATTCTAATATATGCTTTCCCCAAGAACTAAACAGATTTTAAAAACCTCTGAATATGGAAAAGGACAGACCGTTAATTATCTTCCCCCAAAATGCTTTTCTATCATGAGAATAAAAGAGCAGCTAATAATGGTTTTTCAGTGATCAAAAGGAGAAGGAATTTTCAACCAGGAAACATATAGGAGAGACCACTATGCCGAGGAACTTGAGAAAAAGCTCCTTTGCTCACCCAGACAAGTTTGCAATATATAAATCAATAAGCTCCCAGGGAAAACAGCCACTAACTCTCAAACTTAACGCATCTAATACACTACTGAATTAAATGAAATTTTCCAACTTAGGAAGGTGGGGTGTCATGACAATTTTCAGAGAAGTCCAGTACAGGAATAATACAGTTTAGTTAAAAAATTTAACAGGTAGCCAACAAAAGAGCATATTATTTCTAGGATATAATCTCTAGCTTATATCTGGGCTGGGGAAATAAATGCAAGCTCACAGAGTGGGCTGCTGCAGAGCCAGGAATCTAGAACTGCCTAACTCCAGGGTTTATAATCCCTCAGCCACCTGGGTCTTGTTTCCAAGGCCTGTAGCTCTGCCATATAGATTGTTTTGTGTCCCCAGAGAAGGCACATCGTAGAAAGGCATTCTCTCTAACAGAGCAGGTAGACTTTCTCCTCGCCAGATATGACAGATATCAATCAGAATAAAATCAAACATTAAAGAAGACAAATCTTCAAAAAGTAAGAATAAGCTTTCTTTGCGTGACTCCAGTATTTATGCTCTTTGTGAGTCAGACTGAGGTCTAGCAATGAACAATGCTGTGACTGGTTTTACCAGGCGGAGCAGTGAAGATGTTTGCTCTGAAACATGAATGCCGCAAGTTTCCAGTACTAGTCACATATGTTAGACATCAAGCCTAGAGAGGCTTATTAGGAAGTTTACTTGCACCACTTAAGTAAGTGGGAGCATTGTCAAGCCTTCTTTTTAAAAACACCACTTTTAATCTTTCATTTAACAAAAGTATTAAAATAGCATGAATGAAACACTATCCACATGTTAAAGAAATCTTTCTTTCCTATTACTAAAGTTTGTATCTTTTGGTTGTTAACATTTAAAAAGATACTCAAAAAGAATTTCTATAAGTGTATATCCTCATAAAGGCCATTTGTAGACAAAGCACCCTGAAGAAAATCCTTTTTTTTTTTTTTTTTTTTTTAAAAGGGCTTCAAATAGGGGATCAAAACCTTATCTTTTTAAAAATGATAAC
>NW_008795436.1:1252674-1257739 GCF_000699145.1 Aptenodytes forsteri
AAAAATCCTTTTTTTTTTTTTTTTTTTTTAATTTTGAAGACAAGAGGCATAACGTTACATCAGAGATTAAAGTTGTCCTTACTCTCTGACAATCATAAAGTTAGCAAGCCAGATGTTGCTTTCACCTGCATCTAGTGCAATCTATTTCTAGCTCACTTAATAAAACCACAATTGGAACTGTGGCTCAGAAAGTGCTGGGAAAATACAAAAATACAAAGCAGATGTGAAAGGAGAGTTCTACATGTACGAACATAGCAGTAAAAAACTCGATTTCATAAGTCTTCTTGTGAACTACATGCTTATCATGCTGTTTTAAGCCATGCATCATTCTGAATAATTTTTTGTTCCCAAAATTCATACACACACAGTTCACCAAAAACATGTTCTTACAAAATGTTCTGAAGTTCTTTCTCTAAAGTTATCAGACCAGATAGTTTTCACCAGACAGAACTTAACTGAAATCTTCAGAGAATTGATGGAATATGAGATAAACCATGAGTATCACTGAAATCATCATGCACGTGAAGGTATTCACATGGTAAACTGTAATATGTATCAAGAGTCAACCACAAAAAGTAAACTTCTTCATAATTCTTGCAACATACCTCCTCAAAGGTGAGGACCTGTGAGCTAACCCTGCATAGCTGACCAACACCCAGTGATGACTCTTTGCATAGTACATAGTGTTAAGAAGGGGATCCACAAAAGTCAGCCTGCTTAATGCAGAGATGCTCAACACAGCAAATACAAAACATTGCAGAAAAGTGGTAGTGATACTGAAATTTTGCCCAATTAGGTATGCTCTGAAACTGTCCACTAGCTTGATTTTATTTATCACACTTTCAAATGAGTAAGTTTATGAAACCTTCAAATCATCAGAGCTGGTCCACATGACACCGTCATGTAGGTCATGGCTGTGAGTATTCCGTGAAGCAAAAATGCAAGGCTTTTTTCAAAACCGGGTGCAAATACAGACCTTATTTTTAGAATTTGTAATTTTTTTTGACAGCCATGTCACTTTGTTAACTTGAATGACAAACTTTACTAAAAATTTGCTATTCAATCTAGTAATTTGCTCAGCACGTTTCCTGGTGCATATTCAAATGGTCTAGGGACATTGTTACAGAGTAAAGTACTTTGCATGGCAAACACTGAGTGACTCAGATATTTAAAAAGGAATCTGGAGAACATCCCATGTAATGCATCTGTTCATCTAAAGTAAAATTCTGAGGCTAAGGTTTCCTAAGTAGGAGGGAAATATGATTATGTACTTGGCATCTATATGAACTATACCACATTCATTTTCTTCTGTGAAAAACCAGAGGGAGATGTGACCCTTCTGATTCTCCCACATAATTCTACTAAACTACAAAATATATAGCTTGTTCTAATAGGACAAGATACGTACAACTCTATGTGAGCTGTTGCTGATCCAGAGAGCATGCTGCTTATTCTGAAAAGTGGGACATAAGTACACAGAATAAAGATTCATGGGAAACAGGCCTGAATAAACTGTGTGCAAGTGGGAATGCAGATAGTGTGAATATTATTAGGGAATGGAGACTGCTAGCTGACTAGAAGGTGGGGAGTTTCAAAAAAAACAGGTGAGGAAGGTTCACAAAGTTTCATCTTCGGACTAATCACTGACGAGTCGGTGGAAGTCTGAGGTGTTTCCAGATGTTTTCATTATGGCTTTCTGCAACAGTCCTGTGGGCTTATCTTGACACACTTTGATAGCACACGTTTCAACTCTGTGGGAAAACAATGATGGACCTACATGGGCTTCTCCTGGCAAGTATACTCAGTAACTTCTTTCTAGAATACAACGATGTAGAAGGAAAACAAGGACCAAAACCTCAGGAAGCACTTTTACTCTCTTCAGTGTAGATGGACAATATTTTGGGGCACGAAGGCCATTTGCTCAGGTTCTCCTTTAATCACAGCATTGTCCTGCATTACATAATGTTAAAAAATTAAAATTCACCGTTATTAATATACCATGCCCTCTTTTTCAGCCAAACTTGACCAAGATGCTCTACACATCCCTGCAGTGCGACAGTTTGTGGCAAAGAGAACAATCTGATGGATTTCTTCACAGTTTACTATCTAAGGACTGCAAACGGTATGTTTATGATGTTCTGTGGATGGGCAGCAAAGTGGAACGTTATGTGATTACGTTGTTCTAACAACTGTACTGTGATCATATTGAACCCTGTGCAGAAGCAAGAGAGGAAGCTTGCGCCTGCCCTTGAAGTGACAGTGTTCAGCCCTGCAGGCCCCCGGGAGCACCGGGTAGAGCAGGACAGTGGGGATAGCAGGGGCACAGTTTGCAGCAAAAGCCAGACTGGAAGCTTCCAGAGGAAAGAAGTGGTCTGTCAGCAGCATGGAGCAGATCCAAGCCTTGGAGCTGAGACAGAAAGAAATTTTCTAGGAATCAGAGAGGACTGTGTGAAGTTTGTTTTAACCCAGAAGCTACGAAACCAACGGGCTGAAAAGCAAAATAGGAGAATAGGAACATCTCTTTCCCAGTCTCTGGCAGGCAGGAGTAATTTATTTCAATCCCATTTTGTGGGGTTTTTCCCTCCTTCAGCAATTCTGTTGTGCCTTGTTACAGAGTTATTTTGTTTTACATTATTATTAGTGTATGTTGGTTAATATAGCTTTAAAAATGGGAAGCATTTTGGCTAGCTGATTTTAAAGGAAAGGGGAGGGGCAGATCCACCTCCAGTAGTCCTATATGCCAGCTCATACTGGTTCCTCTGATAAAAGTAGGTAATGAAATATAGCAGCTGAATCCATGTTTCAGCTATACTAGTAATGCAGTGAAAGTACAGAACGTGTAGCACTAGACATCAGATTACCACTATGCATCTCCAGAATAAGTGGTCCAACATCTGCCATGAAGCAGCAGTGTTTTAAGTCTGTCATGAACTGAAGTCCACATAACAGGTTTTGAAATTTCCATATCCAAAAATATTGTTTCACGGGTGACTCAGGTAAGTTTGGCATCTTAGAACAGAAGCATATTTTCAGAAGCGCAGAGACAGAACAATGCACACCCAGAGAACACCCTGTCCGTGCCAGTATCACTGGTCTAGTAGTCTTCTGTTTAGGTGCTTTTAATTAAAAAAGCAACATCTATTTGGGAACCACTAAGAAACTGCTAACAAAATAGCCACCTTTCTTTCATTTCCTTCACTTGTTAAATGAGTCAGTCAGGAAACATGATGCAGGATGATGAAAGAAAATCTACTGTACTGCAGGTACATATTTTTTTTAGGGTATTAGAATAACCAGAAGTCTCTGACAAACGAATACTTTCTTCCTACAATAATCACTACCCAAAATGATGGATGATGATTTCCAAGAAACTGTAAATATTAGGGCTTAATTTTTAGAAGTAGCAGAAGTCTAGGGCACATGAAAGATGGCTGAATTTGAGTATTAAGGGTCAGCTAGTCTATTAATAAATAGTAGAATTAAGAGAAGCTTTAATGTTTCATGTATGCATACATGTATGCTTATAGAGACAGTACAACAAAAATCACTGATCGATACACTAATAGAAGACACAATGAGGAAATGAGAAATATACTGCGGATAGAATTAGTACCTATTTGTATCCTAAATGCAATATGCAGAATACTTTTATAAGAAAAGTATTATGACACAGTAATTTGGCCATGAGAGGGTAATTGACTTAAGATATTCTGATAAAGATCGATTACTAAGGTTTGGAGTTATGACACCAACAAAGTTACAATGACATTAGCACAAAGAGAGAGACACAAATCCATTATAAAGATACAATCAAATATTCAAAAAAGCCTGGCATGCTCATTACTTATTCATGCTAATACAAGTATATTAAGAAATCTAAACAGTGTTAGTGTTCAATCACTCACAAACCAAATGAGGTTTTGCATTTATCAGCCACCAGTCATCAAGACGTAACATTAGCTGTACAAAGGTGGTAATATGACATAACTGGGGATATTTATATCAGCCTACACGGACTGAGAGATACAGTAGGATTTATTAAACTGAGTAATGCCTTCACATTCAGCACAGCAATAAAAGAAATGCTGTGCAGAAGTCATTTCCCCAGACAATAAGATTTACCTTCATAATCACTTAAAGAAGTTGTATATGCTTTCAAGTGTCTAAAACAATCTTCTCACCCTTAATAAACAATTTGCCATTTTAAGTTTGCAAATACAGAATTGGGTGCTAAAATTTTTAAAACATACCCCAAAAACCAAGTGAGTTGTCAGGGTGTCTGTCTTACTGGGGTTTTAGCACTTTTTCTTTTAGGCTGGTTAAAGAACCACCAAGGTTAATTTAGACTCAAATGGATTTTTATAAGTTTAATAAAACTCCCTCCATATTGCACCTGAATCTCAAATGGTTTCATCATCCAAACAGTCAAACCCAAGACTCTCACTCAGGCTGCGATACGCAGCAGGTTTATTTCTCAGATCAGGCAGGCTTCTTTTAAATCCTTTTCTTGGATGTGCATTAGTTATTTTGCTGGAAATTTTTGTAGTGTTATTTGGTATGCCTTTAACTTTCTTGCTCATCAGAGAAGTAGATATGGTCTGGAAACACTCTGGATAAACTGCCCATTTCAGCGGGAAAGACACCTGCCATCAGGGTGCTGAGGCTCCCTGGTCCTGTCTGGCCATCCCTGGGCTGTCACTGAACCCAGTTCCCCTCACTGGGCCTGATCCTGACACCCCCGCCTTCCAAGCCCCCCAGTCCCATCCCCAGGGAGGTGCCTGATGCCCTGGGCTGGGGCTGCCCCTGACTGCCCTACTCCCTGGCTGGGGCGGTGGAACAAGCCCTGGCCACGAAGCCCTGCCCTGCCACACCCCCAGCGTTCAGGGAGCTGCTGGCCCTTCAACTTTTCCAGAGTTATTTCTATACACTCTACTAAAGGCCTATGCTTTTGTCCTGGTTTTGGCTGGGATTGAGTTAATTTTCTTCCTAGTAGCTGGTACAGTGCTGTGTTTTGGATTTAGTATGAGAACAATGTTGATAACACACCGATGTTTTAGTTGTTGCT
>NW_008795436.1:1257932-1272408 GCF_000699145.1 Aptenodytes forsteri
TTGCTTTGTATATTCTTTTATTATTATTATTATTTTATTTCAATTATTAAACTGTTCTTATCTCAACCCATGAGTTTTCTTACTTTTACTCTTCCGATTCTCTCCCCCATCCCACCGGGGGGGGAGAGTGAGCGAGCGGCTGTGTGGTGCTCAGTTGCCGGCTGAGGTTAAACCACGACAGCTTTTCTCACCAATGGTGAAACTGTAAACATTTTTGGGTTGGATGAGGAGAAAAACTCAAACTTCGATCACTAAAACAACAGCAACAAAAAAACAATTCTAGAACTAAACTAAAATACTAAAGGTTGCTATAATTATATGTTGCATGATATACCTCCTAGCGCAAGGACACAGTACATCTGCAGATGTTTACACTTGCTTTACAGCAGCACTTGAGTAAGGTATTGCTTCGGTTTGATCCTGATGACATGTCATTTATAAACCATGACTGATAAATCTAATGCCTCTGAAATCAGATAAAACTTTGATAAATGACTTCTTAGGGAGCAGGCTGCAATAGCTACTTCTGTCCACATTTAGCCACCCTGCTGCAATCAGCACCATTTTGTTTAATCAACAGTTCAGACAATACATTTGAAAGCTATCACACCATTAAGAGATGTGAAGATATTCTTTTCCTGAAGGATACGTTAAGACAGAAAACTACAAAAACTAAACTCTTTCTGTAACGGTTTTTATAGCATGAGTACTTGCTAGGAAAAGTCACACAATTTTAAAGACAACTTTTATTCCAAGGGCTTTTCCCATATTTTGTGGTTATAAGACTTGAGAAAGACCCTGTAGCAGAATCAAACACACATGATGACACAATAATTTTCTCCTTCACAGATAAGTTAAAGGATCACAGATGCTTTAACAAAACATTATGCAAGGATGGCTTAAATACCAAAATGATAAAAGGAGCCCTAGAACTACAGCAGTGTGGGGAAAAAATATAATTTTACAGTTAATGCAAAATAAAATTGTGCCAAGGCTGCTAATGCCATGCCACTTCTTTTCCACAGTCAGGGGAATTCTCCATAAAAATAAAAAAAGAATTTATGGTGATGTCAAAGAGCATGAGGTGCAGAAGATCAAGTAAAGACTGACTTGCTTATATCCAGAGCACTTCAGCCTGCTGGGCAGAATAAGCTAACAATTCATAGGTGCTAAACACTTCCTATTTATACCTTCCTTCTGGATTTTGTGAACAGGTCATGTGTGGCTGAGTGCAGAAGTATAATATTGTTCATTTGATCTTCACCCAGTGGGACCAAGTTTCCAGATTAGCAAGTGATTTTTGAAACAGAATGGTAGCATTGTGTTTGTTACTTTCTTAAACTGGTTAGCAGCCACATAAGGTAAACTATTTCACTCTAAGCGGAAATATTATTCGTATGTTAGGTATTTAAATTTAACTCTGATCCAGAACAGGGGAGCAGAGCAGTGTTACAAGGCTTCCGGAGTTGACAAAGCCAGAAGACAAATCGGCAATTAGGAAGGGGGTGGATCAGCAATTACCTATCAAAAATATTGTTCCCAATTATTCCAGGAGAACAGTCTACAACTTTTCCACTAGGAAGCAGATATATGTTGAACCAATTTTTGGAAGCGAATAGTTTATCCACTCCCCGGAGAAGGAGGAGGCTGCTAAGCTAAGTGATAGCAGTATCTAATAGCAAGTGATGAAATAATGTAGTGCAGGTACTGCTTTAGTAGTGGTTTTCTTACAACCAGAAGAAGACATAAGGGAAACCATTCCTTAAAGAAGCCGAAGGATGGGATCAAGGATTTTAATGAACAGTGAAAAAACCCCATTTCTCAGCCCTTAATGTCCTATGAGAAGAGGACAGAAGGGCCAAACAGTGGACTGACAGTGAACTGTGAAGCAACTGGATTGTGTATCAAATAGCCACAATTAAAATCAAAATCATATGATAATCAGAGTTCCCAGGTAAGTTAAGTTAATAAAGCTAAGGTCTACACCCCCCTACCTTGCCTTTCTTTTCATCTATGGTAAACAATAGCCAAGTACAGAATAATGCAAAATCACTGCGTACAACTAATTTCATTCTCAAACACAGTCTCTCCTATGTCTTCAGAAATTAAACAGGAAGAAGAATTATCCAGATAAAGAAGATTTGGGTTGATCTAAATGAGCAACTTTCACCTAGTCACAAGGAATGACAAATTGAAAACTTCTCCAAAATGCAGGTATACAATTAAATTCTGCTATCAAATGAAATAATTGGGACCAACGTAACATATGCAACATCACTCCAATCACCGTGTCCCTGCTTGGTGACTATTAATCTTTCTCTGCCCAGTTTCCACTTCATCTTGGAATGAGAACAAAATTATAGAGATAAACCTAGCTAGTACAGTACACAATATAATACAGTGTTTCCCAATTTAACCCTCCGCTGATTGTTCTACACTTTTCAGTATTTCCAGAGTACAGCAAATATAAATGGTTAAGATACTAAATGTCTAAACAGCTGGTTGAGAGTGGTAACTTTAAACAGACATTTCACCTTTTTGTTGATGTTTACTCTCAGAGCACCATAAAGACCCCACCCTGAAAACACTGGGACAACCCCCCACCAATCTCCACAGATCCAGTAATTATTTGACATTGGAGCTCCATTAGTTTTTGAGGGAATAGTTCAGACTACTGCATATCAACAAGACCAACCTTTGGTTAATCAGCAGCTATGTAAATCAGAAATTGGCAACTGGGCCAGCCATGCCTGAGTTGCTCCTAAAACTCAGTCTCACTTTTATTTTTACATTTGTTAAAGAAGGAATAGGAAAGAGCAGAGAGGAAAGCAAGCAATCAAATCAACTAAATAGCAATATTTAAGGCCAACATTTTTTTCCTGAGACTACAGAGTGAAATATGAGATTTCTTCTCCTCTCCTAAAGACTTCTTGACCTGATTTCAGCCTCAGCTACACAGATCTGCTTTAGTACAGTACACATTGCCCTAGGTGTACATGCAAGGGAAGGATCTTGCACAGGAAAAGAATGAGCCAACAGTGCTGGGAGCATAAAGAAAGGAGGCATGAGCTACTGTTCCTCTTTGTTCAAGAAATACAGGCCTGAATCATGCTGGTAAAGGAAAAGAAGTCATGGACAAGATAAACTCTCCTTCAGCTTTGACTTTATTATGTTATCTCTTGTAACACAATGATTTCGCCTGAAACTTTTTGAATTCTCCAGACATATTCAGAACGGGGAGGGAGGGAGGGTGGATGGGGATGGAGCATACTGAAGTCCCATGCATCCATCTGCTGTGTACCAGAGCTTCATAAATCTCTGTTTTGGATTCATAGGAGACGTGTTGATACTGATAGCCATGAGTCGGCGCAGCTTTGCTTTGAATTTTGAAAAATTCTATAAATCATGGGAATACCATGATCTCCACCCAAACAATCTTATCTTTCTTATCATCCTACTTTCTTCCATAATCTGCATACTTCCCTTTTAAATTTCCCTTTCTCCTATTCATCTCTTCCATGATTCTTCTTATCTGACACCTTTCTTTCTCAGATCTGCTTATAAAAGGACACTTCTACTTCAAACAGTTGCTCTGATGACCTCCTTAGCAGTTCTCATTTCAACACAAAATAAACTTCTGTTTTGACTGTTGCATTCCAAATAGTATTCCTCACCAGACTGTGTAGGCTTAATGCAACACAGATCAGGAGAAAGACACTAAAATTCATGTGTCAAGACATAGATAAAGAAAATTATTAAAAGGGAATAAAGGGATTAAAAGGGAATTGGATATTTCTGAGTATTTTCTTTGATTTCATACTGTCCATACCTGACATAGTACAGAAACTTAGGGCAAACAACCCAGATTTAATATAGATCAACTGAACATGAAATCACAGTGTATGATTGCAAAAGATCTGTTCTGTACAAAACTGCCTTTTCCTGGAGAGGAAAGCTGAGATAAAACTGGCATAACTTTAACATGATACATTCTGTCAACTGTTTATTTGATTTGATAATACAAATGGATAGTTAACCCCTAGTTAAAAGACACAAGACATCATCTTAGGTGAACGTCAGATATGGTCCATCCAGAGTTACTAAAAAGATGTCCAACATGGTGCTAGTGAGACACAAGCTACTTTGAAGAAAATCCAAAAAACAGAGAGATTTTAGTGTTCTCACAGAATAGTACTTATTTCCACATGTACATGGAAACACAGTACCAAAATAATCCACTAATTTATCACCAACAACTAGTAACTTCAGCAGGATGAAGAGATCTGATCAAAGAAAGTCGTCATTCAGCTCTCCAAGGTGCATTTTGACTCTTCATTGCAGCTAAGAAAACTGGGAGCAATCCAATCTCACATTAATAGGAGCGGCATAGAAGAGCACACAAGTCCAGAAACATGTTAATATTTCTAATATTGTTAATGAACTCCTGAGACAGACTAGTGAAGTTTAAGACGTAGAACATAAGTTATCCAAGTTCAAAAGGATAAACATTATAAAATCTGGGATTTGGGGAAGCATATTTTCTGCCTAAAAGAATCAGCTTTTGATTAAGCAATTGACTTTTGTAGTAAATAACATTAAAATAAAGAACTTAAATTTCATCAATATTATAACATTAAAATACAAAAACCACTAACTGCCATGGATGAATGTTTTCCATTATATTTAAAGAGAATAAGGGATGGGTTCTGTGGGAACTTGACATTTATCATTCAAGTGAGAAGAGATTTTGTGAATCTCAAATAACACAGCTAAGAGCAAGTTAAGTGATCTTTTTCTCTCACAGATGGAATAATGCTACAACTTCCTACAGCCCATCATGTATTCTGTTTCAGTTGTGTAATGACATGCAGAGGTTTCAGGAGAAATGTGGAAAGAAGAAAACCTGCTGTCCTCCTGAAATCTTCATAGCAGACACACAGTAAACTTGCATAGTAGAGCATCACTTACTCCCAGCTGATTCACATATCTTATGGCAAAAATAGAGGAGGTATTTCCATCTTCTGCACACAGACACACAAACACGCACACACACTCCCAATCTCTTATCATGCATGTCTAGACATGCCTGTCTCGAAGTTTTGATTTCAGTATTTTCATAAAATATAATGCCTTAAGTGCACTCATATTTCATGAATAATTTCCGATTGAAACTGAACTACGGTTGTCAAAATAAGTGAATGAAGTATCTTTGATTTTATTAACATTACAGTTAAGTATTTTACTAGAGGTCTGCTAATTCTTAATGCACAAAATTCTTCAGCCTCTAGATAATCCACCTGGCTGCACATACCTTGTACTCTTGAAGACCGTTTAACTTAGAGCTTTACACAAAAACCGTAGTACATCTATGATTTCAACTTCTGAGAATGTTGTTACACCTACTTACCAGCAAGTGCTGTACTCCAGTTATACAAGATTGCAAACAAAATACATGTCTCCTACTACAAGCAATGAGATGAGACGGGTATCCTTTAAATTTTCCTTCACGCTTCTTTACTGTAAAGGCACAGGAATAATCCAAATAGGTTTGAGCCGTGTTACAGCAAGGTTTCTAGCTCAACAGTCATTTTTTCCTTGACATTTTTCATTCATCCTACTACCAAAACACTAAATCATACAACCCGCTCACACAACCTTGTATCAAAATTCATACAGAGGATTATCAGAGACTCTTTAATTAACAAGATCCACTTTCAGGATTCTCTCCTTTAAGTTTAACAGAAACTTTTTTTTCCCTTGATTTATGAAGGCATACAAAAATTTCAGCATACCAAATAGATGCAAAAATGATTAACTAAAAGCTAGTAAACATAAAATAAGACCATTGCTCAAAGATTACTGGTGTTTGCTACTTGGGCTTATTTGCTTCTCAGGTCTGAACATACTCCAGTGGGTATGAAGAAGCAGCCTTGTGTAAATTGAAAAGCATGCCACAGGACTGGCAGAGTATTCAAGTGCTGAAGTCAATAGAGCTGTTTAAGCAAAGGCCACTTTATGAAGATTCCTGTATTGAGATAGGCTAGAAGAAAGTGTGTTTTATGTGGTTCTCCATGTGTGTTAGAGCTGTCCTTAAAAACAAAAATAAATTGAAAGTAAAGGCAAAGGTAACTGAAAAAGATAAGGGGTTTTTAACAGCTTAAGGAAAATAATATCCTCTTCCACTTTGCTTTGAATTACTGCCTAATGTGAAAGTTAATTTTCACAGATTTATGAAGAAACAACATTGTCATAATGGAAAAGCACATCCACTGCACCTACCAGGCCATTTTTCCTGTATAGAACATTTTCAAGAGAACCATTCTTGACTAGAGCCAAGCTACTGAACAAACATAAGCCTATTAGAAAATCAAAAGATTTTTAAAAGACTAGATGGGATGATTAAAAGGAAGAGAATATAAAATGAAGCTATACAAAGACCTCAGAAAAGTTCTATCCCTTTCTAAGGAAAAAAAAAGTACAAAAAGCATTCAAAAGCCGACATGGCACCTTTGTTGGTTATCTGAATATATCCAAAATATTTACATCTTGTAAAATATAGACTTGCTTTCAATTTTTCAATTTTTTTTTTTTTAATACAAGCAATTAGGAAGGATTTCCAATAAAAAGATATGTTAGTATTTGCCAAAAAATTAAAGTAGCCTCAAATACATAAAGAACACTAGATACCTCAATAATGTATCAACTAGCATGGCTTTCTGCAACTCACTAATCAACTAAGTTGGCACAGTTAGTTGGCATGCTCTTTAAGCTAAGCTGTAAAAAGTGACTTATTTAACGGTAAAAATCAGATTAGAATCAAAACCAAGCCATTTTAATTATAGAAAATACAAGGTATAAACTTTTAACAGGTTTGTTTAAAAAACAATTTAATAGCTAAGTGATCTATGTTTTACCTGAACATGCATACTCATTAAAAGCAAAGTAAATATCTCTGAATACAGACATATTCCATGCCATTCCCTTTATTACTTAATTTCCCAGGTATCTCAGCATGATCTGAATAAATTATGCTGACAGTACAACAATATAAATGATAAATCAACAGCATAATTTTAGTGATATATAGCATGAAATGTAAATAATAACCAGCACTGCTAATTGGCTCGCTACCTGGCAACAAATCAGTAAGTAAGCTATTTCACTGGTAATTCTTCAGCTGTGTACCACCCTATTCATTAAGCATTTCTAGCTACTCTAAGCTCTTTCTACTGTTTTGTATAAGAAACTGTACTGTATCATAAAAATAATGCCTGAAAGACACTCTTCTTGGAAAAAAAAAAAAATTGCTCATTGACAGCATCTGGATATTATGAACCAACTCCTGCTACACTGTGTGGCAGAAGCATTAGTCAATTCATCGCTTAAAATACCAAATCAGAATGCGTTTTACTTGAAAAGCTAAACTAGAACATTGAGAAACTGAAGTTATTTACCAGCCCGGGGAATTATCAATGTCTAGAAGAGTCCGTAGTCTTTGCTTCAGGACTTTATTTATTGTCCAAACACAAAAGATGAACATAAAAGTGTGAACCCTGCTTTCCATCATAGGCTAAAGATTCCCTGACCTCTGATGGGGGAATGAGAATCCTCCTTCAGCCCAGAGACTTCCACAGAGCTCCTTATCTCAGGAGGGCTTCCCTCTTACCGAGCAGAGGCTTTCTTCTCCCGAGCAATCGTAAGACCCAGCCACCTGACACTGCTCTGCGAGGCTGTGCTCAGCCTCTCTCACTCTTTCCTAACCTGGACTAAATTACAGCCCCATGCTGACAGAAGGAGGCATCGAAGGTAGGAAGGAGAAGTCATCCAAGTCACAGCGGTATGTTCAGCATCCTGTCACCGTAATGAACAGGTTCCAGGCTTTGTTGAAAAGAAACCCAAAATCACCAATATCCCAAAGGGAGACTCATTGAAAAATTTGTCATAGGGTAAATGTTAGCTCATGTTTTCCTACTTTATTTCATTGCATCTGTAAGAATTGCCTTACAAACATGGATGTCTAGGTTGGTTTTGTTTTCTAATCCTGCCACACTTTTCACTCCAAAGACTTTCTTCATCTGTAAGTCCTATTCTGCAAAACATCAAAACCTCCTCCTTATCAATTTTCAATTTGTTGGCACGCTTCTTTGTTTGCACTATGGGACAAAGCCAAGAAAGAAACCAGATTTACTTTGCGTAAATCACTCATTTTCTATAAAATCTTACTCATCATCTCATTCACTTAAACTAAGCTCTCCTATTTTCGTTCTTTCTTTGTATGTAAATTTCTCTAGGCTTCTGGATACTTTTTATGCCTATTCCTGTATCCTTTCTGTTTATGATGTATATATTTTCAAGCAGAAAGGTATGAATTCAACAGCGTATTCAAGGCAAGAGGATATCACTGATAGGTATCACAATATTTGCAGTATTATTTTCCAACCCATTCTTTATTCATCCAACCATTTTGTTTGCTGCTAAGACCACCGCTGTGAACTGAGCAGCCTTTTCTATTGAGCTGTCTACAGTAATGATGATCATGGGGAAACCCTGTCCCCAATGAAAGAAATAGCAAAACTCCCAGAGACTTCAGTAGGATCTGAATTTCACTGAAGTTCTTTCTATCAAGTAGTTATAGCTAATTTACAATTCAATCAATGGTTATGAATAGTGCAAATAATTCTATACAATTTACATTGCAGGAAATTTGTCAAAACTGAGTATATTTGAATTTCTGCTTCCTAATTGCCTAAATCAGTTAGATCTCCAGAATTCCTCAGAGGCTTCTATGGACTTGACTAAGCAAAAATTGTTGTCATCTATATTTTTGTTCCTTTTACTTTGCGTTCCTTACACGCCTTTACTTTACCTTTACATTGTAAATAAATCCAATAAATATACTGAATAGATCATCATTAATCCTGAGTTTCTGGGAGCCCCCTGTTAGCTTTTACCTATGCTCAATACTGGCCAGTTCTCCGTTCTCTGTTATTTTTCCAAGGGTCCAAATGCATTTCATTAAACTGTTTTTTTCTGTGGCTGCCCATTCTTTGGTAAATGTAAATATTTCTAGTAGTCTGAGAGGTATCGTTTATGACGATTTCCCTATTCCTACTGTATGTGCCCTCTTATAAGTATTTTTAAATTGTTGTTATTGTCGCTAGTGTTTTAAATCCAGATAATCTCTTTTCCCCTGTTTCTGCTGAACCTAAATTCACAAACTGATGAAAAGTTTCTGTTCCAGAAACGGAACAGAGAACAAAAGCAAAATTGAGAGCTAGAAAACTAAAGGTTACAGTCCTCACTGCATATCTACAAGTGCATATTTACAATTTACAATTCTGTTTTACGGCACATACAGTGTATTTAAGTTAATTTGAAAATACTATGTATTTGCAAAACTCTCTACCATCTGCTGCTTATCTAACCATCAATTTCAGAATTAAGCAATGTAGGCAAAGGAGCTGAACATAATTTCTATTCTGAAGTTTTATTAATGTTACAAAGCTTGGTAATATTATCCATAGCATTTCTTGATGGAGCACGGTGGAGGACTACACTGATGCAGCCCCATTAGTGTCTACCTTATGCAGAGCACTCAGTTTTCAGGACATTAGGGGTTTTTGCATGGATCCACACTGTATCGTATCAAAGGAACCAGCTTGCTTGCAAATAATCTGAGATTTTTAACATACACTGCAGTACACTACATAGAAAATATGCATGTTAGTGCGTGCCTAAGTAAACAGGGAGCTGTGAGCCCTTAGGTGAACTAGTTGAGTTATTCAGTATGGATCTTACTTAGCCCTATCATCCTATGGGGGCTCTCCATTTCTTAAGTCTTCAATTTAATAAATCCACTAAAATTAACAAATCAGCAATTAATAAGGAATTAATATGGTTCAGGCATGTTTAAAGTTAAATAAGCACTTAAGTGTTTTACTAAATAGGAGCTTAAGACAACACATACCACTTTTTTTCCTCTAGGTTACGCTTTTAGTTTCAAATTGCTGAGGTGGCATGGGTAGCCAAACTCAAACTCTGACCAGCCACAAATTCAGGATGAAACATGTCTCTGGCATTTAAAATATCCTTTGCTGTGACAGTAAGGCAGCATGGTCTCTGCCAACGATAAGGCCCTGTCTAGTGAGACAAGAATAACACAGATATCGTGAAACATGATACAATTATTTTCTAAAAAATAAAAACAAATTAAAAAAATAAAAACCCAGAACTAAGCAATGAAAAAAAACCACAAAGAAAAATACAATTGTTTCTTCATTAAACTAATATACTGGAATATTAATGCTGTGGTATCATACTTTCTCTATAAAATTCAAAATATATAAGTGGTGCTATTTCTTTGAATCCCTTTTCCAGGGGAGAATGAAATATATACCTGGGGACAGAGGGATGCTGCCTCACTACAAACGGGTGGATGCAGGAACAGCTGTTACATTATCCTTTGCTAACAAAGTGGCAAAGTTCTCATACACCCCTACTCTCCCATCGGTACATCCATGCTTGTAGACATGCAAATATTCAGGAATGCACACAATACCTAGTAGTATATATGTTCTATGCTTTTGATGACAACGGGTTTAATTTTGTTTAAAATTTTTAATTGAAGTCAAAACATTTTTGCATTTGGCATATGCTGGCAGCAAATAAAATGATCCTGACGAATGGTATAAAACTATTAATTATGTTTTGTTCACTCTATTGTTAGTGTATTGCTTGTGTGGTTAAAAATTAACTCTATGATCTCATTTAAAACAATACACGTGTCATTTCAGACATTCCTAAAAAGGATGCTTAGTAATAATAAATAGGTGTTCTTGTCAAGAGAAATTTGTGAACAAAGTGAATTCAAGCATCTTAAGTAGGTAAAAGAAAGCAACTATAAATTACTGCAGGATAATATTTTGTTTTATTTTTTTAAAGATTCCCCCCTCTGTTTTTATTCATTGATGAATTTTAGATATGCAGATAAAGACAATAAACGTTTCATGATTATATGGGCATTCCAGAGTCTCCAGACAACCTTAAATATTTCAATGTCTGGGAAAAGTGGCAGACTGTATCATGGTGTCTGTATTATAAACACTAATAATATTGATAAGGATAACTTGAACAATTTGAAAGAAAACTGTCAAAGTTATTCTTAACCAGGACACACAGTAGGGAACACATCAGCATTCTCATCCCTACATGCAATGATGCAATGGAAACAAATAGGACTTTGGAAGTCAAATTTGTAGCACATCTGCATTTGTCATTCACATCTGTACACAAATAAGTGTGCAAATAACTTAGGTAAGTGTACAGTCAGCCACAATATGTCATGCAAATGCCAACTTACATGGTTTTGAATATACAAAATTTGCCTGCACAATCCCAGAAAACAGTTTTGAACATCTGGCCTTTTGAACTTACCTCTCTGCAGCGATGGCCATGAGGTTCTCCATGAGTGCACACATTTTCCTGAGGACAACGTATCTTATTAATCCCATGATCTAAATAGAGATAACACATTTGTCAAAAAATATGTATGCTTTATCAGGATGAGTTTGCTTTAACATCTACTATCTTTTCCCAAGATAGATGAAATAACCTGCACAAAACCACGAAAGAAGTGTTTTCCATTTTGCGTTTTTTTGTGGTTTTCCATCAGTTTAAGAAATTTATGTAGGTTTCATTTTCATCAAGTATTTAATCCCCTCCCCCTGAAAATTTATTTCTTATTTAGAAACAAATTTACATTCAAAAAAATTCACAACCACTTTGTATTCCCAAAGCCACTTGGGAGAAACCAGGAGAGAGCAAAAATTCAGGCCCAGTCCCCAAAAAAGCAACCCCCTAGCTACAGAGGGTGAAGAAGGCCTAAAACTAGAACGTGGCTATGAAGTGGTGACTGGCTCAGAGGAGATTCTCAACATGTTCCAAATCAGTTTTCCCGTCAGTAGGTACTGAATGACCCAGATGCACCGGAGTCACCCTAATGGCCATAATGAAGCTCATCAGAAGAGCGAGTGTCTATACCTAGCAATTCTATCAAAACAGAAGGGTCCGTTTAAACATCTGTACTCTAACATAAAGATTTGCCAGCACCACCACTGCAGCAAGGATAAGCAAAGCTCACAGAGGCAATATCTGGGTTGACAGTGTATCTACATGAATATGTAAAATCTGCTTAGGCACTGTCAGAAAAGCTGTCTTAGAACTGAGCAGTGAGGGGGTTTTGGAGCTACATTATGGGCAGAAAATTTTTGATGATTTTGTGAGATATGCAAAGATTTGACTAGAATTGAATTTCCCTTAGGAAATTACAACCATTTATACATAGCATTTAATCCTAAAATTCTTAACAATATCCCTTTCCACTAGTTCTATTTTTAGTCTAAATTTGCCAATTGATGGGTTGCCGCACTCTTTCAATATACACAAATAACTGCCTACCAAGAACACACCACCAGTATGGACAACAAAAAGGAAATATATCTTTGTGCCAGGAGGGCAATCAATTAACTTTTCTAAGAGTTTGCACCGGCATAAAGATCGTTGCCTGAATTTCAGACGTGATGTGGCAAATGGGCAAAAATATTGGCGAAAAGGAGCAAACATTCACAGTGAGAGACAGCATGGCAATACTAGTAAGACCTTCTCCCGGCCTCAGTGCACACAGAAGCTTCTACAGGACAGTGCCCTTTATGTGAATAATATATAAATGCCTTCAAAAATTGCAGGAAGAGCTTGTTATTTTCTTTTTTCCCTTTTTTCTTTTTTTTTTTTTGTTAAACAGCACAACTTCTTTCATCGCCTTTTTGTAAATCCGTAATAGTGTGTTATCATACTGTTTATATGTGAAGACAGCACTGTGGCAAAACTTGTTATTGATCATGGTTTAAATTGTCTGAGGAATTCTCTCTAAGACTTATGAAAGAAGTTAAGTATCTTTTGTGCATAATATCCTTTTATTTTCGCACTTCATTTATTTTGCTAACTGAAATGTGTGTATACATCTAGCCACATAATGTTTTAGCACCTTTGAACTATTTCTAACAATTTTTTTGATCCGTATATGGACATAGGAATGTTGGGAACGTAAAATACATATATTTTTAGACAACCAACCATCTTACATCAGCTAGTAAGTTAAATATTTTGTATGCCCTAGAAACTCAGATTTGGAAACAGTATTTAAGAACTTCTGATCTACCCAA
Organism: Aptenodytes forsteri; assembly: GCF_000699145.1. Taxonomy (NCBI): domain Eukaryota; kingdom Metazoa; phylum Chordata; class Aves; order Sphenisciformes; family Spheniscidae; genus Aptenodytes; species Aptenodytes forsteri. The sequence continues at coordinate 1,271,153 of NW_008795436.1, forward strand.
TGATTCCTTGAAGTATAAACATGTCATTTTACATATCCAAACTGACAAAGTACACATCAGCAAATATGAATTGAAAGCTTGGAGAAAGTGGTGGCTTACCTCAGAAACTCTTAATTTAAAAAATAAACAAACAAAAAAACAACCACATAAAGAAAGAATAAGCAGCTTAAATTTAATGATGAGGTATTTTTACTGTGGCTTTTGTTTAGCATTCTTGATCTCAACAAAATTATCTCATCCTTTAAAGATGCAAAAGCAGTCTGCTTTAGATCTGAAGTCATACTTACAGCTATGTTCGTATTCAGGCATATGTCTGAAGAACTGGGTTAAAAATTACCTGCCTGCTTCACTCTGGTTTGAAAACACAACTGCATTATCACTTCTGGATATCGTGATGAGTTTGATTTAGACTAACTACTACAAGGGCGTTGTGCACATCAATAAAGAAATGTGATAATCCTCTAGCAAAAATTAATTTATTAATGAAATGAATAATTAAATCTGCTGAAAAACACATTTGCAGGAAGTTAAGCAAAGGTGTTTTGAATAAGAATGGGGGTTTTTTCTTATATCTTTAAGTACAACAGACTTGCTAAAGTAAATAACCCTGTGAGTTAGTTACCTCATAATGTATTTAGTTATATTAAATGGATAAAGTACTTGATCATCTCTCAGGATAATAAAGCTGGTGGTATGGAGAAAAGCCTCCATGGGATTAAGAGAGAGTTAAAACATTTCAAATATGCAATTAAAGGCATTCTAGCATGCCTGTGATCTCTGCTCTGGTTTCCTATTTACAGAGAAGGAAAACTGGCTCAGACCTCCTAGGCTAAGACAAGGAAGTATGCAAAATCGAGCAGTCTCTGTGCCAGCTCTTGCTAATCCTTTTCAGTATGGTTTGCTGCTAATTTGTCATGGCACATATTTGCCTTATGTCTAATTAGCATCAAATTGCAAACTGCTATTTGCTAACAATTTGTTGCATCAATCTGCTTGAAAATCTATAGTTTAGAACTGGATTGCAGCTTATTCTGTCTATCAAAATTCCATTTCATACACATCACAGTAAATTATTTCCCTCCAAAAAACATTGCAGTGCTCTATTGTACAAAGAAGCCTACATTTAAAAAGAAAGCCTATACAAAGTGATATTGTTTGTTCCTTTGTTTCATCTTCCATTTATATTTTGCTATAACTTGTTTAGAACTGGAATTAAATAAAGAACAGCTTGCTTTTTGTTTAGAGTTAAATCTAGC
>NW_008795436.1:1272948-1292702 GCF_000699145.1 Aptenodytes forsteri
TTTGGAGAACATAGGCAAGACCCTTACAACAAAAATTTGTGGTCTGGAACTGGCTGTCAAAGTACAGGAAAATTTCAGCCAAGGAGCTTGCCAGGTTTAGGAACTGGCTAATCTGTTCTGTTCAACATCCACAGATATTATAATAAACAAATAGCTAAAAATCTTTGTCACAAACAAATACTGTTGCAAAGATGTTCTTCAATAAAACTATAAGTGATGTGGGAGCTGTTTATATATAAGATTTCCTCCCCCGCTATGCCTCATTAGAAGCAGATGGAAAATTCCTGCTGTATGCATTGCAGGGGATGGATGGAAAGGTGTCAGTGCAGGGCCTGGACTATGAAATTCACTCGATAGTAACTCATGATGTTCTAAGCAGTCTCCTCTGCTATATTCCAGGGATGATATGGGGTCATCAAATAAGCACGGCTAAATGTTACTTCTGTGGAAGCATGATTTCAGCCCACATAGGATGATGTTTCATACCTAGATGTGGTAGAGATGGATATGAAATGTTTTTTCGGTGCCACAAAACATTTGAAATTTCAAAATTATTTCATCGTGAGAAAGCTGAATTTGTGGGGCTGAGGGAGACATCATGGGAGTGAACAAGAAAACAAGATGAGAGATCCAAATAGGCAATATCCATATAAATGCTCTGGGCCTCAAACTGCAGTTGGTTCTGCATTTTCCTTTGCCATTTTGATCCAAAATTCCATACTGGGCACTAGACATATCTCCATGTTCAAGCTTCAACAAAATAAGTATAAGGCTTGCCTTTCAGTGAATTGGCTTTTGCTATAGCAAACATGTAGCCAGAATTTTCTGCCTACTTCTATGTAAAGTTTGCATACGTTCTCCTTGTGAGAGAACAAGCCAAGCTCCGTACAAAATGTTGTCAAATATAATTAAAGCACAAGCCAAGCTCAGTACAAAATGTTGTCAAATATAATTAAAGCTTTTAAAGCTGAGTGAAAAGACAAGTCTGTCTTTGCTGTATCCATACCTAAGAAAAAGTCTTCTAAGGTTACAGGGAGAATATATTGAATGCAACTTTCAAAGGCAGATCGAAGACAGACATTGAAGAAGTGCTTACCATTAAGTTGAACCCTGCTCTCAGTGGTAAACCTCCATAGCTTCAATGAATGCAGAGGTAGAACCAGGTTCAGCATTGTAGACAAGTTCCAGGAGTGCTTAATTAAGGCCAGTCATAAATACTGAAGTAACAGCTTGAGCTGGAGATTGGCCTAGATGACCTCCTGAGGTCCCTTCCCACCTGAATTATCCGAAGATCTGATATCTTATTTAATGAATATTTAGTAATTCAGATATGTTTTCTGTATTCTTCATTGTTTTCTAATCAGACAAAAGTCCAATACAAATGCATATTGGTGGTCACTGCTGCCTGTAAACCACACTGAAGGGCTTAAGGAGAAAACCGCTAACAAGTGGTTGAAACAGAGTTAAGAGAAAGACTGCTTGTTTCCAATAAGATCATGTGACATCCCCCTTATTTGTACCATAAGCAACAATAACGTATCAATCACATCTAAGGGGAAGCTTTGCCTTTCCTTCAAAAGCTGGCTACACGTTTAGGGGCTCACTGCATTTCCCCGTAACGAAGAAAAAAAAATACAGAAACATAATTTAACAATGAACAGGACGTTGTGAGAAGATGCCACTTTAAGCAACTGGCATCATCTATGTCACAAATATGGGGAACAATCCCCATTATGGAAAAGGGCTCCTGCCTTTTTATGAATTGTACCAAAAGAGTGCCCATATAAGTTGGACATGGTGTGGTTAGATATACTGTAAAGTAAGAATACTCTCTGAACGGATACAACTTTTCCTGAATTTGTTTTATGAGTATTAACATGTTCTACTGCAAAACTATATTTATTTGCAAATATGTTGATTTCCACAATTTTATAGAACTTCTCTTTATATGTATCCTTAATGGACAATACTTTAGAAATCACATTAATTTCTCCCTGTTTCAAAACGATACATAAATATAGTAAGGCCCAATTTTGTGCATAGAAGTGGGAATGCAATCTGGGCAGCTAAGCAACTCTTAATCTTCCAATGTGGGGGATAGAATTTAGGCTTTTTCATCTTAGCTGAAGGGAAACCAGTCTGTGTGACCTGAGTTCTCTCCAGATTTTGTGGATATGGAATCAGCAGTATGTCCCCATCGGTAGCCAAAATAGCCGTGTATGCTGCAGGATGATACACCTTCAGTGGGAAGCTTGGGAACAGTTTTCTGCCCTCATAGCCTGCTAAACTGAGAGTGATTTGAGGTCAGCAGAACTCACGTATTCTACCAGCAAGCAGAAAGCAAGATTCATTAGTTTCTTCTGTATAGCAACGCTGGTTTTCTTGAACAACTGAAGTGCTGGTTTTTTCATTTATACATAAGTTGTTCATGGTTTCTGTAAAACAAAACCCCTAGAATTTCTAGGTGTGGCTTTTTTCTTATGTTAGAGGAGCAAGAAAGCCAGACATCTTACATCCCTATAAAACATAAAGAAGAAAAAGATATGGAAATCACATTTTTTCAGTTAATTAAAAAGAAATAGAATAAATGTATTGGCGACAAAGAAAAGGAAGCATTTAAAAGTACACAGCATTGACATAATTAGATCTACCACATCTAAGTCAGCTGAGGATGCAGGATTCACACACCAATTATTTATTCAAAACATTTGAAGAATGCTGTTTCAATTGACAGCTCCCTAACTGTGACTCTTCCCAGAACTAGAACTACAATGCTACATACACATTTTACATAGCTCTGAAAAACAGATCTCCACCTCATTTGAAAAATTCCAAAGGCATTGTGTAAGTAAGGAGTGCCATATTCACCATTTATTAGTGGCACCTCCGCTGGGTCTGCAGTTGACATCAGTCTTGGGATTTCATTGCTTGTTCTTATCGCTGGTTATGGAACCAGAGAACAGGACTACCCATGAACAGATTGAAAAAGTCAGGTCTAAACTCACTAGGTGAGAAAGTAGTGGCATTATGTGTGTGAGACTGAAGCCTTCCTTCTTTCTGCCAGTAGGAACTTGAATAACAACCTCTAGGGAGTGACCAAGCAGATAATGCGCAAATCAAGGTGGCTTCTTTCTATGTCCTTTCACCAGCCTCCCAAAATGCCACCACTACCATAAACTGGTTTTGGTTTAAATAACCTAGAATTTAGAATGACATTTAAAATGGAGCCCCAAGGTGAGTGACTACATATTGTTAAAAGTATTCATATCAATATCCTTGGAAAAGTCTGGCACATACCATATGCATATTTCATCTTATGCTTTTGTACAATGCTTGTAAAATATGTTTTGCAACACATGAGATGGCTAATCCAAGTGAAGGATAAAAGTCACTGCTGCCAGATAGCAGACTTCCTCCTTCAGCTTAAACAAGCACTAAAGATCTGCGCTTAGGTTCCCAGATTCAAACCATACTGATGGCTCATGATAGAGATTTTCTATACTTCCTATTATCTTCTTGAAGAAAAGACAATTACATATCCAGTTGAGTAGCTTGAAAAAAATATCAGAAATGCTATGAAAATGTTTTAAGTCAAAACTGGGACTTGGGATTTGTTAATGGAAATAACTTTACTTAGAAAAGGAAAAAAAACTACAGTTCTTGACAGTGGACAAGGCTCAAAATGTCACTGTAACTACATTTCAATTCCTGATCCAGTAACATACTATATTTGGTATACAAGAGGACCTATGTGCTTCCTTCCTAGTCCTCTAGAATGCTAAACAACAAGATACTTCAACATAGAACATGTTGTTCTTGGTTACATACAATAAATTGCCATATATCCCTTCCCTCTTCTCATTCAGATTCTAATGAATGCTTCTCTGCTGGTCAACTCTAACACAAGACTGCAAGTACTTTTCTCCTTGTCAGATAACACTCTACAAAAAATACTATTGTCCTCCTGATTTAGTATACATACACATGGCTAGTACGGAAAGAACCAGCGTCGTCTAGCAAGTAAAGTCTCGCATGGGAATTTTCTCCCACGATTATCAGAGAAGATAAATGAAATTTTCAGACACAGCCCTATCAAACTCCACAACACACCAGCAGGTGTGGGGTTCACATACAATAAAAGGAGGAACCTGAGAGGAAAGTTATTTTTGCAACCTAAATAAAGAGAGAGCGCCTTGAAACGCTGATAGTGGAGGAAGCATTTTCATTAGGTATGTTTCACTTTCTTCCTCAGTGCAGCAATCCACTTACAGAAGCTGTATGTTGTTACATGACACATTTCCACTTTCCTACAGAAGTGCCTGTGATTTTTTGAATGCTGTTTGTTGTTACTGCCTTTCTTCTCCAACACAATGCACCAATTTTTAACCTTTTCAGTAACCCAGTGACACCTCTGGGATATTACAGTATTCCTGTCAAAATGTCTGGTCTACAACAATAAACTTTACATTGATGTCTTGCTTTTCGGGAATAATTACACTGTTCCTTAAATGTTAGCCTATTTACTATTTGTGCAAAAAGATGACAATAAAATCAATGGAACACAATTCCCAAATGTGCATCAAAGTCTTTTGCAATGTTAATGGATTAGTGTGTCTATAGAGGTGCAAGATCATTTTGTCTTGATGCTTGGACTTGCACATGATATGCACTTCCTCAAAGCTAAATTTATTAACCCTTATCTGCTGAGCTCATCCGTTCAAAAAGTTAGTTTAATCTCACTGCATTTGTCAGGATTCCTTTTTTCTTTTTTTTTTTTTTTTCCCTAAAGCCAAGCCCAGGAATACTGCCCATCGATCAATAGGTGTATGATGAAGGAACTTCGTCCTACCTATGACCAGCGGCTATGTTTTTTCAATGATTCCGCAGGAGTCAAAAACTCAACAAAGCGAATCGCGGATGCTGTAAGGGGAGCATGCTGCTCATGTCTGTGACCACTGTATGCAAAGCTTGGCATTAGTCACCGCCAGGCCGCCTCTGACAGCCCTGAAGTGAGGGAGATTAATGTGAGGCAGGGGCACTTTATTATTGTCATTCTGTTCTTTCACACTCTGCCTCTGACTTTCAATTTTGCTCCAGAATTAATTGTCTGCTCCCTACAGTATGACTGATGTAGAAGGATACAAGTAACATAGGCACCTGGTTCTGGCCTTGACAATCTGACTCGTTGTTGCAGGATGTATTGTGTACAGTCAAATTCAGGGACAGACGGGCATCTTTCAAAGAAATCAGCCAATGTTTCTTTTGACTTCAATCAGATTTGACTGTAGATTATCCTTCTCTAAGAACAATTTTTTTCTTGTAGAGATGCTAACAAAATGCCAGCGCCATTATTAAGTACCACTACATGATACTATTGCTCTGTTTTATGCAGCTTCATATGAGGCCTTTCTCCCCAGGCTTCCCTTTTTATGTTTGAAGGTAGTAAATTAGTCATGTAGCAGTGTTAAATCCCTACCCTCTCAGAGTTAAGCATTGTTGTGAGAACATTATATACGGTATCTTTGACAATAAAAATACATGGCTATGTAAGTCAGTATCATTTACTATTTATTGGACTAACAGTTCCAAAGCAAATTACACACAAAGTAAGACAAATATTTAAAGATCTTGTATCTAATAGAATATCTGACTGTATATCAGACTTAAAATGAACTGCTGTACAGAGAGATCAAAGAACATCTTTACTAGAGCATAGAAGATGGAAAAAAAAAATCACTTTTAGGATGGGAAAAAATCATACAGAATCAGTCTTTGCACATGAACCACTATCTATCAGTCTGCTTTTTCTCGGTTTAACATCTGATGGTGATAAATGCAAAGCCAGTTCTACACTGCAGCAAAACAAGGAGCTTCACCTTTATCTTTAAACAATAAGCATTTGCTAGTAGTCACAGACATTGCTACCAGATGTACGGGCAATATCATCAACATTCGCTGTTCTAAAAAAAAGGTTAACTGTGGTATATTTGGTAAAGGTTTAGGTTTTTTGTGCTAGATACTCTACGTGCCCATTAATACTTTCAGTTGGATTTTCTCGTATTTGGTCAGACTGGTGATAAACTTTTCAGAGCTATGCAGCTGAGAAACTATCAGAGGTATACAAAAATGTATAGAAATGCGCAACACTAAATGTTGCATGGCTTAATGTTTCTCCCTTAGTACAGGGGTGGGGTTCTTTGAGAGGATCTCAGGAATTTCTTCCCAAATACCCTCTCTGAATAGAACACGCAATAAATTATTGTGGCTTTAACTCATCTACTCCTTCAATATGACCATGGTATTATGTTAAAGGGTACAGAAATATATAATATGCTGAACTGTCTCTATCCTGGATACCAGAAGGAAAATTACCACCATTCAGTGAGAATGATCCAACCTCATTACGTTAATAATTTATCACAATGAGCAAAATGCGAAAAATAACTAGTTGCTTTTATGAGAGGAAGCAGCTTTTCCCACTTGCTCCAGTTTTCCCAGACCTCTCAGTAAACCAGATTTCAGGATGCATTTCAACTTCCTTGAAAGACACAAAAAGTGATGAGAAACTCTGCCTCTTTAAAAAGGTGTGTGAGTAAATGTTGTAATATCCTTCAAACCTGACATTAAGTATTCAAATGTTACTTAAGCAAAGTGTGAGCAATTAAATTAATCAATCTTCCCAGCCATGTACTGAACAGATGTTCAATAAATTCTCTCTGCTTACAGTGTGGGAGAAAGAAAGTCCACTTTTAGCTGTCCTTCAGTGATGACATCCCTCAGCCCGTCCTTTCTTTAGGCCTCATGGGCCACTGCCAGGCAGTTCTGCTGCGTTGTTTCTTTATTATAAATAACAACAGACCACCTGGACTACCTGCAGTACCTGGAAGCTGAGGTTTAATGATCCTTCAGGCTACGTCCTCAGCTCTCTCCTGATCCCAGATAATGGGACTGATGGGAATGGCAGAGGAGTGACGGATGGCAGTGACGAATGGCTCCAGACAAACATGTGCTGACAACTAGTGAATATGGGGCAGCGTTGCAGAAAGGTCAAGATAAAAGTATTTGCTTGACTTTCAAAGCTTCTCCATGAAAAAACACTCGGAATCCTCATATTTGTTACTACCAGATAACTTTGCCAAGCAGATGTGTACAACACACTATCAGATTATCGCAAATCTGGCAAACAACAATGCAAGAGGGATCAAATACTACCTTTTAGTAAAAAGAAACTATCTGCAAAGCTAGGACAGCTATATTACATAAACATGCAAGAACCTGAATATCTGCAATTTTCAGTGTTAAAGTTGCCAGCAGCTACAGACATGTCCTCTTGTTTTTTTAAAAGTGCCTATTCTATTCTAACCAGGTTCCCATCCCAGCCACAGCCGCGCTCTCTCATTACCCCTTCAGCGCAGGGAAAGGCCACTGCACCACCCAATCTTTCTACCCAATTAAGCAGTGAGGTCTTTTCTTAGCAGAAGTTATAAAGTTTGCCTGGAAGTCCTATGATGTATAATTTGATTGCTAGGAGATGCTCATATCATCACCTCTATTTTAGAATCTCAGATTTCACAAGTTAAGGGCCAAGGTTATTCATCACACTGCCCAAACCTTAAACAACAAATCCTATTGGGTTATACGATATGTACGATGCATCTCATCATCTTAACTTTTTACATGTTAATATCATCTGTGATCAAATGAGTCGACTGACATTCAAATGTAATGGTTAAAATTTCTGCACCACAGATATACAACTTCAACCTTTTGAATGCTGCCATTCCATACATGGACTTTATCCACATTTTAATGAGGCTTTAAAATCTCCAAGATTAAGCTAGTATTTTATATAGAACTGCCTGCTTTTTATGATATCCTGACATGTTGTACAACATTTGTGACTATATTGATCCTTATAAATTCTGCATCTATATATATTCATGAAAAGCATTCCCCTCCATGTTCAGCATGCAGTATAAATGGCGGGGGGGGGGCGACAGGAAACACGGAAGGGTGCAGTTCTTACGCGATTTGCGATTTGGGGTGCAGTTCTTACGCGATTTGCTCAGCAGTAAATACACAGGTAAGGAATATTTTAGTAGCACTGTTGCACAACTCAGCAATACTTAAAAAAATTAAAATACCACGCTCAAAATGCACAATAAAGAAATGCCAGGGTTCTTTCTCGAATTTTACCCTATTTCATTCTCCTTCACACAAACCTGTTACAAATCCTGAGGGGGTAAACTGTACTCTTCTCCCACCTGGGACAGTTATACATCTTCATGCCCTCATCTTTGCCTGACTGCAGAGACAAGCTTTCTTGTGTTTCTCCATGCAGTTTCATGCTTTTAATCTGAAACAAATGATTGCAGGAAAAAAAGCATTATCACCTTGGCGAGGCATCAGGAGTATAAAGAAAAAAAAAAAAAGAAAGGGTCTATGGGCAAATTCATCTTCCATTGCTACAATCAATCTCTCACCTAAAGAAATACACAATAACTAGGCAGGAAAGGGCCAAGATTTATGGCCTAGAAACATCTACACTGACCAGCATACACCTAGCCTTCTTGGCTCCCTCCTTGCCAGAATGGCTCTTTCTAACAGTTACAATGATATACTGTCTCTCCCTACTGTTTTACAAGTACATTAGCTTTATTTAATGAGATCTCCGAGTAATTTAACAGATGTATATAGGACATAAGACTAGAAAAACTCTTGCTACTCGAACACTTTTGCCAAGGTATTCTAGGGCTAGCTAATCTCCACTACCATGTTATATTCCTTGAAATAGTGTTATTGGAAATTTGGGAAGGTTTTTAAAAATCATTTTAATAGAAATGTTATATTATAATCGAATAAAATAGTGCCATATTCAACACTTGCTTGTATCAGGCCCATAAAAATCAGGATAAATGTAGTTACTTTAGATCTTCAAAACTATTTATATATTAAAAGGCCTGAGAGAAATTCAGAAGCAGAGATGAGTATATTTGTTAAATCTTGCACCCTGTTCCTTCCCAGAACTTCAACATCATGTCTCAAGCCAAAAAAACAGATTCTTTCATTTTAAAAACATAGATACTCAGCTTTAAAGTTCACAATGATTGGATCGCTCAATAAGAAAGCATTTAAAAGTATCGTATTCTTTTGCTTAATATATGAAGTATAGCTAGTCATTACTTTAATACAATAGCTCTGCTTTCCATTATTTTATTATTTCTGTTTCTGAGCAGCAGACAATGTTTTGGATGGCTGCTGTTATCCAGCAAACTAATTTTAAATAATAGTGTTATATAGTAAAATATTAAATGAAAAAGACACTAATAATAACTTTTAAAATAACTCTAATAAGCTACCAATTAATAATACGGAGGGGTAGCAATAAGGAATTACCTGTTTAAAATAACATTCAAACAATTTTTCTTAGTAAAAGAAAGAAGATGGGCATAAACTTTATGCATTTGTCTGTGTATTTTTTACAGCAGTGCATCTACAAAAATCTATACAGTGTGTTGCTGTTTTCTCATACATTATACTTTTAAACTTGATTAAAAATAGAATATTGCCCCAGATTCAGTAAATTACTTCAATGAACTACATTAAAAAAAAAATTCAACAGCTTCAATTCTACCCAGTGGTGAGGCCAGTACTAATTGAGTTTAGTGGCATTTTTCTGTAAATAATATATAGTCTCATTAAAGAAGGTTTATTTTAGTTTGGAAATATATTTCTTTTTAAAATTCTTTTAAGCTAAAGGGAAAAAAAAAGAAAAAAAGGATGAGAGTAATATTTACTATTCTGGCAAAGTGTTCAATGTCCTTCTGGCTTACAAGATATTGTGTTAACCTTGAATTAGACCATAAAACACAGTTCTAGTACATTTATACATAATAACCCATAGAAGACTATGACATTTACAAGAAGTGTGTTGCAACAGATATGTCTAATATTTAGAGAAAATCCACATACGTATCTGACCAAAGTAAACATACTGAACCACATTCTGAATGGTATATCACATCTTATCCAGCAGTAATGATTCCTTGTTTAGAAAGTAGGAAACGTCAAGTTGTTGGCTTAAAACATGGATATTCCTTTAAATACCAGAAAAACACTGATAAATTTCAAGGTACAAAATTATGAATAGTCACCATGTAAAATTATGCTAGAACTCAAGAATGTACAAAATTACTCCTGAAGCAGAAAAGAAAGAGGGAGAAAAAGGAAGAACACAAGCTGGAATAGAGAAAATTTGTTGCATGAAATTTCATTTCTTGAGAGCTATACATCAAGTTGTATTTGTTTAATGAGGTTGACACTAGAAAGATGTATAGAACATGTCAGACACCCAGTACCAGTGCGTTCTGGGAAAAAGATAACATCTGAGAATCTGACCACTCACTTCGTCTTCTAGCCAGACTTCTCTATCTACTGGTTCTTCGGGGGATTATAAATGAGAGGGCAGGAGGAACAAGGAACAAAATAATGAAAAACACACAAAAAAAGAAAAATTATAACATTGTAGAGCAAAGTAAAGCCAGATTTATTGACCTCACAACTACATAATCAAGAGAAAGTTATCACTGTAGAAACTTTTACTAAAGCGGAATGATCTTAAATAACAAGGGAGTGCTATGAAATTTACAGCACTTTTAAGATATGCAAATTGAATGCAAGGTATAGACATAAGGGTAATTAATTGTAAATCTAAGAATAATGTTTCTTTGTCAGGGCTGTCTCCATGTTGTGGAATACATTCTAATGTGCCTTAACTCTGAATATTTCTTAAAGGCTGGTCTAATTATAAGATGTTCAGAATTTCAAAATAGTAGTTATTCTTATCGTTTAATATAGCTGCTGTAAAGTTTCATAACAAAATTTACTGATTACATGAAAATATTTTATTTTAATTTTCAAGGATAAAGCACTTGTTTAAAAGTCTAGGCACTGAGTGCGTGTCTTGGAAAAAAATAATATGATAGAAACAGCTTTCGCCTAAAACAGTGTTTTGTGGGTTTGTTTTTTTTTTTAAAGGAGGAGAAAGGAAGGTGGCAAAGAATCAACATAACTAACTAAACATCTTTATTTGCTGCATTTTTTTAAGTTATAATGCTGGTTTTCTAAGGACTTAATAGAAGGATATATAATTTTATAATTTCATTATTTACTTAATTTTTCCTATATTATTTAAGTCATTCATGTGACGATAATTAAGGTCAACCTTTCCATTATAACAAGACTGTAAAAATTCACTTCCTCATTTTGAAGCTTGGGTACAAGCCCCAAGTTTGAAAGGAAATTTATATAAAGTTATAGAACATATAAAAACTTTTACAGAAATAATTCCAGCCCCTGCCAGCTTCAGTAGCAGGCCTACATAAGTGGCTGTGATTCCCGACAGAAAACACACTATTTGAACTGCTTTTAGTGTTTAATTAATTCAGAAAAATTAAAACGAAGCTTCATTAGGGGGCAGCATAGTAAACAGTCTTCAACAACAATGCCCTAATATCTGAGATGCACTGGATTTTCAGGAAAAAGCCACTCATTTATCCTCATGTCTTAGTAGAACTTGTGATAGACCCGTAGAAGAGTTAAACAGTATTGGAGAGAACAAGAGTGTGAGCAGCCAAAGCTCTCTGTGAGTTAGATTGCTGACCACCAAACTACCTATAGAAGTGGGTAACGCAGGAACACAGGGTTTTATGAACTTATTCCAGCTGATAACTGTTAAGTTCCAGCAAAACAAATTCTAACCACGTATATTATCTTACAAAGAAACTACCTTGTTGGAAGTATGTGATTTAGATACAGGGGTATTAACACTCAAAAAAACCTTCCTTATTTTCACCAGTCATCAATGTTGCACTCCTTCTACTTGTGCAAGAATCATCCATAACCCCCAGGATATTCTTTCCATACTCCAAAGGGAAAAGAGCAAAACACTTCATAACCACCTATTTTAAAAGAGGTGCAAGTGGGATAGTTGGTCAGAGGTGAGATGGTCAACTGGGAGGATTACAATCTTTTGTGAAAACCATCATATGAAATAGATTGTTTTTCTTAAGAAAGGGGGGCTTCTGGAGGGGAAAGAGAGCCACAGTTCCTCATGCAGTTGGCAATTAATAGTAAAAAAAAAATTAATAGTTAAAAATTTTGGCCAGCAGAATCGGTGTCAGTTATCTGCATGAGACAAAATGCATTTTAGAAACACATCAGACAATGTCTTTGGGAGATAGGGAAGAGAGGGAGTGATTGAGCATCGGTATGCAATACAAAAGTAAATGCTAAGACCACTTTTGAAAATGTACACATCATCGCTTTATGTCTCATCTGCCTAAACAATTAAAATATTCTGTTAATATTTTTTACCTAAGCATAACATACCATAACTTCAGCTCCCCTTCAGTGACAGTTTGTGCTTGGGAGTTCTGTTATAGTTTAAACAGAGACCTCGGGAAATTTGAAATCATTGCCAGATATAGAGGCAGATTTCATAACACAAGTTAAATGCATCATATGCTCGCATGAGAGGGTCTCTCCTGTATAACACTCGCAGAAATTGTAAGTTCTCCATATGCCAGCAGAGTTAATAGCTTCCGTAAAGGATCTTTCAAAAATTATGCTTGCACAGGAGTAAGTTTCCAAAACTTTCTACATGGAAATAGAAAAGCAAGGCACTTATTAATGGTGGGTTGGAATTGGGGCAAATTGAGGTTTTCAACCCTCCTTCCTTTTTTGATGGCTTTCCTACACAAGGCTTGAACTTTCTTGTACCTGAAGAAAGTCTCAGTGGGAGTTCTCATTGACACCCTCTTCTCTAACTTCTTGAGAAGGCAGAAAACTTAGTCTGGAGTAGTAAAGGCCAAGAGAGAAAAACTAGGGTAGAAGATGTGGCAAGTTTATGCAAAAATTTCTAAAGGCCACTTCAGGAGGAATCCTAGGAGACAAACTTCATGGTTTTGGAGGAGATAAAGCATATGAAGACAGTCTTTTCCTTTTCTGTGGAAGTGCATTGAAAACTCTATTACAGTGGTGAAAAGAGACCCTGATCTGAAAGCACAAAGCTCTCGTTTTCACCAGCTGCTTTTCTATATGTGACTGACAAAGGTTACTGTCCTTTTTGAAGCATTTTTGCACATTATCGTTTGAATCAGATTTCAAGTGGAGATCACAATTTTTTTCAATCACTTAGTGAAAGACTATATTTTATTTGTCTTAGGCAAGTTGCAGAGGTTAACCGTAGCTATGTTTGACCCACATTAATTTTTCTCATTAGTCTATGATATCTACTAGTAATTTTACTCATTGTATTTGCAGATTCAGTGAACATTTCAAATGGTTATAATTTTGCCAAAATCTCTGATATTCAAACTTGTGACTGAATGCCCAGAAAACACAAAATGGCAGAATAGCCAAACTAGGCTTACACAGTAACCCTGACTGAAGGGAATGGTTAAAGCCAACAAGGTTTTCTAAGCCAGTTATTTCTGAAGTCATTAATCAGAAAAAAATTGCATTTATTTTCTGATTCTTGTCACTCTAAAACAGCTTCTCCAATTCCATTACTGCTGAATTAAACTGTTATGAAAACAAACTGTAGCGAGCATTGAATAGTAGCATAACTTGGTTCACTCTCTTCTACTATCCAGTCAACTAACATTTTTTTCTAGCTTAGCAATGGAGTAGGGGTGAGCATCATCATCACTTGAAAATAACAATGGGAGGGTCTGTGGACTAGACAGCAATTACACATTATGTGGGGGTTTTTTCCCATTGAAATTATTAGCATTTTCCTTGTATTAATCAATGGTGAGGTGGATTGTCAGCATTTGGCAGTACAGAAAGCAGACTAATAAAAGAGTAATTCAGGAGGACCTATTCACAAGGTTCACTCCCATGTGATGAACTACCATGTGCTAAAACAACAGTCCCACCTATTTCGGTGGGACTACCTGGTCAGTAAAGATACACAAGGTATATGGTGGGACAGCAAAAAAGGCAAATGCAGTATCTGGCCTTACACTCTCCTTATTAAACAGACTTAGGTCTAATTACTGTAAGATGGATAGTCTTACAAAATACTTTTTTTTCCTAAGGTCATTAAGAAAAGTGGAATTCTTCACCTTGTCCTTAAACTCAGTGGAAACTGCTCAGTTCACCTCTTTCACATGGTGTGTTAAATTATTTCCACAGCTTGAATTCATATTAGGTCTATGCCTGAATGTCTTTGCTTTTGTCACTTTCTGCCAATCAGTTAACAACCAGAAGTTGAGCTTTTCTTGCTGCAGAAGTCATCAGGGAAGAAAATCAGATGAAAATACCTAAGTACAGCAAGATGACTGATATTTCCAAAGAACCCTTATTTCAGTCTCTATTTTCTAGCATAAGAAGTCACTCCTAGACAATTAGAAGAGAGGGAGAAATATAAAATCAGGCAAAATGATACACTGATACTTTGTATTGCAATAGCTCACTGGATCTTTGGTAATTCAAACCAAATTTGGTGAAGCCACATTTACGCAGCCTGTCTCCCCCATGCCTATAATTTTACATGCAGAATAGCAAGCGGGATCTCTCCTGAAATCAGAGCAACGTGGACTACAAAAAGTCTCATTGAGATGAGACAATCTAGATGCACAAAAAAAGAACTGGCATGTACTTACCAATTTAAGGAAACAAATATATGGCCACAATGAGATAACAATATATATTTTATGTTTTTTTATTTATATGATATATTTTATACAAAGGATATACATTATTGTGCAATATTTACAAGTGCAAAGTTTGTGATTCCAAATGTGATCCAATATAAATTGGAGTTTTGGTAAACAAGCATGTAGATTTGTCTTTTTTTTTTTTTTTTAAATAAGAGTTTCATGTAAAATTTGAGATGCCAAGTAAAAGAGTGCGAAATGCTGCTGTCTACAAACTAGCAATACATAGGCACAATGTTCCTCTACATTAGGATGGAATCATAAGTAAATAAAAAATAGAAAAAAATAGAACCAAGCTAAGTAAAAAATAAATGCTACAGATTAAATCCTTTACCACCTTATATCCTTTACAGTCAGCATGAAGTCAGTGCATTTGCACAGGATGTAAGTCAGGGCACAAATTGGCCCTTCAGCTCTGAGATTCCTCCAAGCTTTCCCAACAGCTTGCTGAGCATAATTTGGACTTGGTTATTTAAAGCTACACAGAATAATACAGTATGAAGACTAGTGTGAACAATAACTCTTGCACAATTTATCACATAGAGAAGAGCTACTAATCTTTTTAGGAAACAAGGTATTCAAAATTATTTAATGCTAATATTTATGCATCAGAAAGCATTCTAAGCACAAAACAGCCCTCCTCCCCCTCCCCATCCACACACACAACATGCATTTGTGAACAGCTTTAGCTACAATACACCATATTTTCAGAGAGTCTTGAAATTATCGTACTATATGTTGGCATTTATGAAATTCTGTTATTAATGCCACTCTCATAACAGAGATAAGCTGTATTTACAATACTAATACCTTCCACAAATAATTAGGTATGTATAGCTACACATATAGTCTTATATACCAAAGATGGCTCAAGACTATAAATTTAAAGTACATTATTGTCATAAACAGCAATAATAGCAATAATGATAAAAATAAGTTTGGCATGCTTCTACCTAGCAGACTTCTGTACTGCAGTGTCAGTTAAAAAAAAATAAATAAAAAAGAAGTAACATCTTATGAACAACTATTATTTTCTTGGCTCTTGGTGGGTTTGTTCCCTATTAGATGCTATTATTGAAAAAAAAAAAACACAAAACTGCAACTATATCAACATTAAGGTAATTACTAAGTTGGACTAAAGTAACAATTCTTCCTAACAAAGCAGATGGGTATGAATCCATCATTGTAATTATATGACTATTGCTACATTCTTTTAAAACTTTTTATAAAGTTTATAAAAGCATTGTTGTCTTTGAATAAATTTCAAAGTATCTGGTAAGAACAAGGTTTTCTTTACATGCCAGCTCAACAGTCTAAAAGTGCAAATTAAAAATTTTCATATGGAAATTTTTTTTACAGTATTAAAAATAATTAAAAAACAAATAAAATCTCTGTTAAACAAGCATAATTCTATTGCTTCCTAGGAGAGCTGGGTACTTCCTTTGCCTCAGTTGGCATAGGTACAATAAATCAATACATCAGAGAAATCACTCTTGTTTTTTCCTTGCATGCAATTAAAAGTCCCATATCCAACTCAACACAGTACTTACTAGGCGAGCGAGCTCCTTGTTTGAACTTTTTTGCAGCATTCCTGCTGCAATGTATAGTATTGCTCTATTAAGCTTGTGTTTGTTTTGGCAATGCTATGTAACAACAGAGAATTAAGCATGTTCTACATGATCTCCAACTACGACATTCCAGAAGGATAAGAAAGTTACTTATAATCGACCAAAGCCCTTTTTACAATTGTTTTCAACTTTCATTTAAATGAAAACATTAAAACCCCACAGTCTCCCAGACTACACACGGTGGACGCAAAGTGGGCACTTGACTATCATTCACGTAGATCTAAGGGGTTTAGGAAATTTCCCAATTATTTGTTAGATATACCAAGAGGGAAAAGGACTTGACATCTACATCACTGAGAACATTCAAACACATACAACTGCATTCAAACTTGTTATGAATTAGTAGCGGTATCTTAGCCATCAGTTGTAAGAGCACTCTCAACTAAGTTGGCCTCTCCAGATTGCTTAAGAAATGCTTAGATCCATTAGATTAAGTATGAAAGCTCTGCATATAACTTTCCAGGGTGCTACTTCCCACACATACCCTTTTTAAAAAGTTTATATTGAAGATAATTTTACTGAAGCAAGAGACTCATGTTGGTAAGAAGAAATAGCACTATTATCAAACAAGAGGCAAAAGCAGAACAGTTATCTGAAATTCCTCAAACTGTCTTTTAACAGTCCCTTTTAAGCTGTCTCAAACTTCATTCCTTATCTCTGTATGCTGAACCTCAGTCTGAATTTCTGCTTATTGGTCTTAGTTTCTCTGAGGAACCTCTGATGGTTCTTTAATGAAGCCATAAAATGAATATCCTCCGAGAAGCTAAGTTTTTTCACTGTTTTCTCACACAATAGGATTCTTCCCCCCTCTCCCTTCATCTTTTAATTCAAAACCAACCCTAAACTGAACAAAGGCAGTAACAACATCCTGTCTTGTCCCACTCCCGTGATCATGGAAATCCATTCTATTTGCTTCTCCTCTAATTACAATTTATAATTTCCTGTAAATTTTTTCTATTAGTTTAACTAAGGTTTTTGTGGCCATAAGCTCCCAAAATATGCCATTTCTGCCAGATAGCTTGCTACACCTATTGTCAAGACTGTGAAAGATTTCAGTAGATTCAGCTGTATTGTGTCTACACCAATTTCTGTCTTATTACAAGTATCACATAAAAATATCTGTTATATCTTCCTCACATTCTGTAAGCATTTCTTTCTTATCATTTTCTGAAGCAGATCTGTATTCTTTTCACTTTCCCCTACTCATTCAGTCCTGGATGGTTTTTGTAAGTCTTGTTGTTCTGAACAGGTTGTGTTTCACTCAATGTTCATTGCACGCTAGCCAGAGCCCTGCACCTATGCTTTCACCCTTCTCTTTAAAGTTTCTTACTGAGTTTTTTCTATGTCTCAGAATTCCAACATGTATTCTGTCCTTCATTTTTAGTGGGAAACTTCTAAAAAACTGTTTCATCTATTTCACACCCCACATTGTACAGCACTTCAAAATATTCTTTCCATCACCTATTCTTTGCTCACTGTCCTAAACCGTTTGCTCAGGCTTGCCTTTCGCTGCTGACACAACCAGCTCAAATGTTTTGCTCAGCTGTCTTAGTTGTGATACAATCCGTGTGTCATGTTTCTTTTTACACATCCCTCTGCTGCTTTTACGCTGATCACCTCTCCAGTTGTTTTTCTCTCTGTTTACTTTTTTTCCATGTCTTTGGTCATCCAGTTGTATTGAGCTCTTTGACTGATGACTCCCTTTTTATTCTCCTTCAATGTCTGACTGAACAGTCGCATTTCACCTATTATTCAGCTCACTTTAAGGAGGACTATCAAGAGCCCAAAAAGGGGGCTCAGGTGCAATCAATTGTCCAGAAGTTGTTGACTTCAGGCTACCACCAAGAGCTAGTTAGTGAGAAAATACAAGATCCTGCACCCAGAGATTTGGGAAACAATGAGGACCTTAGGGTCCACTGGACCAAGTCTCTTAATTCTTTCCCAATCTGGCCATTAAAAGGTATCTCAACACTATGAATTAATCATAAATTAGAGACAGTTTGTTTTCCATTTGGGATGATTTCTTACGTGCATTCAGAAAAATCTGGTCTGCCTTTTAAATCTACAACATCCTTGCTGCCTGTAAATGGGAGCCAGTGATCTGCACGACAACACACCTGATTTTCTTCCAATATTCAAAGTTATTCTTAGCTTTCTCACCAGCAATATCAAATTCCACTTTTTTTTGGTGATCACTTTTGCTGAAATAATTCCTTCACTATTAAAAGACAGTTGCTAAAGAATATGTTTAACAAATTTCCCTCTTTCATTTTCTTCATCAAATTAGTCAGTTGTTCCAGTCTAGGAATTCCAACTCAGTCCTGCTTTTCACACTTTAAAATCTCTCCTGATCAATAAAACATTTCTTCTTTAAAGGTATTGACATTTTCTTACCTAGCATCTCAAAATAGTTTAGGAAATCCAGGTTGAAAGCAGTATATTGGAGTCTAGGCACTTGATTACAAGTTGCTATTTGATCAAAATATAAGCCATGTAAATTACATGCGTTTTATTTAAATTCAAAAGCCTTCCTACCTTTAGAATAAAAAATGCCTCTTAAGTGAATGAACAAATCAGAAAAGCATAACACTGTCAGTGAAACTACTGCAATGACTACAAGAGGGGCTGATTCCTGGAGACAAAAAAGAATATAGTGTGAAAACACAATCTAAAAAGGTGTTACTTTATGTACTACACATATGTAGCACTGCAATAGATATGAATGCAAAGGCTGTCAAAAAGGTTAAAATTTATAAACACCTCGAGATCACAAAACTTTCAACTTTAAGATTTTAATAGAAAAAGCCAATAGCTGAACTCCCTACTCAAACCAAAGTTTCAAAGAGAATCAAAAGATGTTAAACTAAAGTTGCTGGGGGAGGAGAACCTCAATCCATCCCACTCCTACCAGTTTGATGCCAGGGCCAGCAATAGATGCCCAGAGCCTGGAGAAGGAACACAGGTCAGCAGGAGAGCGCCTGAAGAGCAGCACAAAGGAACTGCAGCCAGTAAGACAGCTTCATCGGGGGCCCAACTTAAATGCCTCTATGCAAATGCACATAGCATGGGGAGTAGACAAGAGGAGTTAAAGATGTGCACACGCCTGCAGGGCTACGACCTTGTTGGCGTCACGGAGACGTGGTGGGGTGGCTCCTATGATTGGAGTGTTGGGATGGAGGGATACAAGCTCTTTAGGAAGGACAGGCAGGGGAGACAAGGAGGGGCTGTCGCCCTCTGTGTCAATGACCAGGTGGAGTGCATGGAGCTCTGCCTGGGCATGGATGAGGAGCCAACCAAGAGCTTATGGGTCAGGATTAAAGGGAAGGCAGGGACACGTGACATTACAGTGGGGGTCTGCTACAGGCCACCCAACCAGGAAGACAGAGTGGATGAGGCCCTCTGT
>NW_008795436.1:1293942-1302987 GCF_000699145.1 Aptenodytes forsteri
TGAAGAAAGGCTGAGAGAGTTGGGGTTGTTCAGCCTAGAGAAGAGAAGGCTTCGGGGAGACCTTATTGCAGCCTTTCAATACTTAAAGGGGGTTTATAAGAAAGATGGGAACAGAGTTTTTAGCAGGGCCTGTTGTGACAGGACAAGGGGGAATGATTTTAAACTAAAAGAGGGTAGATTTAGACTAGATATAAGGAAGAAATTTTTTACACTGAGGGTGGTGAAGAAGTGGCACAGGTTGCCCAGAGAGGTGGTGGATGCTCCATCCCTGGAAACATTCCAGGTCAGGTTGGACGGGGCTCTGAGCAACCTGATCTGGTTGAAGATGTCCCTGCTCATTGCAGGGGGGGTTGGACTAGATGACCTTGAAATGTCTCTTCCAACCCAAACCATTCTATGATTCTATGAAAAACTTCATTACATTTGGATAAAAGTGACAAAAGTGGATGTAAAGGCACAAAACTCTGATTACAGGATTCGCTTTTGACAAGATAGATGTTCCTGCCAAAAGCTCAATGTCAGCCCAACAGGAGGTTGCCACCTCTCACTCCCTCACCTGAAACGGTCATGAAAATATAGCAGGATGACTGGGAAATGAGTGTGGATTACTAGCAGTCTTCACAGTGACACCAGGTACCTACAAAAAAATGTTTTCATTTTTCTGTGCAGACTGTAGTGAACTGGATCCTTTTATACTAGCTCCAACATAATAAGTAGCCTTTGTTTGAACATCCAAAGTATCAAGGTCAGGACAACAGCAAAGTATAACATCAAGCAACACATTTGAGGGGATGGCTCTGGAGCAGCTGGTTAGCTTCCATGATGAATGAGAATTACAGCAGTTTTCAAGAGACCAACAGAAGGCTGGCAGGGTCCTAATCAGCTATAACATCAGTAGTAAAGATCTAAGGAGACTAGAGCATTTCCAAAACTACAAACTTCTCTGGGCTTTAGTTTCAATAATTATAGCTGTGACAGCTGGACGGTGTGGGTACATGACTGGAATTGGTTGGAGGTTTTGACATATGGTGCTATTGGAATCCTGTCTGTCAGGAAAGGAGCATAAAATTACCCCCCAACAACTGGGGGCTGCAGTGTATGTCATCCTGTCTCAAAGTAAAGGAGCAAAGATAGCACTTTTGCAGGTTAACATTCAGCAAATGACAAAATGTCATTCGAGTAATGTTACAGCAGTACATCAGTGAAAAGCGCTGCAGGGTCAGAGGGGCAATTTAAGTTAACTAGAGGAAGCGCATTGGCATACCTGGTTTTCCTTCTGCACGTGAACACGTTCTAACTAAATTTCTAGCTTGTTATCCTCCTGGAATAACCATTTGGTGCTGACTCTGTGGGAAGTAGCCTCACATAAGCTGAAAGAGACTCCAGGTGTGCTGAACAATAATTTCAGATAGATACTTCTTTCTAAGTGTGCCTCTGATAAGGTCTTTTTCCATCCTGCATGTTTTAGCCCATTTAAAAGTCGTGCACACCCAGAAAGCGGGTAAGCTCTATCCTCCACCTAAATGGATACAGTTCTGTCAAAAAGCAGTGTGTAGTGCCCAGTGATTAATGTTTCCTTACAATCTTCTTATTAAAAATAGATGTAAAAATTCTGAAGGAAAAGTTGTTCAGTATAATGAAGTAACACAGAACTGTTTGTCAGCTAGACAATCACTCCGTACAAGACCTGTTTCTGCTAGAAAGAATAGTTGAACTATAGGTCCTCAAGACAGAATTCATCATTTTATCTCAGTTTTGCTCGAGCTCCAAATTGTGCATGCTGAAATTAAACCCTTTCATTACCACTCCCCATTCCCTCTCATTCCTTCTTCTGTTGCCAAATTTGCCATTAAGGGCATTTTTGCTTCCTAACACATACACAGAAATATATTTGCTTACCTTGTAAATTGCCAGGCCAGAACTGGAAACTAAAATATTGATTCCCCCCCCTTGAAATTTTTTGTCAAATGAAACCCTCTCAAAGCCCACAGCAGTCCATTCCAACATGCAGGAATTTCAGCAAATGTGGCTGAAGGACAGCATGAATGAACTTCTGATGTGGAAAGGGAACACACAGAAGGTGAGAGTGGGAATGGGCTACCAAGCAGAGACATTGCCTAAGAATGTAGGGATAGAATGAGGAAAGTCAAACTAAAACTAGTGAAGGATGTTAGAAAGAACAGGAAGGGTTTCCTTAAGTACAATAGCAACAAAAGGAAGGCTAAAGAAAATGTGGGCCCGCTGATCAAAGGGTGCAGGAGACCTAGTGACAAAGAGGGAGTCAAGGTACTGAGCATTTTTGACTCTGCTTTTAGTTGAAAAGTCTACCGCCAGGCTTCCACATCTCTGGAACACAGTTTGCAACATGGGAAAATTTTATTAGATTATTTATTTACTTACTTAACAAAAGGGTGGTCAAATACTGAAACAAGGACGCAGTGAGGCTGTGCAATCTCCATCCTTGAAGATATGCAAAACTGAACTGGACATGGTCCTGAGCAACCTCACGTAGTTGGCCCTGCTTTGGGTGGGTGGTTAGCCTAGCTGACCTTCCAACCTACGTTGTTATATGATTCTGTAATGAAAAATAGTAAATTTTACAAAACATCATGTTAACTTTTTTATTTGTGTATTTTAGCACCACTTGTGCTATAAGATCTGCTTTAAACTAGTAACAATTGAGAGTTAAACCTGAAATGAAGGGGTTTTGGATGCACTTAGATTTTGAAGGGCCTCCACAGCCTGAGAAATTTTAGGTAATATACAATATTGACTCTAGTAATTCATGTTTCATTTCTAACTTACATGTCATAATATGAGATTTTGGCAAATCAATTAATGATGACTCAGAGGAAGTAGATGCCATTGTTTTAAACAATAAACAGAAACAGAAGTATCTTATAAGATAAAAGTATCTTTTAAGATATTTTTTCACAAAAATGTGAACAAATTCTTTTCAAGCAGCATTTCTATAGGCAAGCTCTATCTTAAGCTTTAGTATTTGGTTAGTCTGAACTATTGTTGACTTCCTTCCTCACCATCCCCTGGTATTCTGGGATGTTCCCCTCTTGGTTTTTGTTTATGCCTCAGGGACCTTTTCTGATGTTCATTATGTTTAAGAGGGAGAGAGAGGATAAACCTTGTAATATGGTAACATGAAGGCCATTTCACAAAAAGCAGAGAAAGGGGAGGAGGAAAGAGAATGAGACCCAGTACTGTAAAACTAATAAGCAGGATAACACAGAAATACAAGGGTATACTCTTTGTACAGTCTCTTGAGTGTTGAACAACAATGAACTTGGTTTCCAATACATTTAGAATTCTGTCTTAACCAGGGTTCTCAAATGTGTTAAAAAATACCATATGGGGCTTAGTGTTTTTGATTAGAAATGCATTAATGTGGGACAACTGGCTTTTCCAGAAGAAAGGCATTTCTAACAGGAGAAGGCTGCTATTATTTATATGAGCTGAGATCATCCCATTTTACTGATTCATTTAGACTGATGCCAACTACAGCCAAAAACAAGCATTTCTTCATAAAGAAATTATGAAATTACTGGAGGCTTTGATCTAACATCACCCAAGTTTTCATCTACAGGGACTCACAGAACAAACATTAGTCACTGGAAATATATACCGTATAGCATATCTTATAATAGAGAAAAGGAGAGAGAAGCCTATTTGATCAAAATATGTGGAAACATGACCTAAAGTCAGGTTTGATAGAACTAACTTCTGTTTTTTCTATTTCAGATACTTACATTAACTATTTTAGAAAGTGGATCACTTAGAAAGTAGCAAGAGCCTAAACACTCATATCCATTGGCTTCTTTCTCACCATTGTAAAACATGTCTGTCCAAGGGGCTGTTTTTCAAAAACGCACACACATAACTACATGCCCAAACAGATCGTACATTTATTTGTTTGTATTTGCAAATATTTGATATGTGCTCTGTACTTCCAGATTTGGCATACAATGTTTGCAGCTAAAAAAATCTCCCCTTAGGCCTGTAAGACTATCCCGGTTGAAGAAAAAAATCGAAGAACAACTGCCCTCAAGTCACATCATGTGATGATTAAATATGAAATACATATAACACCAATAAAAGAAAAGCACAGAAAATGGATTAACAAGGTACTCAACTCCATGCAGTTTAACTGAAAGACGGTGGCTGAAAGTTGCTGTTACAATCCACCAAAGGGTTATAATAATGGCCAAGACAAAACAGCTATATTCTCAGAGCAGCTAGCCCTAAAAGAGAGCATGTTACAATAGTTTGATGAAGAAATGTGAAATATAAAGTGTCAAATAGAAGAAAATGCAATCAGTTCACTGATCCTACGCTGAAGAATTAAAGAAGGCAATAGCCTTGAGGAATGAAGGCACCTCTGATCTTTCGCACAGCATGGGCTGCCTGCGTTCCCCTTGTCAAACAGTAAATAATCAAAATCAATGGGAGGTATAAGTCGTCTAAAAAACTCAAAGGAAAAATAATTTCCCAGATATACCAACAATAAAAGTAATTCCTATGTTATATAATTTTGATTATTAGCAAAATAGAAAAGGCAGAGGCCTGGACTAAATTTTGTATTCTGTATTTCACTGATACCTGTAAGGTTTTGTGGTATCCTGGGTTTATATTTCTGGCTCAGTATATTCTTCTGACTGATCATTTGAGTAGAACTCATCTGCAGCCCCATGAGGAAACAAGTCCAGCAACCCCCAGGAGAGCTAGGCTTAGGCAAAGGTACTCGGGGCATCAGGATCGATACTAATACTATGTGACCAAACAGAGCTAGGTCAACTTGAAGGCCAAAACTCTGTCACAAATCAAAATGATGGATAAATTTCTGGTGTATAAAACCAATGCAATAGGAGTATTTCCTGTTCTCCCTACTCTAATACAAATAGGGAAGCCCTTTTCAGTCCTTTAGATTCCCTCCCTCACCCCACCTTCTTCCATCCAAATTTACAAGAAATGTTTGGAAGGAGGAGGCAGCAGTCATGACTACCACAGTGACACCAGAGAGATCATGAATATGCTGAAGTCCCAGGCTTCTGAATAAGACACAGACATAGGACATAAATGACAGCAGCAAGAAGAGAGGTAGTGATCTCCATCCAAGTTAAGGGGACTATTTCTCCACCTTGCCTCCCTCCATCTGGACTCGGGGTAGGAAAAAGTTAAGCAAATTAATTGTTTGAAAGTAGTGTGATCTTAATATTCATCTGAATAGCTGTTAATTATCAGCCCTATTCTGCAATGGTAGAGAGCCTCTGTATGCCAATTTGGTTGGCTGGCTTAGAGCACCATACGCTGACACGAAATTCAAGAGTACCTCTGGGATTTCCGTTCCCTAAAGTCAGCAAAAGCTTATAGTATCGCAGAGATGATAACGGCTGTCAGTCTCTCAAGGGAAAGGCTCTGCTCATGTTGCTCTTGAAATGAATGATGGAACAGCACTAGAAACATCCTCACTGATAGAGGCTGACAGTTCCCTTTATTGTCTAGAGTTAGAACTGCATCAGATACAGTACATGGTACTGTAAAATAGCATGGTTTGATTCTGCATAGTGAGCCACTCGTTATGTCAGGCAGTCTTACACAAAGAATAAAAGTAATGGAGCAAAGGGAGAAACTGGCAAAATAAAGAGGCAAAAAATGGTCTCTTCCAGAACAGTTATGTGGATCCTCTACAGCTAGTTGACCCTCTCATACTATCAGATCTTACTGGAAGAGGAGCTACTTGACTGGGCACACATTTGTTGTCAGTATATCATTCACTAATGATCCTAGGATTACTGCAGTTGTCTCTAACTGAATTTGGGCATCCTGTTCAAGTGAATAAATTAGGAGGCAGCGTTCCTTAGTAAATCTGTAAGGTAACTGGGCCTAATCCAGAACACCTAAATTAGGAAGCCACTTCTCCATTGTCTACCCAGGGAGCACGTGGCTTCTGAAATAGGCGTCTAGGAGGGAGTCTGAATACCCCTTGATATTCTCAAAGTGAAAGACCCTAGCATACTAAATATGGTATTGGTGCTAGGATCATGCTGCCAGCTGGGAAAATATAGCTGCATCTTTGTGTTTACTACCATCTACATTTCTGACATATCAGCTGAGCCCCTGGGTGATTTCAAAGAGGCTAATTGTAATTACCTCTTCCTCTTACTAATAATGCCACAGAAAGAGTAACGACCACACTTGTTCAGCATATCTAGCCTGCGGCCTATCTGAGAAACAGGACATTCGGTGACACAGGCAGCATGCTTCCTGCAGCCCTGTGTGCTGCTCTGAACTTCTGACATGCAAATATTGAGCTTTCTTACCTGGTGCAATACGAGGCAGCTCATGGGCCACAAGTTCTACTGTTGCTTCCAGGGACGGGCAAACACAATAATCTGGCTTCCCAGAATATGGGACCACAGTCTAGATTATATCCAACCGCTCATTGTAATTTACAGCATTTCTTTCAAAAAGGCCCAGACGTTTTCAGTAAGTGCAGGAATATTAAAAAAAAAAAAAAAAAAAAAGTGTTTCAAACCACTAAAAAGCCTGTAGACTTAATATTTTCAAAAGACTAGCATTAATATATGGTTTATAATTGTCTTGTCACATACTGTATACTGACTTTCACGACTTTTCCAACAGTGTTTCAGAGATCGTTACAACTGCCAACACAGAAGGGAAGTGGGTGTTTCACCTCTAACTAATGGCAGCATTTACTAGCCTGAAGATCTCTTCTTATATCCATCTAATAAACTGGTTTGTCAGTAGATAATACAAAATTCCATCTGACGCACTTGAAAACTAAGTGCCAGACTCAGAGTATATTTTCATTTCAGTACGCAAGACTTTATACTTGGAGTTCCTATTAGCTTCAGTAACAGCATCCATGCTGTTACCTTCAAATATCAAACAGGGAGCAAGCCCCCAGGTGAAGACAGCTAAGACTTGTACAAGTCCCTGGGCAGAATAACTTTTAAAACAATCTTTTAGGAATTTTCTGCCTGATTTTTCTTGCAAACACGAAGGGCCTGGGAACTACCAAAGGTTTGCTGGACATAACAGAAATGGGTGGAATTTAATTTTGTTCATCCTTTCAAAAATGCCTCTGAGGTTTGTAAATATTCACTGTGGTGTCAAGGTTTTGAGAAAGTAGTTATACAGCAAATTTGAATGATTAACGATCCAAGACATTTTAACATGTTATTTCTCTATTTTCAACATAAATAGTGTGTAAAGGGTGTTTAAAACTTTAATGAATCGAACTATATGAGTAAAGAATGTTAATCATTTTAATTGCCCAGTAGTCTGAATTAGATTTAACAGCCTGATAATGTATCTTTAAAGGAATACAACCCTGCTCTATAAAAAATCCCTTCCAAGCCAATTCTAATAATTTCTATTTATCTTTTATGACATTAACTGTTATACCAGTCTGCCGACAGACAGCCTTACGCTCACATTTACTTTAAATGTGGCGCAGTATAGTTTTTCATTATCATTAACGTGCTCCTGGTGGGCAGAGTGCAATGCAGTGGCACTGGTCACACTTCATTGCTTTATCTCATATGACAAAGAGAGATGATGTGCTTCAGTCCAGGCCAGAAGATGAAAGCAAAAGGTGGCCGTGGAAAACTCCCCCTGCTGCCTAGGAACAGCATAAGGGCTGCATCGTGTGACTTGCTAACAGCACGAAGGGGCAGACAAATAGATTTTCCTCTATATTTATAACCAGCATCATTCTTCCTTTCAGGCCTTTCAGTGCAGGTAGCTGTTTTATATGAAATGAACAATCTTTATAGACGTACCAGAGCCATAACAAGGCTGATTTTCAGCGAGGCTGAGGTATATAACTCTTACAGAATTGTCAGGCTTCTTGCTCAACAAATCAAGCCTAACTTATGATGTTTGCAGTGTAATTTTTATTCCTGTTTGACTAGCCAACTACCCAGTGGTAATAGGATGTTAGAAAAGGGCAGTAGCAATGTTTGTACATGCCATGATTGATAGGCAAACTCTGCATTTTTCATTTATATCTCCTGATTCCAAATCAGTTAAGTTTAGGAAAAATGAAACAAAATGGCAAGAAAAATGCTTGCAGATTGCAGCCCAGCACTCTCGTAGATCTGAGTTCAGCCCACATCTGCTAGGATTGTCTGGAAACATTAAGATATCTAAATGAAAATCAATACTATATGTGCCAGCATTTACTACCAAGAACAAGTATCAAGAGACCTCAGCTAATCAGGCTTTCAAGCTTGTACTTGAGCCATAGTCTGAACCCCAGGGGTGTCCTAATTGGCCCAGACTAATCATAGAAGAGTTAAATTTATAACCAGGAAAGACATCTTGTTTTTCTTACCAGTCATCATTTTGAAACTGAAAGCCTCACCTGTGTGGTAGTGGATGTACGGTGATAGCCACCGGACATGCAAGAACTGCTTCTCACCTGTCAAAGGTAAAGGAAAGACTAATTTACTGTCTTCCATAAAACCAGTCAGGCACATTTAAGCTTTTGGTGGGTATATAGTGCTATCAAACCTTTCACATGAACTGCATATTTCCTCAACTTAAAAGCTCTGCATTTAACCCTCCTGTGCTAGAAGATAGAAGGTTTATATTTTAGAGGTAAAAGACCCTCTATGCACTGTGATCTCCTAGCCTAATTTTTTGTGCCTGCTACATAAATATATTTCCAAACCAAATACTGTTGGTGGGATTTTGTTTTCTTTTTCTTCCGCAGTGAATGCAGATGTGCACAGAAACTAACACACAGTAGTTCAGTTCATAGGTACAAAGACATGCATACATATTATTTTTCCTATACTAAAATAGAATTCCTTATTCTAAAATAAAAGTGTGCACAATATCTCTTGGAAAACTGTTAAATCATACTGTTAAAAATTATACTGCATGCGCTGGTTTTGGCTGGGGTAGAGTTAATTTTCTTCATAGTAGCTAGTATGAGGCTCTGTCTTAGATTTGTGCTGGAAACAGCGCTGATAACACAGGGATGTTTCAGTTACTGCTGAGCAG
>NW_008795436.1:1303155-1330237 GCF_000699145.1 Aptenodytes forsteri
CCTGGAGATGGCTGAACACCTGCCTGCCAATGGGAAGGAGTGAATGGATGCCTTGGTTTGCTTTGCTTCTGCGTGTGGCCTTGGCTTTACCTATTGAACTGTCTTTATCTCAACCCATGAGTTTTCTCACTTTTACCCTTCCAATTCTCTCCCCCATCCCACCAGGGGGGAGTGAGTGAGCAGCTGCGTGGGGCTCAGTTGCCGGCTGCTGGGGTTACACAGCACTGCATCAGGGGATTGAGTTCCTAATATTTGTATTCAAGATGCCAAATGTGAGCAGATTTTATACTATTTTCAACAAATTAAACACAAATATGTAAAATGTTTATAAAATTCAGTCTTCTATTTTGGGATTATTTTGAGTAACTTAATAATTCTGCATAGATTTCTTTAAACAGACTAAAATAAAATGATGAATTAAGCCTGGAAATGCAAAATCTAATGTTTTTCAGTTTTCTTCAAAAGCATATGTAAACATCCCTGGAGATTCACATCTACCAGAAGTTTAATAACATTATTTAGATTCTTTGTGTCCCATATGTTAGATGTATTTTTAATGTGTACCTCTTAAAACAAAATAAAAAGTTGTCAGATATTGTATTCTCTTCTCACCACGGTTAATGGTTTCCTAGACAGTGCTATCATGGAAACATCATGGCATGTTGTGATCAATGAAAGCTTGTTTCTCACATGGCACGATGTTTCCCTTGGATTCTCATCTCCCACTAGTGCCTGCTGTGAAATTTTGTCAGTTCTTTTACCTTTAAGGATCTCTCTTGTCCTCCATGTTGTAAGCTACTGTGTTATCTTCCTGAATCAGTCTTCGTGTCGTCTTTGCTGCTTCACCTCCCAATTCTTATGGAACAACAAGGCTATCTTCATCTTCCCCTTCAGTCCCTATGTCTGATAACTTAGTGCTCTCTCACTGTGTAGCACAGAAAAAGGTAATGAACAAAATAAAGCCGATTGTGAATTTCAGCAAAATCCACACAAATCCACTGAGGTGCAGAAAGGCAAGTAGAAGCCTCTCCAAAACAATTCTATTATCTGACTTTGTATTTCTAGCCTGGATACTATGTATGCCAGTCAGCACAAAGGTACCAAAAGCATCCTTAATCATCAATGCCCAGAATCAGGTTCAAAGATACCTTCTTCCTTTGCTGTACCTCTTTTTCTCTCTGCCCCCCCCCCTCCCCCCCCAATGATTTCAATATTAATCAAAACTACTTAGCACCTCTTTGTATCTGCAGAACTCTCTTGGTACAAACTCTTAATTTCTCTTTACCCAACACAAGACTTCACTACCGTCACTTTTCAAATACATAAGAAAAAGGTAACAATTCTTACACCAACAGAATTTTCCTATTGTACAAAATAACAGCTCTTACAACTATACTTCTGGTTCTGACCAACATCATTTAATAAATCCTTTTGGAGTGGTTTAGGAGACTGTCATTTCAAACTGTCCTCTCTGCTTCTCCACCAGAGGTTGTCACACTTGTGGCAAAAGAAAAATTTGTTCTGCAGCTGCCCCACTTCATTACCAGTGGAGGATTTTTATTTTTAAATTAATGTGTTTGATTATGAACTAAAAATAATTTAAGTGCAGTAATATTTTCCCTTCTGCTACCCCTGTCAGAATGGCAGTGGCTTCTGGCAAAGGGGAGCTATGGGAGGAATGGAGGTGCTAACGTGTTAGGCCACCTTACCAATCTACGTTCTATTGCATTGTCCTAATCCTGTCAAAATGCTTTTATTTTTGCCACCCCTTGAATCCTGCTGCACTCCTGTGCTATCTGTAGCCTTATTCCAGATGTGAAGAAGGAGATTTCAGCACCGGGAATCCATTGCAAAAAAACATCCTATCTCCAAGCTAACTTCAGTTAAAATCCTGGTCCAAATGAAATCAACAGTGAAAACTAAACCAAATTCAGTGGAATCAGGATTTTATTCCACATACTTCACGATATTTCTCTGATTTGAGCCCTCATATAAAAGGTAGGTGTAAAGAACCATCTTTGTACACATCCAAGCTGAACTGAGCAGAAACGCTACACTATTGCCAGCGGAGCTCCGTGTCATCCATAGATAGAGAGATACAAAGAAACACAAATTTAGCTTTTTAGAGGGGAAAAAAGGTAAGACCAAATACCTCTGGATACTTACAGCATTACAATAAGGCAAAAAGGTCAATTAACAACTATGTTGTTCCAGGGTCTTCCCCCCCCCCAGTTTTGCAGCTTTCTTGGGCTAACTAGTAAAGCCATCAAGTACAGTTTGATGCATAAGGAGCAGACCACGATTGCTCAAAGGCGAGGACCACTCCCTTTTCAGCAGCCTCTGTAACTCTATACAGGGTAATAAGGCCCAGGAGTTGGAGATCTTAGTTATAAAAGAGGAGTCCTGTACCAACCCTGCTGGAAGAAATGTCTTCTACGCGTAGTAAAGAAGGGTATACGAGTCCTCTGCAGAGCTAAGAGCAAGGCGCAAGTCACCTTAAACTCTCATTGAAAAGATGATTGATTCTGTTTGATTTTGCTTCTTCCAGCAAAACATTGCAGGATATATTCTCTGCTGCTTGCCTCCAAGTTTACTGTATTTGTTTGCCAAGTCCTGCAGTTGTCAGATGAACATGAACTCCCCCTGATGGTGCACACCTATTTTCCTTGTAATGTAAATCCTCCATTTCACTAGCAATATAAATCACAAATACACATATAATTCTACATATTTTCATATGATACTGAGTGAAACAACTTAAAGCTTATGCCAAATTAACAATCTTTTCTTGGCAATTTCACACCGGGATTCTATGCCAACTTCTGTTTAACAAGCAATGTTATTAACAGAGAAAATAAGTTTTTTATTTCTGCTTTGATTTGCCTA
Source organism: Aptenodytes forsteri (assembly GCF_000699145.1). Lineage (NCBI taxonomy): Eukaryota > Metazoa > Chordata > Aves > Sphenisciformes > Spheniscidae > Aptenodytes > Aptenodytes forsteri. The sequence continues at coordinate 1,306,042 of NW_008795436.1, forward strand.
CTTGAATTTTCTGGTGTAGTGAATTTCCCATGTTTATACATACCTAAAAACCTAACAAAGGCACAACAGTTGTATTATTTTCATAAGAATTGCTAATGCACTCAAGTTTTAGACATTTTAGAGTTTGTTTTTTAAATATATTTAAAAATCAATATTCAGAATAGAGGTTCAAGGCACACGCTTCAGACCGTCCTCTAGACTGCGCTAACACACACTCCAAGAGCTGGATTTTCTGTAAAGATCTCGCCTCTTAGCGCTACTCAGGAAGTAGAAATAAGATTTAACTAGCCAACAGATTATTCCCCTGGCACAGTGAACGCACTGCTGCTAATGTGCCAGGTCTCCTACTGCCACCCACCATCTCAGCATATGGGGTGTGTCAGGAGTGAAAAGGCAGCAGAACAGCGCATCACTGTATTTCTTCTCGGTACAGCTCAGTTAAGTCACTGACACTACTGGCAGCTCTTAGAGTTGCCTATCAGCAATGCAGAGACTACAAGGTCAGGGATGAGCACGGTAACGGAATGACTCTCTCTTCCCCCTGGGTTGAGCATCAGCCCCTGATTCTAACTATCCTCATTGGTTCAAGAGAATATTTTGTGCAGTATGCAACCAAAAACAAAATTAAAAAAAATGTTTATGCTACTCATGGTGGAGTGTACAACCAAATCACGAATGATCTGACACCTTCTGCTTATCCATTTCTCTCTTTAGCTTTTCTTCTAGTGTTGTTGCAACTCAGTTCAACTCTTTTTCACATCTATCCCTTTTCTTATTATTTTTGCTAGAGCAGAATCCTTAAACATTCTGTGTATGTTTAGGGGTTTCTTGGGTTGTACAGATGGGTTGTTTCTTTAGAATTAAATAAGAATGATTTGGGCATTAACACTTGCCATCATCCTGTGATGTACTTTTATAATTAGTCCACTTGTGTCATGTTCTTTGTCAAAAATTAATCTCAGTTCTCCATTGTTGCCTCTCCCCCTTCGCCAGATCAGGCCTTTATTTCTCTCTCTGTGTGTATAACTGCAGAAAGTCTTCTAAAGTTGCTCTCTATACTTGCTTTCTACAATCCAGCAAGTTTGAACATAGAGCACATATTGTGGAGGCTCCACAGTTGAGCTCAGTGACCACAAGCTGTTTCATATCACTGACTGGACCTTTCCAATAGCCCAGACTTCAACTTGTCTTTAGAGCAGGTAGAGTTCATGCCGCCTCTCAGAAGTAACGGCACTTCTACTGCTTGTTTGTTTGCATCCGATGTGTTTTGGGCACAGAAAAGATTCTTTATGGGCTACTAATATATTCAGTAATGAAAGGCATAGTAAATCTGAAAGATTACCAAACTTCATTAAACACAGACCCAAAAGATTAAACAAGCGTAAAATAGAAACTATATTCTGCTATTCTTTGCTGAAATCTGTATTATTTTCAACTTGCATTGTCCTGAAAAGTGAGGTCGTCTACTTGGCCATGCAAAAAGGGGACTCCCAAAAAGCTCTCAATAAAAGCTTTTGTCTCACTGCATTGCTGAAGGCAAGGAAGACATTGTCTTTCACAGCTCCTGGAAGGCTGAAATTCTTTATTAAAGAACAGATACTAAAGTACCTGGATGATTCTGCAAAAAGGACATGATATGACATAAAAAGGATAGTGTAAGTTTAATGTCATCACTAGGTTTCAGAGTTAACAATTCATTAATTAAATTTAAATGAGGTAAGTCTCTTTCCCTTTTACCTTGATCATCTAGGAGTAATCTGAAACATTTCCATACCAAAAGTACAGGCAAAAATACTAGATACTTTTAATGGAATCTAAGATTTTACAGGACTTGATGGTATATAAAAATGATAGTTCCCTAACTGCAGCCTTGAGAGCTGACTTCTGGGGGAAAGAAAGTACTTGTACTTGTTCTTTCCTTTTAGTAAGGAGTGCAAATAGTGTTCTTTGCAAAACTCTAGAAAATTAATGGTGGCTATCAGAATAATTTTGCATTGGACAGTAAACTGAAAATAACTGAATGTCAAGTAGTGACTGCAAAGTGACAAATTTCCTATGATATTACCAATTTCCTAAATATTCATTTAACACTTTCATAAAAATACTAACAACAACTTTATTAAAGTAAATTTTACTCTGGATATTAGCTGCCATGCTGTGGTTTTATTCCATTTCATAGAATTTGCCTGACTAAATATTATTTTGAGAATTTTTTTGTCATTACTTCACATAGCTTCTTATAAATTCTTTCTTTGTTCCTTGTCCTTTACCTTAAAAATTATATCTTTGTCATTGGCTAAACAAAGGCTCCACACCAAAGACTCAATTTTTTCAAAGCAATCCTTAGGCAGCTGAACTTTGCAAGTATCCAGCATTTCTGAAAATCAAATTCTTTCTTCTCCAGGCAACGCCTATATGATGTTACATCAATTTAATTTGCACAGTCTAATCATACTGATTTAGCTACCTATATATCAAACTGAAGTGCAGCCACACCACTATGCAGTGCCAGCAGAAGGTACTTCTGCTGTTAATCATTGTACAGCACAGTACTTGGTTTGAAATACCCACTTAGTACATAGCCCATGGTGCAGCATTCCATTCCTCAGCCCTGTCCTCCCTATCCCTGCTATCTGCTCAGGCATATTGCTCACAGATTGCCTGTCCTGTTGTGGGTAACTAATGTCCTCCACGATTTTCAGATTCAGCAGTGGCATCACTTGCAGAAATGTTTCTTTGTAGATAGCAGATAGAGAGAACAAGTGACATGAACACCTGTTTTTAGGGATTTCCATCGTGTCTTCTTTATTTTGCCTCATTACCAACTCCAGGACCATCTCCCCTTCCTCATTTGATCATTCCAGTCCTTGAAGAGCCGACCATAAAGAGTTGCAAAGAAAGAAAGAAAGATCTTTGTATGGTTCATGCAAATCCAGGAAACTTGCACAAACTGCTACCTCATATATTTTTAAAAAAATAAACCTCCTAAGCATCACAGGAAGATACACAGGGAGAAAGGCAGAGGTAAGGTAAGAGTGCTAAACAACAGTTCAAAGAGTGGGAAAAAGAAACTGTAAGGAAGGAGTCCATGTGAATCAGAATAACGGAGATACTTCATTTCCAGGGAAGGTTACCCACAGTCACCCAAGATGCCTTTTAAGAGAAACTCTAATGTTATATCTCTTTGCAGAGAAGGTAGAATATTCTGGGCTTAAATGCCTGCAGACAGCTAAATTCAGTGTTACAGAAGAAAAAAAAAAAAGGAAGCGCTTTGACCCCTTCAAAATATTTTCTGCACTTCTCATATTACAATTGGCATCAAACACAAAATTACTACGGCTTTTCATCGCTTTCTTCTTTTCATTAAAAATGTCCTTGGCTGCATTGAGTTTAAAATATCACACTGCTGAAGCAAACCAAAAATTTCTTAGTAATAGCAGTCTGAATGACAGAGTATTAGCACCTTTATCAAACGGGAAATGAACACAACACTGAATTACACGTAGCTTTTACAGCAGATTTGACTAAAGAATCATCGTTCGTTAAGCTAATTTTATAGGAGAGTGTCTCTACAATTTGAAATGTAATTAAAAATTTGACAGGACGTACATTTGTAGTACCCATCACTGCAACTCACTTTGACATTTGGATTTTTTTTGTTGATGTTTGGTTTCTGTATGTTCTGGTTAAAAACTATAATGTCATTAGTTGCTGGATGTTTCTGTATCACATTCACGAGGTTCACAGTCTTCCCATTTTACCTTTGCACATCATGACCGGCATTTTACAGTAGTATGATAATAGAACATGGATACAGTCAATGCTCTTAAATAGCACACTTGCCAAAACAACAATAGTCCTGATATATTTATAACATGCAGCCATACAATAAAGATTCTGTACAACATACGGGTATTTCCTTTCATTGAAACAGTCCTCTTAGAAATACTTTAAGAGGGCTTTAAAGTAACCTTCTACATTTTGTTTTGAAAAGGGGGAGGGAAGAGAAAATTTCCACATTGTGGATTCAGTCAGGCGGAGGACATGACTTGTGCAATCCTAATAAATCAGAGCATTCCCGTGCGGCAGAAGCAACAGGGGAATAGTGTAAGAGCAGCGCTGCATGTTGACCTAAGCAAGAGCTTATCGAGAAATGATGTCTTCTTAAACAGACTCCTGTAGAGATGTTCTGCATTTCCTCTGACAAATTGTAAGTGCCCTGACTGTAACATTCCTAACAAAATAGGGCTGATTTAGCAATGCACAAACTGCCCATTATCCTACTGCATAAAAAGGCCATTTAAAGCAAAGCCTTAGGACACCGGCCCATTGGAAACAGTACATCTGAAAAATTACCCCCATCTTGCGCCACCAAAGCTGTTAACTACCCTAGGGAATATACCTCATTTACAATACAGACAAATGGTAACTTTAATGAGTTTAAAACCTGCCATTTTTCTTGCATGACTTTGATAACACTTGAAATCTTAAGCAAATACTTTGGCTATTTTTTCACCTGGAATACCATCTAACTGATATTGCCACCGCATTTGTTTTCAGCTGTCCTTGTCTTTCCCTCATTCAAGTCATAATGCTGTGTAAAAGCGCAATTAAAAAGTACATTCACTCCAAAACAATGCTGGAAAGATTAAACAGTCTATTTTAACAAACTGTTCCTGTCTGAAAACTTTGCATGCCAAGATTACTACTTGTCATTATCTTCCCAAGAGATGGAGTACCTTTTTAAAAAGTATCTCTAATGAGATCTACAAATCTATGTGCAAGACAGCTTACTTTATTGTGTTTATAAAGATAAAAAATATTTTAAACAGGTTATGGCTCTTGGGACTGATAAAAACACAATGGGGGTAAGGTCATTCGGAAATGTTAATAAAAGTTTTCATAAAATATGATGACTCTGAAGGAGTAATATTTGGGCATAAAAAATAACTATGAAAGTATATTTCCTGCAATGGTAAACACTCAGTTTTCCTATATCTAGTTGACTCTCCAAAACCTTCATTTGTTCCGTTGGTGGACATTTCTAGCTGTTTGATTACCCATCTGGGATGGTATTACTGTTAGCTGATGCAGCATCTCTGCCTGAACTTCACCCATTCTTTTACAAGTTTTATTGAAAGAGAAGAACACTCACCTGCTTTGGCCGTTAAGTCCTCATTTTAAGCTCTTAATCTGTCTGCCAGTGAGCGACATCCAAAAAAGCCTTATCCTAACCATACAAGAGGAAAATCTGCTCAAACCCTGCAAGAGTGATGCCTTTCTTTTCTCACGGCATAGTTTTCACGACAAGAAATTGTGGGAAATATAGCAAGAACAGGTGACATTTCTGAAGATAATTCTGTACCAGTAAAGTGTCACACTATGCTTATACTCCCTATCATCTTCCATTCCTTTAGCCTGGTGTTCTGTTGCTCCGTATCATTAGCCACAAGCTGAAAGGAAATGCTTTTTTCCAAGCAGAATTTCTTAGACAAGTCAGATTACCTTAATGAAATAAACATCAGATATTGGATTTTCATATTCAGACAAAGTACTTGGGAGAAAGCCAATGCCCTCCCTATGATATTTTCCCCACCTGTGACCAGCTTTTAAAAACAATAATTTAAGAACAAATTCTGTATACACAGAAAATAGGCCTTCAAGCATGCAACTCCATTAATTGCAGGCTATCAACACCTCTGTGTCTATTCAATACAGACACATGTATTTTTGACTGTAGGCAAAATTTTGCCTCAAAAATTGTTCCTAAGTATTTAACGATTTTAAATTAATTTGATGTTAGGTAACATACTTTATCACATTAAAAACAATAAAATAAATAAAGAAATTAAAAAAGTTTAAAGCACTAACAACTGATTATCTTGTCAACCTTGTACGCAAAAGATGAGAGAGATTCTCAAAGTTGATCCCGAAAGTACTTTGTGCACAAACACGTCAATTTAAAATAACATTGTGAATGTTGCATTAGTTTGAGACCCACAAAACTGATATTTCAAAACAAACTGAAGTCATGCAAATAATTGTAATATTTCGGGTATATAATTTGTATAGTTTGGGGGGGGAGGAAAACTTAAATAAATTTAAAAACCAGGTCTTGGTCAAAAGCACAAGAGGTTTGAGTTTCCAAAACTGCAGCTCGTAACCTGGCTAATATAAAGGTACGCTGTTCACATGAACAACAGGTTTCAGGCCCTGCATCTCAACAAGAACGCAAATATTTTAGCAGCAGAACAGATCCATTCAGTTACAGACCTCAGAAATTCATGTCATATAATACAATCAAAATTTGGAATTATCACACAAAAATATTATTGACTAATGGGTCAGCTTACATACAGTTAAATGTACATTTTTGTTTAATATTTTATTTATCAAGATTTCTACATTTTAAATACCTTTATATTGGCAAGAAGATCGCACACACAATCTTTATTCCATGAAAAATAACACATCACTAATTTGAAGAGAACAGATCTAAGATTAGCTAAGCAAACACCATTTATTCATTTCTTTCTAAAGAATCGGGAAAAATTAATCCAAAAAAATTAATATAGATATGTATTAAGGTTAATCAAGCACAGATTCAGTAGTCAAGAAATGCAGTTTATGGTGTATATGCAGTTTTCATTTCGTCACACATCTTTTCAGAAATAAAGAATAGGACAAAAAAAAGTAAGCAATATGAAATATTAACATTTTGCATTAATCTCAAATTTATTAGTAGTCAGCAGATAGCGATTGCATGTCTAATTCCAGTTACAAGGCCATTTATTTGGCCTGCACATTTCTCTGTAAATCCAGGTTTGATTCCCAAACTGAGATGCTCTACCTACGTCCCTACACAGAAACGAGGTAACTGCTGAAAGACACATTTTATAGAAAAAGCCTGTAGGAATGGCGCCTATGGTGGGGAGGATTGCTTTTCCTGTATTATATTGTTTTATTTTTCAGAAGGCAGAAAAGGCAAGGTGAGGATCCTTAGTTACTCTGAGAGATCTTTGCCTCAAGCTACTTCGATTTTTGCTAAAGAAATTGTGGTGGTGAAGGACACCAAAATAAAAGGGGAAGAGCAGCAGCAGCAAGGGATTAGGAGAGCAAAAGCAGAGCAAACCAGACTTGTGTCATGGACAAAGCTTCATTACTACAAAGATCTCTATAAGCATATCTAGATGCAAGATTTAGCAGATAGAAATGGGCACAAGCAGTACAAAGGTATCACAGGGTTGAGTCAGACCCATTCCAGGTGCCTCCTGGTTTTCCGCTGGGGAGGTAATCCCCAACTACAAAGTTTTGTTGCCCTTCCCAAGCCATCACGCTATGCACCAGCTCAGATACCTCAACTGTTTTAAAATAAAAGATAGAGCACTGTACTGGCAAAATTTTATACCACCAAACTATTATCAAACTCTAATACAAAGAGAGCATCTGTACTTTACACAGTGATCTATAGGTAAGGCCCCATTCTGACAGTCAGGACACAGACCTGAAATGGGTGAGGTATGCGAGTGCCATGTCCTACCGTGCTGCCTCCTCATCAGTGCACATGAAGAGAGAAACAGCCCTGAACAGCCCTTGTACACGCTTGAAAGGGATGTGATGGGCAATACCACTTTTGCTGGCCTGGTTCTGTCAGCCAACACGGAGCAGACAGAGATATTGTGAACCTTATTTCTGCCTCCCCCACCTCCTGGAGGCTATCCATGCTAACACCAACGCTGGTTTCAAACAGACTTTGCCCTCAGGAATTGTAAAAACGAAGACAAAAAACAAAGCAATTCAGAGCAAACATTGGTGAAGACGAAAAACAAAGCAATTCAGAGCAAACATTGGGAAGGCTACTCGCACTTGTTCTTACAGGTACTGCAGTAGTTGTCTAAACCTTTATCTTTTACTCTAAGTTCACAGAAGCAAAGACTTTGCACAACATCTCTTATTCTTTTCAAAATTACAAGAAAGTACATAAAGCATCAGTACAGCAAATTCACAGCCACAACTCCACCCATGTGTTTTGGAAGTACATCGGCATTAGTTTGTGGCCAGGTACAATTTAAAGCAACATCAGTTCAAAATTACACTAGTTGCCAACAACTCCCAGATGATGTTGGTGCAGGCCACTCCCAGACATGCGTCATCTCCTCTAACCACGGGACAAGAATCAGAGTGATATAACAGAACCATTTAGAGGCCGAATCCACCAGCTTAATGAGAGCTCAGTGCAGAGCTTCTGTAATAGACCCAAGAGTGGAGCCCCTATATCACCAGGCACATCGCAGAGATGGCCAATTTAGATGAACTGCTCAATGCTCATCTAACCTTTTCTCATTTCCAAATACTTCTCAGGCCTATATGTGTATTTCTTCTAGTCTTTTGTTTAAGATAATATGTATACATGCAGTGTCACCTGGCTTCCTTAGCCTCTGACAAAATCAGCCAGAAGGTAAATAATACAGAGAGAGAGAGTTGTAGTATGTGTTTATGCAGACCGAACAGACATGGCAGTAAGTGCAAGCTTAGCTTTTGTTTCTAGAACCCATGTCGGAGGTTTGAAACTGCCCCCAGAACACAACAATGTTGTTTTGCATATTTTGTTTTTCAAATAGAACTATGTATTATTTTAGTGTTAGAAAGGGGTTATATGCTCTAACAAAACACTGAGACATAGAAAGGAACTGGAGATTACTGACTGTTAGCCTAAAGATTTATAAAACGCAGAAATAAAAACTTCATGAAATAAAGTTTCTCTTATAAGCTTTGAGTCATTAATAAATTAACAGGATTTATTGGTTGAAATAAATCCCTGTAAGTGTCTGGTATCTTATTTCATCCAATACTCACTAGTAAAAGCAGACTAAAAAAGTTACATACTAGTTTTGCTGGGATGAGAGAACAGCTGTTTGATGTTCTGGTTTATAAAAGAGGCCAAGAGAGAATGTATTTGTTGTGGAATTAATTGGTCCAAATTAAGCACATACTGTTTTTCCAACTTATGGTAGGAATCTATGTGATTTAATAAACATGATAAATAGCTTGTGAGAATAACAAAGGATGATTCTGGGCCACCCCTGTAGTGCACAGACTGTCAGCAGAGTTTGGGTAACTATCATTTCAGCAAAGACAGAAAAGGTAGAATCTGGCAGAGAGAAAATTTGAAATGTTTTCTCAGCTTAAAAGAGAATCAGGTAACAACCATTCTGCAAAAACCTTTCCTCTAAAACAGCAACCTGAACCAAAGGAAGCATCTTTACCTCTTGAAGAAAAAAACAAAACAATTGGCTGTCCAATAACAACACATTTTCATTTGTAATATTTAAATTGGTAATGAGGAAGGTGTTTTGTCTGAATTTCCATTTCTTTCAGGTCCTAATTATGAAAGACAGAAAAAAAATGCGCTATGCACTCTCTTTCACATCTCATTACATTTATTCAGCTTTATTACTAATTCTTTGTTAATATAATTTTCACCCTGGGAACTACATTTTTTTGTCTAGTTACCCTGATACATGAAACCCTTAAAGCAGGAAGTCCTTGATCACCACATCATATTTCTCATGGTATTTTAAAATGACACTCACCATATTGTTAGAAGTAGGTTCTATCAGCAGGCTGCTCTCTGGAGGTGTTCTTTCTCTCTCTCTTTCTCTCTCTCTCTCTCTCAGGTGCCTTAAAGAAGTTTTATCTAGCATGGTGGCCTAGAGAGACGGGGAACAGAAAGAGAATTGAAATGCTCACACAGGTGTGCAATCCATCCCTTCCCACCTCAGGTTCTGCTGTGGTACACTGTACATTAGCAGCATGGCATGGCAAATTAAATGATGTGGCAGCGAACTTTAACCCCCAGTCTCTTAATCCTGCCACTTGTTAGAGATGGAAAGCGAAGAAGCGTTTACAGCGCCTCATCTACAGTTAGTTTATACAAGTTCAGTAAGCAGGTCCCTTAAGGAGCTAAAGAGGAAAACTGCAGCAAATGTGCATGCACTCACAATGAAATACCAGCCCAGAGGACAAGCGCTGTAATCCCACCAATGATGTTCCAAACCCATGATGGCTACCAGCCGACAATACCCACAGACCTCAATCCATTTTTATTGTATTCAGGCTGCAGTGTTATATTTCCTGCCTCCCCTTAGCACCACACATACAGTGTACTTGAAAACAAAAATCTATAATATTGATCCCACAATGTCACCACAATTATTCTTTTGAAACAGCCATTGAAAACAAATTACATCTGCACTGCCTTTTCATCCGATTGCTCTGGGTGAGCAATGCTCACTGTAGCCGCTAGCATTTTCAGTGTTAGCACTGTGTCACTAAAGACAGCACAGGAAAAGAAAAAAAAAAAATCAGGGAAAAAAAGGAAGCATCAGTAACATTAAAGGGGGGCTGGAGGAAGGGGAAGCCATCAAATTAACCAGACCACGAAAAGCCCCTCTAACCTGATGCAACATTTAAGTCTCCTAGTTTTCTGTATGCAAATCAGGATGACACAGGAACCGTACAGTAGCCAGTTTTCCCTCCGATAGTACGTAAGGTCGGCTTTTTCCTGCCCAGTAAGCCAAATATAGTTGTTATACTAATTAAATTGACAAAGATTCAAAGAGGGTCTCATTTTCAGGTAGTCTATTTAATACCTTGTGATGACAAAAAATATTACTTGAAGCAACATGATTTTAACCTCATGTAACATAATTCTATTGACAAACTGTAAGACTTTCTTGACAAGGTAGAAGTGATTAACGCAGAAGTGATGACCGTGGAAGAAACCCACCCATTCAGATTAAAACAGTGACACGACCAAGCTCGAAGGAATCTGTCCAGAGGAAGCAGAGGCCTTTTGACACAAATAGCAGGAATTTCCAGACAAGGGAGAGAGGAGGGGGAGGGAGAAAAGCTCACCTACTTTAATTCCAGTTTTCCAATACTTATTAATTTTTATCCCGCTAATGGTTTTGCTCACAAACATGTATCATCATATCAGTGAAACGGTAGCGACCCTCATAGCATACACAAACCAGCATAATTTTATAGAGAAAACCCTGTCAGCAAATGCTAACTTTCGTGTGCTCGTTAATGGTCTGGTTTGGAAAAATATATACCTCATCAACAATTAATTTATTTTCTACCGTGGTGGTTGGCCAAGGGAAAGTGCTTTTGTTAAGCTGTGACCACACAAGTCACAGTGGTGGGTTCCTGCAGCGGGGAAACGATAACTTTGGAGTATTAAGAAAACCAATAGCCTTGTTGACATGAACATGGGAGTCTAACCCCTGAAGCCTCCTGATATGAAGCATTGATTTTTCTGTCTGGGTACAGTTCTAAAGCCATTCATTCTCTATGGTCAGGACTCACAGGGCCAGAGGAGGGAAAAAAAAAAAAAAAAAAAAAAAAAAAAATCTCTGTTCTTTCCACTTTTACCTCCAGGCAAAGTTGAGGAATAAATTCTACATTTTGAGGGATGATTTGTTCAAGCCATGTTTAGTAGAAGCTTATTGCATAAAAAAACATTTTGTTTCCTTGACCCTTGCAACCTGTGACCACTTATTCTTTTGTGCACCTTCTTCACGAGATAACAGCAGGGGAAAGTGCCTAGAGAAAGCACCCCTGGTTACTTGTTATTCTGCAAATAATATCACCAAGCTTACTTATTATTCCTCAAATAATACTGTCATGTTCACTTGTCATTCCTCAAATACCACTGCCAGCTGACTTGTTATTTCTCAAATGCTTCCATGCCTACTCGTTATTCTGCCTCATGTAATTACTACATCCCTTACTTGTTATTCCTTCTCATATACTACCGCTGGGCTGTACTTGGTTATTGCTCATGTACTACTGATACGCCTCTTTGCTATTTCTTTTTTACCACTTCTTCAACATGTTGTGCCTCTTTGAGAAAGGAAATAATATTATGATTATGTATATTTTTGCAACCCATACACTGACTCTCCGTTTCCTCTGCACCCCCATTGCGTTCATTTAGTAGCTATTGTAAATACACACTGAAAAACACCAAACCCTCTTGTGGAAAAAACAAAAGTTCCACAGTTTGGAGTGAGAGCAGTACGTTCCACTGCCTTTAAAAATAAAATAAATTAAAAAAAAAAAAAAAGAAAATAAAGAGAAAAAAGAAAATTAAAGTGATGATAAAGAAAATAATCACAAGGTTCCCCCTCCCCACCAGGACGCGGTAAGCAACCACACAATGGGATGTTTCCTGCTCCGGTGACAGAATGCTGAGCCAGTTTTTGCTGTTTGTCTCTTGTTTTCAAAGAAACAAAGCGACAGCATTAGACAGGAGATGCCAGTGTTACAGAAGACTAATGTTTGGACACTGAACTTGCGCTCCCTTTCAGCTGGCAACTATTTAATAGATTTCTTTTTTTTTTTTTAACGTAAATAAATATTCAAATGCAATAACACACGATCATCTCTAAGGGAGGCATAAAATATCAATGTCTACAAACAGGCTGGTGTCTTTACATAGGTGTATATGTACACACATACACTCCAAAAACATGAAAATAAACACCTCTGAATACCTATCTTTATAAATCTCTGATAGAGTACACTCTCTCTACATGAGCACGATAATTTTAACAAATATATGTCTATCTATACACACATACACAGATTAATCCTAGACAATCTCCTGTGTTACTATTGCAGAAGTATGCGTTTATTATGTTACAGTATGAATATGTTTGTATATTTATTATTAAAATACTTACTGTTGTGCCTTTTGAAGTAGATGGACAAATGATTTAGGAGTAGAAATAGACTAGAAACAAAATTAATGCAAATAATGTGTTGATTTTTTTTTAGCTTGATTAGCCAAGCCAATGGAAAATTCTAGAAAACGTATACAATTATTTTAACTGTCATAGACTGGCAATTGTAATTGACATGATTTGTACGAGATGCAGTGTAATAACTGAATATATTAAAAAAAAATCTCATGGCTTGATTACCAGGAGAACATTACTAGTGCCACAATATTATTAACAACACAATTATCATGGCATCCCTAGGACACGCTCTTAGCGCTTCAATGCATTAGCGAACCTTTGCTAACGAAGAAAAAATTAAAGTACAGCAAATTTCAAAGCACCAGTTGTACCCAATATCATTAAAAATTTATAAAACTTCCCCTGAACATGACAAGTGTTTGGTTTAAATGAAGATCAGCCATAAGAAGGAGCAGAAATCTTTTTCTTCTTTGTCTCTTTCTCTCCCTCTTTTTCTCTTTCTCTCTTTCTCTCAGACCTCCCCCAACCACCACCACCTCAATCCAGCTGAAATATGTAACCATTACAGAGTGACAGTTTGACACACAATGACCTGTCAGAACATTCATCTCTCAATGTTTTATTTTAGTGAGGAGCCAAACTGCAGAAAAAATAAGCAAGTTGTTTCAAGGCTTGGAATGAGATCAAACATTTCTGGCATCCCCACTTACCAGACCTTTGATTTACAATGGATCTGTCAGAGGCTGATTAGACAGTGTGTGTTTAAAAACCTATAGATGTTCCACAATTGCACAAGCTCTCCCCTTCCCTCCACAGAGAGCATTTCTGCTCTTTGTTTGAATGGAGAGAATAAGCCAGGTTACATCGCAGAACCTTACACCTTGCCAGTGGAAAACACCACATGCAAAACTGCAGGCAGCTGCAATTAAATCTTTTAGGTAGGAGCATTCTGATTCTCTACTAAAAGAAAGCTGTAGCTCTCCGTACTCTGTAATATTCGTTATGCCAATTTCTATTACCTTTTCCTTCCAGGCCTGAAGTTATAATAGTCTGCAGAGAAAATATACCTAGGAACTGCTGCAATCTCCACGTATTTTCAATAATGTTCAAAGGCAACATGCAGCTAAAAATTAGTCAGACAAAAAAGTGCAGGTGGCTAAAATATTCCCACACTGTAACATTTTTTGCTCATAATTGCAACTGGGGAAAAAAAAGGCTAGAAATATATTGTTTCTATTTGTACCTAGAACAGTTGCAGAAAGAGCAGCAGGATTTGTGCCTGGCATTAGAATGTGTAATTCCTTAATACTATATTGTGGCATATGGTTCATTGTAGCAAATTATGAATACATGTGTTTGGAGAGCTTTAGTAGTAAATTTGGGCTTTGTACATCTACAACAATGCCCAAATCTGACAAACATAATTTATGTAATATTAAGTTAATACAGTATTATGAAATTAGCTCACTGTAGTAAAGCTGTAATTTTTAAATGAAAGACAATACGATGAAATGAAAACAAAATAAACATTAGCATTTTGTGAAAGGTAGAACAAATCTTCCAAAAGTCTGTTTTGTAATTTATTATAATGCAGTGTTTATGACTTCCAGTATATTTAAGACATGGCATCCTTTAACGGTATAGTACAACTACAGTGCTGTTCAGAGTGATCCCAATCTTTCAACCTCTCTCAGGCAATGCTCTCAATTAATTTAAGAGAGACTTTTGAATGAATACTGAATACTGCCTCTGACTAAGGCGGCGGCAAGTCGGAACTCTGGGATCTGGTCCCCTCGATGCTCCTTACGGGTTCAGCACTGCGTTTGCCCCATGTGGAAAACTCTGATCAAGTTGATAAGGCTGTAGGAACATAGGCTATTACTCTGCGTGTAAGACTATTCAAGATATAAAATTGTATTTTTCATATCTATATATATTACCAGGAAGAGAAAAAGTGATAAAAGCATTACAATGTGACCCCCTTAGCTTCTAGGAAATTATATATGTTAAAACATGCAAGATTTTGTTTTTAAGGGAAAGGGGAGAGCAAATTAGCCAGAGCAGGAGTCAAAAATGAAAAAGAAAAACAAAACAAACAAACAAAGATGTGTTGAGGTCATCCCACAAGAACCCGAAGTGATGCACAGTTTGATTTCAACTTTTGGAGGAAAAAAAAGCATAAAGAAAAATGTGTATTAGTATTTTAAGGCTGCAGATAATTTGTGTTACACTTGCTCTTTAAAAAGATATAACCATTGAGGGATGCCACGTAGGCATTTCTAGTACACCTCTGGTAGGTCAGAATAACAGAAATTGTCATCCCAAAACAAAAAGTCCTTTGCCTCAGTCAAAGCCTCATTTCTAATATTTAATTTGGTTTTTTTTCAAGCAGGGAATATGATTTCCAGGATTTCTGAGGTTTTACATGTCCTAAAAAGCAAAACACCCTATCAAAATGGGGATTTCTAGTAGGACATGCAAAATATCATATGCCCCAGATATCATGAGACTGGAGCTCCATCAAGTTATAGTTACTAAAACCTAGAGGTTATGGCCCAGAAGAAAGCAACTGTAGAATATAGTGGCTTCACATATTCGTGAAGTTCATGTCTCAGCCAACAATGATACATCACAGATGAAAACGTATGACCTTTCTTTTCTGTAAGTGAAAGCCATGTTATACACTACTGAATATTGCTACCGTCCTAGAAATTTGCTATTGGTATTTATCATTCTGCTGCCTTATTTCATACTCTCTGAAACACAGAGAAAACACTTTTATCTGAGCAATCAGTGAAACGTTAGAATTGCATTAACGGGTTAAATGTATGAATGAGTCACGAAATATGAATTAGCACAAAATGCTAAAATAAAGTCCTACACAAAATGCCTGTATGAAATGCATATAATGTGCATGCCTGTACACCAGGTACAATTGCCTTGATCTCCTTAGTGTCTCAAATCCACATACTATATGACTCCAAATTTTGCATGGGGAAATCTAATGCTGAATAAGGCGTGTACAATTGCCTACTGTCCTACACATCTGCAATTTGCATATGATGAACTATATAACTCAATCATAAAAGTTGGTACACCTTAATGCTGGAAAACCTGCATATCTGAACTCTGTGAATAGCCTTAATTTTAGACGCTAACAAATATGGCTTTGCCACTTTCATTAGGAAAGTGAAACATACCAAATAATTAAACTCAGAAAGGGCAAATTTCAGATATGAGCTTTCTGCTACAGAGGCTCAGAACAAGGCAACAGCTACTGTGTTAAAGAGGCAGTGTCTGCATGCATTCGAGCCTGGAGCTGACACCATGGGAGTTTTTGCTAAAAGTGGTGAAGCGGGAAGTGTTTAACTGCTGGGGTCCATTTTTCTACTCATTAAGCTGAAAATCGGGGAACAAAGGAAGACCAGAATTTGACTCTCGCACAGTGCTGCCTAAGCACAAGTTCAGACTATGGATTAACCTCTTTATCTCTTTTTAGCCATGCCCAAAACAAGACCTCTATCAACTTGGATTTTGATAGATTGCCTGGAGTAGGTTGACTTCCTGGAGCAAGACTGAGATCCAGTATCAGAAAACAAGGTCTTTGGCAGCTGATCCTAGATCCTTCTTATGATTCAGTGAGAACACTACTAAATTTGAAGAGAGTGACAGGTGATCTAGGATTACAAGGAAGCAGCACAAACACTTTCGCTACAGTAGTTTCATGTGATCACGCCCTGTGTGTCCCTCTCCACCCAGCAACTTTTGAATCTACTGTCCCGTTTCAACAAAGTTGACAGAAGGGTGAAAAGTTCAAAGATAATCAAGTTCCTACACATTTTTTGAGCATGGCATATCCACAGAGAGAAGAGAAATCCTTTTACTGACCTTGGGAACACCTTCAGAATGACCTCATTCCTTATCGGATATCAAAGAATCTGTAGCGGTGAGTGACTAAAAACTCTCCAAAAATGGAAAAAGCTAGAGGACATCCACCTTCTGGACATTAGCATTGAGTAATCATAAGATATAAACCCACGGCAAACCAGACTTCAACAGTTCCAGTGGAACTATGTTTTTCAACATGTGTAAAAGCTACTTAAAAGTAACATACCTCAAAGCATAGCAGAAAGGAAATGAGAACAGTCAATATCCCTGATTCAGTTACTGCAGGGTATTTCACCATCCACCGTTTGTATACTTAATAAAGGTTGTGAAACTTAATAAAGTTCCAGCATTACTCAGCTCCACCGGCATGCATCTATATTATATTGCCTCAACTATCCATGTTAGGCATTCCAGATGGATGTTCGTTGTATTCAGACTGTCTGCATTTACAACACAAAAGCATTTCTTCTATGTTAACTTGAATTATCCTCTCACGCACATAAACGTATGCATATTTATACCCACATAAAATCTAACTCTGCTACTTTAGTCAGTGACAGACTCTACAACAATTAACATTGTCAATTACTAATTATAGCATGCCCACAGATACAGTTATGAAAGTACAACAAAGTAACGGGCTTGATAATTTAAAAGAATTACACCTTTTAGCTATTCTATTGCATTTGAATGTTTTTACTTTTATCTATTATTATAAATACAGAAAAGCAAGATCAATAGATAATATTTTCTAAGCCAAATTTAAGGACACACTGTTTGGACCCCTTATTGCTCAAAGAATATGTCCTCCTCATTCTGTCTTTTTTAAATCAGTTAAATATAAACAAATTAACTTCCTACGCATGTTGCTTCTGAATGAATTACTTTTCATTTTTAGAGTGGTTTTCCATCACTACGAACCTTTTCCTTTCCCTTATGCACCAGCAAACATACTGATACAATTTAAAGGTCATGTTCTTTTCAAACTGACAGGGCCCTCCAAAATTTTGACGAGAGTCCCTCCAAGAATCACACCATACAAACGGAAAGGAATTAAGTAAAGCATCACTTGATGTAGGCTCAATCATGTGAACTGATTAGAAAATGTAACCATGGAGAGAGGTGATTCAAAGTGTGACGGACAACCTTTCAAAGAAAGGAGATGTCATGTTGATAATAATAAGCAAGTACCTGACATTGAAGGAGGGGGTGAACACAGAGGGTCAATAAAGATATAATTGCCTTCAGCTACTAAAAAAAAAAAAAACGAAAACAAACAAAACAAAACACCAACCAAAAAACCAAATCTTTTTTCTAACTTGTGTTTCTTCAAACCCAAGGATAAATATTTAAAAAATATTTAAAATGATCACAGCATTTCATCTTTGTAGTTCAAGTTAAGTTTTAGCCAAAAAATACCAAAAAAATGTATTAATAATATTTCAGTTGCTTAGCTCGTTCTTTCACCCAGTAAAAAGGATACCTTAAAGTTCAAAACCAAATATATAGAGTTTGTCTTAAAGGTTATATTGATACATATTGATCTGCATTACAAGTTAGATCATATTTAAGAAAATAGTACTGGTTTTGGATTGTAATATCCACATCATTCAAAGAAATGATACAAGCATAAAGTAAACGCATCCATTTGAAAGATGTCACTTATCAGGAAGATGATCAGTTCTTCTTTATATATTTTAAACAAAGCAAGTCTAAATATTTTCAGGGAATACAGTACAAGCTGGATTATGATAAAAAGATTTTTCCGCAAAATAAAAGCGACAGTTACCATGCGTTATCAACAACAGATGAATCTGCAGCCCAAAAGAATACCCCACCCTCCACCCCATTTAATCAATACGGACCTTAGCTAAACTGAAGAAATGGGTATAAAGTAATTGAAAAGTATCATATTCCTGTCCTCTTTTTGACAGTAAACAATATTTAACCTATTTTTTAATTATTTATTTCTTTCATAGTTCTCTAACTGCTGCTTTTTCTTTTTCCATCAGTTGCTAAGATTTATGGCACACAAAACAGTTCCAACATGCAATGAACTATTATGGTAACCATTTGAAAACATTATATCCAAGACCATTTTAATGATAAGACCTGTCTTCTCTTGTCTATATTAAAATGTATATAATGTATATGAATAAATGGAATCTTAACTGATTTAGATACTGTATTCTTATTGATGTCAAAGAGGTCAGTGAACACATTTAGTGTTTTAGCCAACCATGGATTGAAGATTACCATTACTTAAAAAGTAGATATGGAGCATTTCTCCTGTAGCACAAATCCAGCCCAAATTTGCACCAGGTAGGGTATCTTAAATAGTTCAGGCAAAATAAATCAGAGGTACAACTCAAGTTCTTAGTGGACAAATGCCCATTTCATCAAGAAAGTAATAAACCATGGCACCCATGACAAACTTTGACGCTATTTGCTTGACACAGTGCCTGTTCAAGGCTTGTCCATGTGTTGCAGATTGAAAGCTCCAGGACACAACCAAGGTGACACCCCAGTCAGACAATCTACTGCCTGTCTTGGAAAGAAACAAGGTTTTACTGCAATCTAGGTCTTTTGCAATTGCTCCCTGGTCTGCTGGTTAATGAGGTCAGACAGTACTGTCCATTCTAGACATATTCTTTTTAGGGTATCATCTCTCCAAGAGACATTCCATGAGGACATACTCTTAAATGTGCCATCAAAGCGAATTATAATGATAGAATTTATTAACATTTTTTTATGAGGCAAAAATCATACTTCTAAGGAAACAAAAATGGGATTAAATAGCAAATGAATTTCTGAAATTACATAGATGATGTTGTTTATGCTATTGGAAAGCTTTTGTTACACATGAAGACAAAAGCTGAACTTAAGACTTGCAGACACCCCCACTAGAGTTCTTAACCAGACCTCCTTTTTTCAGCAGTTGACAGCCTCCCCACATAGAGAAAGTGAGTGAGCAAGCAAGTGTGCCTCTGCATTCACATATATATGAGGACTGACTATCCTTCTTCATATTCTTTTACTTTCATACCTCTTAAAACAGCCTTTTTCTAAAGGAGAAACGTGAGACAGATCGTTTGAATCCGTAAGCGAATACCACAATACACTGATATAAATCAACATTTCTGTTGAGGAGTCCAACAACATTCTTCCCATCAAGTCCTCAAATTGCATGATGGGTGGAGCTCCAAAGATACTCAGTCATCTTTAATGCAATGCACACTCTGAAAACAAGTGTCCAGTTGGTTATTGGTCTACCACTAGCCAACTCCATGCTTAAATGACGGTACTATAGCCACAGCCTGCAGCAGCCACCTCTTCACCATGTAATGTTGGAAAGAAAAGAGGTAAAAAGGAGCAAGATAGTGGAGAAAGGACAAGGGATTTATCATATGAACAAATGAAAAATCAGAAAGAAATCACATACATTAATACCCGCCAATAGTGTCAGGCATGATGGGCGAAAGATAGAATAACTAATTGTTCAACCTCTGTTCAGGCACATTATTGCAGTAGTCATAGGCTGTGCCTACGCTAACATTTCAGTCCAGAAAAGTGGTACAGCTTTGAACCTCCTCCCCTATTTATCCCCTCTTATTGTAGTTGGCTTGGTTCACAAAACAGTTTTGATGACCTGATTCCAGATTCCTTTTGGAGAAAAAAAGCAAAACAAAAAAAACCCAGAAGCTCTGCCGCAGATGTGTACCAGATGTGCTCCATCTTTCAATGGAAATAAAAGATGCAAACCAATTATTGTTTTTTCAGTCATCTCCAAATACATGCACGATGGGGACATTCCGTTCCAGTGACCATACTAAATGTAGTCTAAAGTAAAAAATCCCCAAATTTACTTACTGCAGGTATGAGGCCTCAGCACGAATCAGTTTGATCAACTGATTCATTTTTAAGGTGCATAATTCCTTGCCAATGTAGAGAGTGCTTTAGAAAAATTTAGGTGAAATGGAGATTTCAACCTCTGTCAGAGAAAGGTGACATACTTTTGGATATTCTTGCTTGACCATATGTTCTATGACAAAGCCATTTGGAACATGAGGCCCTATTTTCAAATTACGCGTGAGATAAGAATTAGTTCCTCACAGAAGATTAAATTCTGATGCCAATGGAAGGGGATCAAGCCATCCCATCACTGCCTGATGCCTGCTAAGAGAGAATGGGAAGGGCATAATGCAAAAAAAAAGGCCAAGCATTTTAGGGAGAAGACATAAAAGCAAAACCCAGGGATTGCAAAATCCACATGAACTAAACCCATGACTCAAATTACTATAATTGAAAACCGTTAAGCTCAGCTCTGTTCAAGTAAAAATTAACCTTATAGAGACTATCATTATAAACTATTGCTTCATCAGGAAAATATATCATGGTTATATTTTATAATTTTTATCTTCTCTTCCATGTAGCTGCTAGAAGGCAGTTACACTGAGAACTGGATCTTTCCAAAGCTGTTAACAAGACACATTCCTTTTGGTTCATGGCTAGTATTATGAGAGTTTCTGTCTAATGTCACTATTTCTGACATATGCTGGAGACAGAACATCTTGGCTCAAAAAATATTGGACCATCATTTTATGAGAAGAGACTTGCTAGACCACAGAAGCAGTTAGATTTACTACTGACAACACAGAGGTAATGATAACCTATCCTTATATAGCCCAGAGTCTTACATATTGTAAACTCAATTAGCAATTCTTTTATCTTCACCCAAAACAGATATATTGAAAATTGCAGATTGAGGGCTTTTCTCATATAGCTCTGACCACAAGGATAAATACTGCCTTGCTTTAGCAGCATAATTTTTAGCCCCCTCATTTTTCATCCAGTTCAAGTTGTTTGATTCTAAGAGTCCATATTCCAGGCAGTCAGAGCACTCATTTATGAACACAACGCAGGCAAACGTGCATTAGTTGGAGATGAAAGGAATGAGAGTTGCCCATAATTTTGCCACAAATAAACTTTTCCTTTGGTTTATGCTACATCATGCCCTTCCATTTGAATAGTTTTGATAAAGACCTGTTACTCCCTTTTCTTTCACTATACACAGTGTGGATACATTAGATAAACACTTTTATATGTACCCGTCAAGGAGAAATATCCCACACAACGAAGACGACCTTGTGAAATAACATTTCACTTATCTGTTATGTCTTTCTGAACCTTTCCTAAGAACTATAAGTCTCTAATCCCAGCATACAGCCGCATATAGTCTTGCTCCAAGAAATTTCTATTCTCGAAGACCAGCAAACAAATATAAACATACAGGTGAGGAAGGTTTCAACAGTAACATGTACACTACTTTACTTCTTTTGCTTTCTTTTTTGTTACACCTAAAAGAGTTATTTTAATAATAGGCAATTTACAAGCATACACAGAATTTGAAGAAGTCTTCAAAATACTTTGGAGAAATAGATCATATAGTCTGAGCCAAAAATATACATCATCTTTATCTATTAGGGTTTTTTACATTTTTACTGGGTCTCTGATTTACTAGTATAAAATAACACACACAGCTATACTCTAGTTATAACAACATAGCCAATATGAGAATAGAGGGAGCAGTAAAGTTTGAAACTATAGCGAGTGCAGGAGAAAAGATTTGAGTTAACACAGTACGACAACAATGAACTTATTATAAGTATGTACTTTCAACCTTACCTGTATGCTTGCAATAAATATGGAAATCAAGTAAATGAAAAACCTGTTGGATCTACACACTTCCGTCCACACTTGTCAATCGTTTTTCAACAGCAAGTATTTCAAAACAGTGGTTATAACCTCTGCTAACAGAAAAGAACAGCCTGGTTTGGTGAAATAAAGTTGACATTTAATTTACTCCTGTAAATTTAAGTTGTTCATTCATTGCTCTTGTATGTTGACAGATAAGATTCCTTTAATGTTCTTGTGCAAAACAATAAATACAGTGTAGTTAAATTTTAGATAGGAAAACATTATGCTTTGTCTTGACAGCACCACAGTTAAGCATAAAGTTATAATGTTCAAATAATCTCTTCGGAGACTCTCTGTGTCATAAAACATGTAGTTTTTCAAAGCGTATACATATCTGTCATTTGATTTTTCCTGAAATCAGAAATAGATGGATGCATATCCTGATTCTTCATCTACAGATGCAACTTTCTCTCTCCTTCAGTCCCCCTCTCCATGCTATAGATACAGGTCTGACTGATAAAATAGAAAGTTATTACTTCAGCCTAGGTGAAAACTGGTGCTAACCACAGAAGTAAGTTTGTTGTTGTTTTGTGGGGTTTTTTTTAAATAAAAGCATCAGTCCAGTGAAGTGGTTTCAAGAAACCTAAATTCATAGTGTTCAGAGTGTAATTACTTCTTTTGGTCTTACTAACACTGATGATATTTTAACTAGCGATCTGGGAGTTATTTCTCCAATAATGAAGAAACAGATGCATCCATCACACTTCATGTATATGAAGTAAATCAAGCTCAGTTCCAAAACCTCATATGCATATACATCTATTTATTTTGTGCATAAAAGAGGCAAAGTATCCATTGTTCCTTGTTTAGCCCAAGAGATTAAAACCTTCACATTCCATAATCAATGCAGTTAATCTCTCCCATTTCCTACATTCTTGAACGCTAATTGTCTAATATCTCTACATTTGGCAGATTTGTCTTGAAATAAAATTGCGTATTAAACAAAGAACTTGTATGATGAGAATACATTCAGTGATGTGGAAGCCACAAAGAAAACCCCAGCTGGTCTATAATAAGATGTAATATTAAATTTAGACCTTTCATCAAATGTTCCTATGATTCATACTAAGGTCTCTTTTCAGCTGGGTACTTCTCTCTTATTTTTATTGTTAATGGATTATCAAAATTCTGTCATACAATCCAGAATATCTGCCTTTTTAACCACAGAAAATGAACCACACGAGTTCTCATACAGACAGAACACTGTATCGAATTGATCTGCGAAGAAGCAGCCACCCTCAGCAACTACTGCACAAGTACACATTAATTTTACAGTGCATTATTAGGATAGATACCTCAGCATGTTCATGATGGCCCCTATTACTGCGGCCTCTTATGTTCTAAAAGCTATTGTGCTTACACCATATGTTATTGAAACCTCTGCAGACTTTCAAGCAAAAGGAGCAAGGGGTACTCTCAATCATCATTGTACACCAAGGTGCTCAAAACCATGATCAGCATTCAAAGATGAAATAACCAATGCAATAGGTCACAAAACACTACTGGTTGCTGCAGAGTAGACAGAATTTCTTAGTTTAAGTATTGCACACCGCCTTTTTCCCCTACAGTCAGTAGTCCAAAAAGGTGTCATTGCAAAAGGAAAGTGTTCTTAAACGACAAACAGTGCATCTCTATTTTAAACACTATTGTTTAAAGAGAGGTCTAAGCTCAATGAGGGCAGAATTGCACTTGGAGAAAGTCACAAGAAGCAAGCACAAGAGGAGGAACGTGTGCTATGTTCCATTCAAACTTAAGGGGAAAACAGTCTAAGTATCCTAACCTTT
>NW_008795436.1:1330248-1393039 GCF_000699145.1 Aptenodytes forsteri
GGGGGGGGAAGTCTTAGGGGGATATTTCTCTTATGGCTCAGATGTTTTGAGTTATTATGAGATCCTTGGGATGCAGAATCCATAGCGGTCATCAGGCAGGCACAGCAGTTTCTATACACTTCCACAGACCAGCACACGGATCATGCATGTAACAGGGAAATTTGGCCGATGTTGTCTGATAACGTGGGCTGTTGAACCAGTCTTTTAGAGCTATGGACAGCCACAAACAAGTTGAGCAGGACTAGGTGTTCTGTCAGCATCCCTTGACCTCTAGCTCTTCCTACCAAAACCCATATCCCACACTCAGCACCAGCAAATGAAAGCAATCATAGAATCATAGAACAGTTTGGGTTGGAAGGGACCTCTAAAGGTCATCTAGTCCAACCCCCCTGCCATGGGCAGGGACATCTTCAACTAGATCAGGCTGCTCAGAGCCCCGTCCAACCTGACCTTGAATGTTTCCAGGGATGGGGCATCCACCACCTCTCGGGGCAACCTGTGCCAGTGCTTCACCACCCTCGGTGTAAAAAATTTCTTCCTTATACCTGGTCTAAATCTACCCCCCTTTAGTTTAAAGCCATTCCCCCTTGTCCTGTCACAACAGGCCCTGCTAAAGAGTTTGTCGCCATGTTTTTTATAAGCCTCCTTTAAGGGGCTTCAGATTGCCTGAAGCAAAATACTGCCTTCAGAAACCAGGTTTGTGCCTAAAGTCTAAACCAAACTCTTAATGATCCAGGTAGTCTGCAAGAATAAGAGGAAGAGCTGAAAAACACATAAACCTTTTATGTGTAGAAGTCAATGGGTTGGTTAGCTAAAAGAGAAAGGAGCCAAATAAGTTATCCTCAGGGCTCCTATAATTCACCTCCAACATCCAGAGTATACTACAAGGCAATTTCCTCCCTCTGTTTAACCAGGACTCCCCTAAAAGATAATATTATTGCTAATTCAAGATTCCTTAAACATATTTTGTTGCCACTAAAATATTACATAGTAAGAGTTACTGCAAAAAATCATATATTTTAAATTAGTGCCAAAGGAACTTGGAGTCTGAACAGTAATTACTTATAGTTTAGTATAAATCAAAAGAAATAGTAAACAAGGTATTTTTGAACAATAGAAGAAATCCTCTCTACTTCATCATAAACATGCAACATCTTAGTGAGAGGCAGCATGTCTGTCCCTGAAAGGGAAACTTTCCCACTCTGCTAGAGGAATATTAGGACATCAATGAGTTTTTACCAATTCCTGCTTGTTTAAAAAAAAAAAAAAAAACAAACAAACAACAAAGGGAATCCTCCCTCCTCAGCATTTAAAGACCAGACCAAGAGGAAAGAACTAAGAAGAAACTTGAAGGGTAGAGAAAATGGCAGGTTTGTATCTCTACCCACACTTTGCATTTGTTTTCTACTAATTAATGCCATCTGAAAAGGCTAAGTTTAAACAGCAAATACAGTCTGATTTTTCGACCCAAACTCTGTTCAATAATATTTCAATTTTAGTGATCAACATTTCCACCATAGAACGCAAAGACTCAAAATATAAACTTTCTCATTTTGCAAAACACAATGTAAATCATACATGTTAACCCTTATACTGCAAACTATGACTGCTAGAATTGCATAGAAGCAGTTATGCAATTCAGACATATTGTTTGGGCAATATCTTTTCCTTCTTTTAGCTGCTAAGTCTTCATCTGAAAATGCAGCAATTTCAATTAAAGTAGAATATAAAACATGTAAAACATAGGCTAATGTCTGAATTTGAAATGCAATGTGTCCTTGAGGCACTGTATCATAATTCAGTCTTGCTTTAGTTCTGTCTAAATGTGTACTTACCAACAATAAAGGCAGGCTCTACTTTGTTATACAGGTGGAATCTCCATCTCTCCTCTCCCTCTTTGATTTGATCTTTTCTACCTCAAAGTTGGCATATTACAAAACTTTTTTGCAAAGTTTATGCAGACTTTAACTTCGTTTCAGAGTGACCTCTAGTCCTTATAACTAGAACAGCTCTGAGCTCCTTGAGACATTGATCATGTCTACATCCATGTTAGACAATGCCCTGTTACAGTGGGTATTGTACAAAGTCTGGGGACTCTGGGCAATATTGTAACATAAATATTAAATAATAATAAAGTTCTGTCAAGTCAGTGATCTGTGAACTACAGCAGATTCATGTGATAGTATATTATGGCTCAAAGGCAGCCCTTAGCAGCCATCGTGTAAAATCTCTATGGTCTAAAAAGTACTTAAACAATGATTTACACAAAAGCCATAAAATTAATAGGAATTACATATATTCAAAATTAGTACATACACCAAAATTTACATTTGTGCTACAGTTAAGAGACTTTAAGGGCTCATTTTTTCTTTGTTCTTTCAATAATTTCCATATCAAACTCTAAAAATGTTCATAGATACATACACACACTAACAAAATACTAATCAACCAAGTATTATCGAAACATTGAAGTAGATTTTGATAAAATTGGAAAATACACTTTGCATTAACAGACAAGTATAATTACCAATTAGTTTAAAATAGTAAGAGAGTTTCACATAAAAGTTCTCAATTGATTTTCCATTTCATCCATTCCTAGCCAATAATTTCGCCATTTTCACCCGTGCCATAAGAGCCATACAGTGCATTGGCATTAATGTTCATTTCTGGGGAAAACGCAAGTTGAGCTGACTTACTTGGAAAATTGGACTTGCACAGAGAGGTGACAAAAGGTAAGGGGAAGAAAAAAGAGGATTGCAGAGTTAAATACAGAAAAACACCTGTTTGGGTATCTCATTAACAAATGGGGGGGGAGGGGGGGGAGAAAGGAAAAAAATTTTAAAAAGAAAGAAAAAACCCACAAGTACACTGCAAAATACCAAAACGTAAAACAAAAGCTTTCAGTCTTTCATTGGGCTACGATGACAAGTCTTGCATATTTAAATGGAAGCAAGACCTACTACAAAACAAGTGAAAAATCTTACTCACCAAAATAGTCAAATGTGCCATTACCCCTTTATGAGACTAAACCAATTATGGTTGAGCCCACTGTGTTTTTATTGTCATCCTACTTCAGTTAAATGTAGACAATTTAAATAGCTTTGGAACAGGACACGTTTCACGGTAAACTATGAAACGTATATCCCACTTTTTCCCTTATGTAAATTCTAGGGGCAGGTATTACGTGGAGAATAATACTCCTTTATATGTAAAAGGATTTTTATATAAAAAAAAAAAAAAAAAAAAAAAAAAAAAAAAAAAAAAAAAAAAAAAAAAAAAAAAAAAAAAAAAAAAAAAAAAAAAAAAAAAAAAAAAAAAAAAAAAAAAGTCACTTTTAAAAGAAAAGTCACTTTTAAAAGACTACATAGTTACCAAAGTGATAATGTATAACCTTCTTATAGGTATACCTTCCTATAGGTAAAAAAAACCCAGACTTTTCCAGTAGATATCTAACACAGCTACAGTAGAAACCCATGAAACTAGACATTTAAAAACTCTCTTGTAACTAATGAAAAGAATAAATGAAGCTCTAATTAGCTTAAAATCTGAGTAACTCACCTGAGAGAGTAAAAGAAGGCTAAAGGCAAACTTAAAAATGAGACACTAAAAACCTAGATTTTACAAAAGAAATACACTAAATACCACGTATTTGAAAGAGAAAAAAGAATCGAAATGTTTTAGATGTTTTATCTGTAGAGGAAGTGAAACAACAGCCTCTCTAAAACATGCTCTGAAGTATGCTCTGAAAAAGCAGTAGATGCTAAAAGTCTTATTTCAGAAGAAACAGCTTCTCTATTTCATATGTTTCTTTCTATCATCATTAGGTATCTTCTATTTTTTCCTTATTGCTGAAAATAAAAAGTTACTTCTGTTGACATTAAAAGCTTGATTTTACAAACTATTTAATGCACTCTAAGGATACTGTTAAAAGACATTGGCATGTTGATGTGAGCTGTACAAAGGTCAGTGATTTGGAGGCTCTTTCAGACAATTTGCCAGGATTTTGGCATTTTGTAAGCACACATAGGACAGCTCTCCAGCAAGCTGACCTTGACAGTGAATTGGATAAATAAACCTTCAATTTACCCCCTCCGGCTCGATGCTAGCCCAGCTGATCCCTCTGGAGCCTTCACCTGTCCATATTGTTCAACTGCCTGCAACTTTCAACTGATGAACATCCACAGCTTTACAGGTTCTGTGACAAACACCATCTAACAGATAAGGCTTCTGAAAAGTCAAAGTCAATAGTGTTTCCATTGAAAATTTAATGCTGCTTCCATCTTTACCCATCATTCTTCCTACTGTTGCATGTATCCCAGGAGGCACTTCAGGCAAAAGCACTACTCCATAACAGGTAATGACGTGGCATTTAATGATACTGTCCAAAGTGATCCAAGCCCATGGAAAGTAATGTGCACTCATGTACCAGATAAGCACAGCTGAATGTACTAGAACAGCAGTATCTTTCACTGCACTGTCACCAGATACAATGTGACATATGCTCTGCCATTGTACCTGGCTTTTCCTTTTACTTCACCATCAGAGGAAAAGAGCATTTTCAGATACAGAGCACCAAAGTGTTAAGGGAATTCAGTAAAAGGTAGGATGGCAACATATCCGTAATTAAGTATTCACAGCCTCTTTAATTCTTCAGTGCTCTTGGATTCGCTACTAAAATCTGTGAATTATACCTCATTGAAGAATGTCCTTAATCGACTCTGACATGTTTTATTGGAGGCAGAAAAAATGTTTCAGTATGATAGATAAGGTTAAAAATGTTACTACTCTGATCATTTACTCTAGTGCCTTGCAAAAAAACTCCAAAGCCAAAAACCATTTACATCATTCATCTGATGCAATGGAGAAAAGAAAGCATTATCTGACAGCCCATTTTAGCTGATGGGACAAAGTGCACATTTTCAATTTTCTGACAAAGTTATGTTGTTTATGTAGATAAGAAGAAAAAAAAAAACCCAACTGTAACATTTCTACCACATGCCATAAGGATCTGAAATTTGAGTTAAACAGCAAAGTACCTTGAGACCATGCAGAGCATAGCATGACAAACAAAAATCATTTTTATGGTTTCAAACCAAATAATACATTACATGTTTTCTACTCTAATAGCAGCGCAGAGTTTTGAGGCAGCCCCAGAACATTGCAGCAAAGCTCGGCATGACATCTCTATGCACGTGCGAGAATACTTCTCTTGCTGTAGCATTACCTAGGAGGTAGTTTAATAAAAAGTGTTGAAATGTTTTTAAGTAAACACTTTAACCGAGTTTTTCTTGTATTAATTTTGATACTCTCCAGATATCAATGGCTTCTGCTTACACTACTCACTGCAAAAGGGACGAACAGGAATCTCATACATATTCAATTTCTATTATTAGTTTTATTAGAGTGATCCACGACCATGCAGGGAAGTTAGCAAAGAAAAGAAATTGTTTAAACTCATCAGCAGCGACTTCTCCATGGAAAGCCATGACACTGGCAGAAAAAGCTGGTTATTAAATTATATTCCTCACAACACAGCACATTAAGTTTTCAAATAAAAACCCTATACGTTTACAACCTATATGGATAGGCTATACGAGAGAGAGAGAGAGAGACTGTATGTTTTAAGAGTCCCTGTTTTGCTTTTTCACCACCAAAAAATGCATCTTCTTTTTGGTCATGCCAGTAAAGCAAAATTACTAGAAGTAATTTTATTTACTATGCAACTTACAGGATTACCATTTCAACACAAATTAGGAAGAAAAAGTGTTTACTATAAAACTAAAGAAATCCCATTTCAGTTCATTTTACTACTCATACACCTAAAGGTAAGCACACGTTTAAGGAACTGGCTCAATTACCTTAGGCTTTGTGGTACACACCTAAATTACTAAGACATCTATGAGCTGCACCATTACCCATTAGAAACCAAACTGAAAACTTGCAAATAATTGGCTAAGACCCTAATTCTACAGCATGGACAAGGCTTTAAATTAGGACCAGATGTTGGATTTTATTCTTTAAACAACAGTTCTAAGGACAGAGAAAGATCCATCTTCCAAGCCTACTTCTGCCTGCAGACAATATGACCCGTCTTAATGAGGCTGCTGAATGCTTTATGAGCAATTCCATCCACTAGTTACTACGTTCTGGCACCAAAATTGAAATATTCATTCTAAATCTTGTCATTAGGACGATATTGCATTCTGCCAAATTTCCAGTGCCAATTCTTGTATTCTATTGTGATCGAGTGTTTCTCCAGAACCAAACAGATAACAGAAAGGTCCACCTACGCATCCTGCAATATCACCAGCTCATTAAGCTCCCTGTTCCCATAGACACTGTTTGGGAAAGAGGCACTGGGAGAACACTTTTCCATATCCCAGTCACATCCATGCTACCTGCTGCTGCTATCAGCTACCTATATCTCGGTTTATATGGTTAATCACAATCATAAAAATCCTACTGAATAGAACGGTCCTTCCTCCAAGAAACAGGAAGGGGGAATAAGAGACAAGGAAAATGGAGAATTCGGGGCATATTTCAAAATTTTGAGCAAAAAATATGGCCATGTACTCAGTAGAATGTAAAAAATAAAAATAACAACTCAAACACAGAAAAATATATGGTATAAGACATATGTTTGTATGTCATACTAGAGACTGTCAGTCACAAACCTGTGCCTCTGTTATACTGTAATGCATTACCGTACACATAACTGTGACCTGGGAAAAACATGAAAAAAGACCATCTTCTGAAAACTATTCTTTTAAGAGCGTACACGAATTTGAGGAATAAAAAAAAGCTTGCTTTCTTCAACTTTTTTTTTTTTTTAATAATACGTGTGCTTTAGAAGGCTAATTGTCACACATAAGAATGAGGTCTCTCTGTCTGCTGCATAGCCATTTTCAATGCCAAGACTTCTGGCCACGGGAAGACATCAGGGACTACAACTAACCGTGCATTCTCCAGAGTAACTGTGGAGAACAGACAGAGTAAGAGGGTCATGTCTTCATCTCCTCTTCTCTGGAAAGACCAATAGAGTTAAAAGTAAGGTGGTATTTTAATACAAAAATACAAAACCTTTACCACATAGTAAAAAGAAACAAGTTGAAGAACTGGGAGTCTGAGTCTCAAAATTCATGATCTGGAGCTACCTACCAAATCTTATTCAAACATAGCATAAGGTTACAATTAACCCCAGAATATTTCACTTAAAGCTGGTATATTCTTGATGAATGAATCTTTACATATGCAATTTTTCACCACAGAAATTAACATACCATCTCTGCCCATATATCACAGCCATGCACCCAGAAGTTCATTCTTCTCTGCCTCAGTTTTTTGAATCCTGCTTTCATTGCCTTTGAAATTATTTATTATATTGTTTTTGCTGCATAATAATTGCTTTTCTTTTATACATTGTAGGGCTCAGGAGAAGGAAAGGATGAAAAAAGGAAAGGAGGAGGAAATGAAAGAAAGAAAATGTACTTTCCTTGTTATTAATTTTCAGACTGCTTTTTTTCTTATTTATTTTAAAGTAAGATGTTTTATTTCCCAAGCAGTATGTACGCCTTGCTCTATGAAGTGCGAGGTGCAATTGCTGCCCTAGCTCTGTGTGTGGCTGTGGCCTTAGAAGTCAAGGATAAAAGCAACAAAACATTATTTTTTTTTTTAATTCTGAAGTGAAAAATCCATTTGATTTCTTTTTGTTTATTGCTGCATTACTTAGGTAATTGCTTGAGTCGAGTCAGACTGACGGCAGGGCTCTGGACCCTCTGACTCCAATCCTTTTGCTTTATTTATTAGTCTCACTTATTAAAAGAATGTCTTGGCTTATATGATGGGTACTATTCAAGCAAAAGTTAAATCACTTATAGTTGCAATCTAAGTCACTGACTGACAAAAAAAACCCTGCTAAGTATTCACAAAGATGCTCTAAACCACATGATAATCACAAGCTCAGCCCAAAAAAATCAGATCGTCCAAAAAGGTCTGTGAAGATTTGCAAAGCATTTCAGTGAAACAAAGCCATGGTAACTTGCAGGTAAGAGTCAGTCCACACAGAATATGTAGCATCAACACATATAAAACTTGGCGATGCTTGAGCAGATCACATGCAATCCCATATGACTTAATTCATTCAGCAAAACCCGAGCAAAATTTAGCATATCCTCTGCCTCTCAGAATGATTCAAAGACCTGCTATTTCAAACAGTGTTGTCTTTCCAGTATTTTCTAAAATTCTTGATAGATATCAAGTTCCTGAGATCTCCTATTGTGTGGTGATTCCATGTGAAAGCAGAAAGATATATTTAGCTATTTGTTATCTCAAATTGTGCTGATGTCCTCTTCTAAAACTCCCAGATTGGCTAACAATGGAATTTCTCATAAAAATATTAGGTTACAAGATAAGTTACAAAAGGAAGTCACGAGCTTCCTAATTTCAACCATTTTTTAAATTTTCATTGATGTTTTAACCTGATGGCCCAGGATAAAACCACATACGCAGACTATTTAAGAAATTCATGTGTCCAAACCTTTAACCTTGTCATATACTTTTCGATTCTTTTCATCCCTAATATGCAACATATTTGTTTTAATAAGCTATTCACTATCCCCAATATCTTCAAAAACACAAAGGACTTGCGGTTAGAGTCATGTACTGAAGGACAAGACTTCTGGTCGATGTTTCTGGATCTATATGTCCTTTTTGTCTTTGCCTGATTTCTAAGATAAGTTCCTCACTCAGACTTTTCCCACTTGTTAGTGTTAATTTCTCTTTCAATCCTGTCCTGTAGCTGAGTTACACTCACCCTTGGCACAAAGCGAGGTGCGTTCCTGTAAGCCATTAGGGATATTCTTAGAGTTTCGGGCTTTTTCCAGCCTATTAGCTTTTGTGCTAGTACTGTTCTGGTTGCCTTTAGCAATGTACTGTTTTGGTGTACAACTTCCATATTTGCTTGAGGCCACAACAGTATCGGTGTTCTATGTCATATTCCATTTTGTCTGAGACAGCCTTTGAACTCACTTGAAATAAGTGTGGTCTATCGCCACCGACAATTGAGAATGTTAATCCATATGTTGTGAAAAACATGATCCACCCTGATGGTTTAAGCCAGTAAACTAAATGTTTATTGTGAAAGCGTAAAAGGAAATGGAAGCCTGAGTTAGCAGTTTCATGAGCTCTAGTATTAAACAGTGGTGTGGTTTATCAAGGTAACACCTTCTCCCTGTTATTTCAGGGCTTACTAGTCAGGCTGCCAGGACACCATCCTAGAAGTTCTTCCACAACTCTTCTTATTGAAGTGTTCAGTATTAATCACAGTCTTGATTTCACATCCATTCTTTGTTAGCGACCACCAAATATCTCCCATAAAGCAAGCCTCTCAATTTACGCTTTCAGACTTCACAGTACTAATATTCTTATATCTCAACAATTAAATTTTCCTGAAATGCTCATTTTTGGAGCATTAAATTTTCCTGGAAATGCTCATTTCCACTTGCATTGAGCGGCATAACATTTTCTAGTCTGCTCCTAGCCTTGAACGAAGATGTATTTCCTCAATACCACTAACTCTTCATCAGTTGCCTGTTCTCGTTTGGCTTCTCTTGCTGTCATTTCACACTTGATTGCCTTCTCTGTAAGATATCATATACCATATATTCTTCTCCTATATTTCATTTTGCTTCCTCTATTTTTTAGGACACTCACAAAGGAGCAGCAGCTGCTCACTGTCCACTAAGCCTGTTTTGTACCCTGAAATTAGATGTACATTGTCACCTGCCAACCTAAAGCCAATGTCATAAAAGATATGCACAAAACTGTTTCAATTACCATACCAGACAGAGGACTCCTCTGTCTTCCTCAAAATATCTTCATGGTGCAGCTCATTGTCCTTACAAACATATTGCAAATTTCTAAGAGCACTGCCTTTGAACTCAAATTACCAACGTTTCATCTCACAATAAAATAAAGGTAGAAGTAGTAGTGCATCTGGTTCACATCATTAGTATAAAAACCATGCATTGTTCAATCAAAATGCTGCAAATGAATTTTGAAACTTGGTAGCATAAATTTAAGGCCCTTAATCCATAATTAGATGTACAATTTAAGATAGCTTGATTTTAAGGACATGGAATATTATCACACCAGGTGCAAAATTTATGTGGACAACAAACCTAACAAAATACTCAGATACTACTGGAATAGAAACAAAATGTTTCCTTCCCTGAGTGTGACCATTTCCATCTGAAATGCACATACAGAGCATTACATCTTCCTGTAGTATGTCCACTCTGGAAAAGAAAGCTTTGAAGAGGGGCTTCACAGGCTTTTCTTGCAAAAGAACATAGGGAAAATAAAAAGTAAGTAAATAAATAAAATCTATGCACAGTCCTGCAGAACTGTAAAAGTAATTCTGACCACATGATCACTAGAAAGTATCCCAGGACAGCCAGGTCTGTACAAATGTCCAATTTATGGAAGAAATAAGAACTCACCTCCAGATAAGCCTTTAAAAGGACATGGCGGAAGATTTGCAGTCATAGTGTTACGGGTGAAAACTGATCTGAAATCCCTCCTTTGTCTATGTAATGCTATAAATAGTTATATCATGCTTTTTAGAGGTGAATGTGCCAGTACTATTGAAGAGGTTGGGAATATTGCTTGTACGTTGCAGAATTTTCACAAGGGGGTTATATCACAGTTACAAACCTGAAAATGCAAAGGTGCATCAAGGAGAAAAAAGTGCATTTCAATAAAAACGCATTAGTTGAAACCACTAGTAATTATTACATCCAAAATGTTTTATGTTTATATTAAAAAGCAATTTTAAATTTGAGTCATTCACTACTAATTTTCTCCTCAGTGACAGCACCCAAATTTGTCTTCAAAATTACACACACTGAGTTATCACAAAATGTTTTTTATTTTAATGCTACAATAACACAGATAATAGTTATCTTAGCAGAAGGATAAAGAGATTACTGAATTCTAAACCTTAGATGCAAACAAATTTCTTACTTTAAACTGTGTCACCCTCGCTCCACAGAAAGAGTGATTATAATCTGCAAGGGGGGGGGGGAAGTAAAGCCCTCAAGAAGTAAGCCTTTCATAACTTCACCATTTTTCACAGGCAAGTATAATTATAGTTTTGCATAACCATCTAATGAGAGGAAGTCCTTTCTTGCAGTGTTAATAAAGGACCTTGCATAACATGTTAACAAAGCAATGGCACTCTATGTAGGTAATGTCATTGTGTAATTAGCATGCTCATAAGATGATTTAAGATTACAGTTTATCTGAATCTAATAACTGCCTATCAGCCGCTTTACCATTCTGTCTTTTTCAATATATCTTTCCTCGCGAATGGTTTGAGTATCCACCCGCTCAGTACAGAATCACAGAGGGAATAAAACAAGCAACTAATGGAACTGAAACAAAAATAGAGTTTGAGAGCAATGAAATGAATAAACATTTGCACTTAGTTTAAAAACAGCTTTTTCACATACCTAGACATATATTTTGGGACACAGTATCACAACTATCAGTCTTTGCTACTAATTTCCACGTTCTACATGGTACAACATTTGAAAAGGCATGAGAAATGCTACTAGAAATTATACTGGCCACTTAATACATGA
The DNA here is from genome assembly GCF_000699145.1 of Aptenodytes forsteri. Lineage (NCBI taxonomy): Eukaryota > Metazoa > Chordata > Aves > Sphenisciformes > Spheniscidae > Aptenodytes > Aptenodytes forsteri. Next base: position 1,341,891 of record NW_008795436.1, read on the forward strand.
TATGAAAGTAGAGTTTGGGTAAGAATTGAACAGTTCTCTAAGCCACTTAGCAGACTGTTTTCACAAGAAACTACCTTCAGTTGGAACACTCGAATTCAGTATTTACCAGCAGCCAGTATCAAGTACTGGTTGCTTCTCCTTCTCTCCTGTTCTTCTGTACCTATAGGCTCACTTGCAGAAGCAGAACAGAATTCAGCAGAATCTGATGGTACAGCTGGACTAGAATCGCTTTTCCAGTTCCCAGTTCTGCATTGTAGAACTCAGAAAAGCTGTAATAAATAAATAACCAAAAGTAGTGCAAGAACTTGGCTTGGAACAATGTAATGTTGATTCATGTATCCCCATATATAAATTCCCTTTCTACCGCTTTTTCTTTATCAGATTCAAGAAAGCAAGCCAAGTAAATGAAAAAGTAGAGGATGACAGATAGTGCTTAAGTTTTGGCTTGTCATATTCTTTGTAACATGTACATTTCAAAGATGGCAGGGTGATAAGTCAGAGTTTTGGGGATCACAAATGTTCAAACCCCCAAGTTAGTAGAACAGTGAGGACCTTTATGAAGACAGAAATTGAGCACAGAGCACTATATATTTCCCAACTTAAAAACCATTACAAAAGAATAAGAAATTACATATAAACCTTTTCCTTTTTTTTTTTTTTAAAAAAAAAAAAAGTATCTCCCTGAAGTAGTAACTGTAAAACAAATTAAGACATTTCCAAGTATTTGCTAACCTACTTACAGGCATCATTGCTCCCTTGGGCCTTTGTAGCCTTACACCTTCCTTAACGGACTAGCTGAATAGGTAAATGGGTTATATCAGGCCAGGAAATCAATGTGTATACTGTGTTCTCAGCCACAGATGAGCTTGTCGAAGCCATTTTATTATAGCTCTAGGAGCTGTATCGATCTGACTGTTAACTACTCTGAGGTGGCTAGCAATCCGATGAAGATGCGTTCTGCCGTCCATCCAAATGCTTTCTCCCCTCAATAGTTCTAACAGACTTAAGTGTTTGCAGATTGAATTAATTTAATGTTTGCTTAATCAAAACTGACTATGCCGGAGCCTAAATTCTATTAATTACTAAAGGAATCACACTAATGCTGTAACATGACATTAGGCTGGAAAGGGCTTTATTTTACTAAGATAAGAGGGAATAAGGGTCATAGGGAGAATAAGGGGATAAGTCAGGAGTTATTTCATAAAAATATCTATTTTTTATTTCACATTCTCCAAACAGAGAGAGTTCAGATTTCTCTTTTTTTCTGAAATGGGGTTAATTGTCAGTCAGCAGAATTTCCCTTTAGTGAATTGATGAGCACAGCAACTATATACTTGATAATGAGGAAGAAAAAAGTTGTACTGTCACCCAAATTTATTTCTGCGAGCATAAAAAGGTATTCTGTTGAATAGAGCCAGATGCACCTTTTCTCTTTAATTTCTTATTTCTATTTAGTCCTAATGTTTGTATAGTTGATTTTCTTAAAGAAAGTCAAAAATACTTTCTTCTTCACTTTCTAATAAGAAAAAAAAGTTTCCCAAATTTTCCGCACACAACAGCAATGGCCTCCAAGTAAAACAAGCATTGTTCGATACTAATATAACTAAAAGATTTTCAACAGTGTTATCTGAGTGTCAGCCAACGTACATGCTGGATTCAGAAGGCTCATGGAACATTTACCAGGGAAGCACAGGTAAGGTTTCCAAGTAACTTTTCCCTGGGAAAAGCTTAAAAAGTCAGGACAAGTGCATAGCGTTTTTCTTGATCAGGTGTGCATTCCAAAATCCATCACATCCTGTATTTCATAGAGAGTAGATCTCCAATGTGGCGGGGTTTTTCTCTTTTTTTCCAAAAGAAGGTATTTCATACAGGACTTTTGGATGCTGCATATTCCTAAGATAGTTTTGGTGCGAAATTATCTGTCTTCATTTGCAAAACCAGGTGAATTTGCCATTTTTTTTTCTTTTTTTAAACAGTCTATAGATGAAGAGAGTAAGTTTTGTATGGAAGCAAAATAATGTTGATTTGATTAATATAGCCGTATGCTTACAAAGCACACACTGAGTGTTAAATAACAAACAGTAGCCAACTGCACAGATTAGCTACATACTAAACATATGTCCTGGAACAATGATTTTATTTCAAACAGAAGAGTCTGTGCTCTTTTCTTACACCCCAATTTACCATTTCAGTTTCTGATTTCACACATTTATCGTGTGAATAGTTTAGATTTGTCTCTCACAGGCATACAGATCACAGCAAAGCCTCTTCTGCCTGCCTCTCATGGTCTTCATTATTATTATTTTAAGTGAATGTCAGTCTTCACTTCAAGAGTTTCCAAGCTAGATTTTAATATGAGCAGAGAAGCTTCCTGCAATCATATTAATCCAATTAACTGATTCCATCAAAAAATAGACTCATTACTCCAAGAAACATTGTTCAGTAAATAAGTAAGAAGACTGAGTCAAACTCTCTTTGTTGCATATCAGGAGCCTATAGCGACTCTTTAGGTGTAAGAAAAAAAAATGGTATTATGAGAATTAAGCAACGTATATATTAGAGCCAATGTAACAGCTTGGGCGTGGCGGGGGGGAATTAAAACAAACAAAACACCCACAACACAAACCTTACACATTAGATCTATATCTGTTACCTTATAGCAATGATCTTGAGTGGAAGGGGTCACTACCTGTACCACAATAACTGCATTTATCCAAAGAAAACTTTCCAAATAAAAAGCAAAAGCAGATCCCAGAAAGGCAGTAGCTTTCTATGACTAATCAGAAGGTAAAGAGACAACAGGCACAAAAAGTGTGCAGACTCTGGCAGTCAACATCTATTTTCCAAGTCAAGGAGGGTCATAAACTGTATCCTGTGAATTTAGAAATTAGTTTTTCCCCTTCTGTTAAAAGTCTTTGAGGTGACACTGGAAAGAGTTTTGCTGAAAACATTTTGGTATAGTTATTACCACTGTATTTTACAGGGATTGAACCATGAATTCAAAACTACATGGATGCTAAACATTGGGTAAACCATTCTATGAGCTAGCAGTATTCACACGTAAACAAAATACAAAGGGATTCAACTTTAAGTCATATTTTAAAAGGATGCTTTTGGAGTTGTTGAACATCCTTCTGCACCAAATCTTTATTACAGTTTGTGAAGCAGAAAAACGTAACACACAGCCACAGATTATTTAAAATAAAAAATAAAAAAACCACCAAACAAACAGACAACCTGCAAAATAAGACTGCACCATCCAAGAACAACTGGGAGATTTAATTTTCTGAAAGTGTCTCTTCCATCCTGTAGAAAATTCTAGTGTATATATAAAACATAATTTCTTCCCTCCATACTTTGCCTGTTACTAGGATTACTGATATGGACAGTAAGATGGTCCTTCAGGAACAGGATCCTTTTCAACTTACAAACTATTTTCTTACCAAATGTCATAAAATGGGGTAGAGGAGAAGCAGACCCTGTGGACATTACAGGAATTACGACTGATGATTGAAGGTGCTAAAAATGCTAAGATACATTTTGTGGCTACTGTGAGCAGTCATACTGTAGTTAACTTCCAGCTCATATATCTATTTAAGCAAGCCAAAATTCTCTTTTTACTTCTCAGATAAGAATATTCTTTTTGCTAAATGATCATTTTCCATTGAAGTGTAATGTTTGAAATCTGCATTTCATGTCAGAGGTGGCTGATCTACACAGGGAGCAGTGATACCCAGTATAATGAAATATTGTTTTTACAAGCCATACCTTCGCACAGCACCAAGATCGTTCAGGGTTAAAACACCAATAAAATGAAAAATTCTCATTACAATTGATTCAAACACGTCAAAATGCATTTTACTTTAATCAAACTACCCTGCCCTCCACTTTTCAAACATTTCTAAAACATAAATTATATCTTACATTACAGAAGGAAACAAAACTGGCTGCTTTAAACCATAATCATTGCAAATTGCAGCATTGACATCTCTGAATTAAAATTGCAGGAGAATTCACATTTAGGTTGTTTTATCCACTATCTACAGTCATTTAACGTATTATAGGATCAGAATAATTTTAAGATGAATATAATATTCTTCCCCGTGTATTTAATTAGTGAGGATCATTTGGATAAAAACAGAGCTTTATTTTTGAAGTCCACTGACTTGCCAGAGATAACTGTTAAGACTTCAGTGTTTGTGGTATAACAAGCTATGAATGACAGTGTTCTCTCCTATTTCTCAAGAGTACAGCTTTGTCATCTACCACCGTTATCCCAACAAAGAAAAATCCAGATGTCTGCAAATTAAAGGAGAGCTGGATGACATTCTGCTGTTAATGCTCAGCATACATAAATCATTGTAATAAGAGAAGATTGTTGTATTAACCTTTGTCACACAATTTTCTTTTTCTCTGTAAGAAATAGGAAAAACAACAAATTAGGTGGCACAATAATTCTATTTTAAAGCAGAATGGTGTAGAGAACTTTCATCCCCTTGCCAGTCACATGATTCCCATTTATAAAATTCCCAAAATTCCCACTGGAATTTTATATGTGCCCCATAAGAAGTTAATAGTATGCACACATACTTCACTTCAGTTGGTATATTGCTAGAAAGACAGAAAACATCTTTCCAAATAAATCATCATTTTAGAGGAATAGATACTGGAAGACAGGAAACCATGAAATTTAACCTTCGCCCTACCAAAAATCCATCTTACAGTCACTGAAATGCTTTAGTTCCCTCCCTCAGTTATCACATGTGGAAAATGGGACATTAAAAATTCCATATCTTAAGAATGAATATACAATCTCTGTGGCTATGCACAACCTCAGTTGCTTCAATGTACAAATGTAAGAATATTGTCTCACAAGGGAGCTAGTAGGATTGGGACCTCGACCTCAATGGTACCACAGTAAAGAGTTAAAGTCTTTCTGAACAGACCTGGTAATACTTTAGGTCTCTGGTGTATACAGCGTATATGCATAGTGTATAACATTAATGCTGAAAATTTACCCTCATGCCAGAGACCTGCCATACTTCCAAAGCAATTTATTTTGAAAAGTTTCAATTCTACTAAAAAAATTAAATAAATAGGTGCTCAAATTAGCTGCCTTAACTTAAGGACATGCTGTCATTTGAAACGTCCTGTCATCCCACACTGGCTCCTGCTGTTGTTCTAAATGAAAAAGGGTCTCATGTAGGTCCTACGTTACATCTGCCCGATTTCTCACTATATACACACACACACACACACATATATATATATATTGGGGAGACACTGAGCAGACAACAAACAGACTGTTTCGTTGCAAGTTTCATCACTATCTCACAAACTCTGTTTTTCAAGAACATAATACAGATGCGCTGGGTGAATAAAAGGGTTGAGGATTGAGCTTTCAAGAGCTTGAAAAATGACATTCACAATAAAATGGCTTCAAAGGAGGACTCATATTTTTTGACCATTTCTGCAGTAGGCAAGTGGATAGTTAGAATACTTATGTGCAACAAAACAGAAAAGTGTAATCATTTGGAATTACTTTTGCATCGTTTCAAGTATGTCCATATTTCACATCACAAAGTACTTTTAAGAGAAAATAAATATTAAAAAAGCCGTATAGCCTAATCCTTACAGCATAGTACTAGATAGATAAAACCAATCAACAACACTCTAATAAAACGGGGAGTTGCTCTAACCTAGTGCATATTCCCTGGTTTGGTTCATCTTAATCCCAATTTTTTTTTTTTTACTATTTCAACTGCATATCAACCTTGCCTTCTTGTCCCTCATAAAGTCACTTCAAAAGTGTTCCAGTACATACCAAAATGTATTTATAAGTAAACTTATTAAAAATATACTTTCTCATATATTTTCACTGAATTTCAAAATACTTGCTTCAATTTCTAGAGGTGGTAAAGGGTAAGTAGAAAAATATACTGATTCTTTTGAACTGACCAGTAACAAGACTTCTTCAGAAGACTGGTCATATTATTTTCAGGAGAGAATGGAAGCTTATATTTCTTTCATTTAAACGAAATGTTACTAATCATATGGGATAAGATTGGGTCAAAATTTAGGTTACAATTCCAAAGACTTTGAAATTAATAAACCGCTAAGATTTTCTGTAAGATTTTTCGAACATGCTTAATTCTACTGAGAATATGACAAGCTTCAAAATACTCACTGATGTGGGCTAGCAAGCCATAATAAACAGTAAGCTTCCATGCAATCCTGCATGAGCTGTAGCAGAGTATTTAAAATTGTAAACGGATTCAAGCCTGGCACCTGATCAGTTGATAGCTAAAGGAATGGAAAAGGGACCCTGGAAAACTCTTCACCTTACTTTTCCCAACAGAAACATCCAGGAATCTTAGTATAATTCCAGAAAACCAGACACACAGTTGCCAGTTTCAGTATGTTTGGAAACAAGTTGCACATTCCCAAGGAAATATGGGCTTTAATTGAGGACAATATCAAATGCTTCTGGGATGCCATACAAATTCCACTGTGGAAAGGATGCTAACAGTATTATGAACATACTCCCATGCTGCAAAGTTTGAAGGACTGCTGTATACTACTGAAGTAGTATTTCTGTTGTCTTTCCCATATCAAAGTCCCCAACTCCTACAGCATGTGATCAACTCCAAATGCGAAAAGCTTCCCTAAAGTCAGAGTTCACACTTTTAAAGATAAACCACTGCCTGAGCCGTTACTGCATTCAAAGCCTGTAAAAATTACTACGTTTATATAATAATGACAATAGATCACTCCATTCTCTTTTAGATTTTTATGAATTCTCTGCCAAATAAATTCAAAGACAATTATTTCAAGAAAGACTAGGTATATGTTTGAGATCCCACTCAACACCATGAAGTACAGATTTTACAAAACTAGTACAAATAAGGAGTTGAGACTAATATTTCTAAATTTACCTTGATGGGTACTTTCCATATGGATGGTAACTTGATAGGAAGCTGCAGTACAACAGGAGTCAGTGACAGTGTGTAAGCTTCCAATTCTGGCTTTCACTTTACATAAAGGTAAATGTAAATACATGGGATACATCTGCTAAAATATACTGGACTTATTCTTTACTTTCTTTTTACTGCCTCTGTGTTACAAAAGCAGTACAGTTTTATGCATATCTTCAACCGTCCTGATACATTTTCTCCTGAAATAAAGTTATTTTTTTAAAGTACGAGTTGCGGGAACTTTTTCCACAATCTTCTTTGAAGGAAGCATAATGTACTTTATTTTCTTGAAAAGGGAAGTTTAGGGGGGAAAAAAAAGAAAGAAAATATAAAAAAATATATTCTTCTCACACGATCTCCCAATATTCCAACTCCTTGCCACAGTCAGAAATGGCATCAGCAAGGTGGACTTGCCTCTACGCTGTACTTCTGTAGCCAGAAGGGGAAACAGCAGCTGTGCAGCAATTCTACATGAACAGGCTTGCTCAACACTATAGAAAAGATGAGCCTGTCACCAACTGTCATTAATGTCACTCTCATAGAGTTTTGCTTTCCAGGTTAGAGTAGTGGTAAGTATCAAGCTTGGGTTTACTAAAAGTACTAGAAGTTTTACCCTTTTCTTTGCATTCCCCATCTTGCTTACTTCTGCACGCTTTCACACAAAAATCTAAGCACTTATATTCACCCAACTGTAGAATCCTTCAGGAGAATCGGGGATGCGTTCACCTATATATAAGGCTGGGTTTGCACACCATTAAATTTCAGCATGTAAGAAATTTTTAACTACTAAATTATGTTTTCTAACCACAACAAAATTCTGAGCCCATAGTCATCAACAGTCTCACTGACTTTGAGGTTCCCAACATTTCAGCCCATGTTTTCATCTGCATTCCTGCAACTCGAGGAGTAAAACAGGCTTCAATCAAGGAATAATAATGAATCCCAGCAAAAAAGTTGTTTGACTAAGAACCAGGTTTCTCAGTTATCCTTCCTTTATTGCTCTGTTTAGAAATAATTGACAAAAATCAGTTTGCAATTTGCAGTTGCATGATTTCACAGTTATGATTATTGTTAACTCAGAGAAGCTCCTCAGCTGTGTACTCAGCCCCACAGATAAGTTCAGTATATGTCCCGAGCTTAGTTTGCAAAAGATTGGTCTTATAAAACTGCAGACAGAACACAATAATACTCATGAGATAAAAACAGCCCTTGCAACCCCTACCATCAAATTTTTTAACATTTGTATCATTTTCATCACCACAATCTTTAAAAGAAAACATTTCTGTTCTAAAGGCACCTGGCACTAGCTGGAAATATTCTTCCTGGAATACACGATATAACCTAGAAGTATAATTAATTATTTTAAAATGCTGTTTTTCTTGTCCGTCACCACAGTACATATCACTTCTTTGGAATAAAGTTGCAAATAATGAAGATGAGCAAGAAAGGAATTTTTAGTGTTTAAGAAGGAAAAAAAAAAAAGAAAAAGAGAAAAAAAGAGAGAGAGAGAAAAAGACTACAGGAACATAACCAAAAGACCAAATTCCATTACACTTGACTGTAGCCATGCTTCTCAGTGACTTCAAGTTCACTACAAGGCACAGGCCAGAGAAGGTCAATAGAACTGCAGTAGTTTGCATTAATTCAAAATAATAATATTCTACATATCTGATCCTACCATTTTAGTCGAGCCATTCAAAACTGCACATTCTGTCAGTTTGCAGCATATACATTTCTGCACAATTCCCTGCATGATCGGTAAAGGAGAACTACCCTTGCATAATTTACCATGCAATTCCCATTAAAAATAAAAAAATCTCTTTTTTCTGTGCTGCATATTAATTTATAGTAGTGAGACAACAGTATCAGCTGTCCATTTAAGATATTTTAGCTTAGTTTACAGTCTGATCCTCAAAAGTCTATCTTTTAAATATCTCAAACGTATATACTGTGTTCTGAAGAGCTTTCACGGAGAATGTTTATTAGTCACTTTGATCTAATTCATCACAAAAGAAAACATCTTAAAGTACATAATGTTCTTTTAAGTGACACATGTTGAAGCTGTTAACGTACTTTTAACCCGTGCTTTCAAGGATCTGAACCCGTCCTTACATCGTCTAAAACTTAATTAAAAGAATACTGTCAATATCAATGTCAAAGTAACTTGTCACCCTATGAATGAGAGCCTCAGTCGATTTTTCAAACCGTGCCAAACTTTCGAAGGGCTCTTTCACTTTATAAATCAACTAGCAGCTTAGAATATCCTGGCAGCACCTTCAAGGAACGAATCAAAATGACAGGAAAAGAGGGGATAACAATCAAAGCTTGACTGAATACAGGTGTTTGAGTTTACAGACGAACCACAAATGCCTGGATCTTTGACAGCTGTTGATGTTATCAGTTATGTGCAGCTATTATTGGCTCCGGTCTTAGGGGCTGTAAGGCCTTTCCCTTAGCAACATCTCTGTGGCTGATAACATTTGGCTGAACTTTCAGATCTTAACCTCCCTTCTGACTTTTTGCAGTCAAACCCGCCTAAACTGATCAGAGGAAGAGACACGCAGTGGGAAGACAAGTAAAATATTATTGACTGGGCTGTTTCATGTCTATTAGGAAGAAAGAGCAAGGGAGGGGAGAGCTTTCCAACTTGACAGGCTTCAAGATAATCAGGGAAGGAATCAAGGCAACAGAGTAACCCTTAGAAAAGTAAGAAAGCAATGGCTTATGAGAGGTCATTGTTCTATACGAGGAACAAACACGGGGTGATATCTTATTAGGCTCCACTATGAGTTCCCCCGTTTTAGTACTTGCATTTTTTAGTGCTGCCACTGAAAAGACCTAGAGCAATTTTATGGCACACGATACAATATTATCACTACTTAAGTCTTCAGCTTTACTTAAAGCATACACAGATGAGTAAATTGTTGAGATTCTCAGCAGATCAAACTGTGCTCCTGAGCATTTTCAGAGGAGTCACATTTTTAAATAGTTTTTTAATTCTGATCCAGTGTTTGTTGTAAGCATTTTCCTGGGCAGACTTTCCCCTGTTCCACTAGCATAAGCCATGCAAAATAAAAGCTCATAAATATGCTCATGCTATTTACGGAAGTCATTCCACTGGTAATGGCAATTTTTCTAAGGCAGTGCCATGCACTCTGTGTCCCTTTTAGAGCTACGTGAACTACCCAAAATTCTCTATGTTCCTCTAAAGTAAAGGCCAGGAAGTTCTCTATACATCTATACACATGTAGTAAACCATGAAACATCACTCCAAGGACTAGATCAGGCTCATCATCTTAAGATCAATAAAATCCTAGGCCAATGAATTAGCAACCTAACAGATTGGGTTCTCAGATCTCTTCAAGTGATGAAAAAGCAACCCCAGTAAATTTCACAGTCTCACAAGAAATCATGTTTTGGGCCCAATACTCCAAATGATCTTGTTCATCAGTTGAGCAGAACTTGGGTAGTAACCATTACTGGTGAATAGGAGTACATCATATGTATTGTTTACAATGCTTTTCTACTTTCTAAATTGTATGTGGATACAACTCATGACAGACTATTTTCTTTTCAGGACTTTCAAAGTAAGTCTTTCTTGAAAAGTAACCCACCCTCTTTATAGTAAAAATTTTGATCTTTAATTGTGTAACATGCTTACTTTCTGCCAAATAACACTGTAAATCCCACAGGAAAACCATGCTGAAGACAATACATGTTATTGTTGTGCCATATCACATGGCAGAAAGCATAAGTGAAATATATATGACGGTATCAATAATATTTAAACAATTATGTGGAAAAGACATAATTGAAGAAAATATTGCAAAAATAAAAAAGGAGACTTAAGAATTATGCTGCATGACTGTTGATATTTTCAAAAATAAAATCCTTTTGATTAGTAGCTTTAGAAACCAGTGTTGTTAAGCAGGAGTTTGATTCCAAAATACAAACTCAGAGATGTAGACTCTGCATCTATAGATCAGCCCAGCTACACAGAAATTATCAGATGTACTGTGATCTATATTAGAATACCAGCATTATACTCGTTTTATGAATAAAAATCAAAATGTAATAAGTCCAGTTTACCTTTTTAAAGTAATCTAAGAACTTAGAATTATAAACTTAAATTGCAATAATATATATTTTTAAAAAACGTGTTCAGCCAAAAAGATGTCACCATTTTAACCATCAAGAAAAGGTCACATCGGCATTCAGGATACAACTTAACTATGCTTTTTCATGCTTTGACTCTGAATCTTTGCATCTGCACTTACTTGGAGGTAACTGCTAGAATCATAATCATATATTTAAATTAGTCACTAGGAGAAAATTAGAATGTTTTGGAAGAAAATTAGAATGGAATGTTTTGAGAATTCCTAATATTCCTTAGACTTCTTTTTTTATATCTTCCTTATATTGCCTACACTGAGAAGAACAAATCCTCAGGAAGCCATTCGGGGTACATATATTTATAAATGCCGTAAGCACTCAGTCAGAAAGCAAATATGGGATGGGTGACCAATCACACAAATGAATTATCAAATTGTGAATACCAGACAAAAACTCCCAAATAATCCACACATTAAAATATTCACTATGGAACCCAGATCAATGTTAATTAATGCAAATAGCCCATACATTCACGAGTTGTTTACTGAAAAGTCAAAGAAAAAAAAAAAGACTGCTCTCAAATCTCTCTCTCTGTATCTATCTCAGAATACATTCTCTATATTAACAACAACATATTATAATATTCTTAGAAAAAATATAAAGGGACAGTAAAGCCAAGAAATTTATGGTAAATAATATCAGGCATTGGCCCTAATTCCATACCTCCGCAGCATAGGGATTGAGAGAGAAATCTTAACCCACTTTTGTGTCTTTCCCAGGTCCTGAAATTAGCTAGCACCTGGATTTTCCAATTTACACCCTACATGCAATAGCCTTTTATAGGTCATCCGCCAGCAGTACAATACAATGTGCTGTTCAGAATACTGCCCGCCCCCCGAATCCAATCTGCATTAAGACCTCGCAGCAGCACCTTTTCCAACCCTTAACAGATCCGGAACAGAGTGCAAGGACTGTAGCAGAAGATTCTGGTAGGGGATGCTTTTGTGAAAAAAATGAAAGGCATATGGTACACAGTTGAATCACTAATTTTTTCATTTCTTTTGGTACCTTCATTTTAGTGTTTGAAAAGTTAACCAGCTAATTCAGCTAAGAACAGTAGAATTTGGAAAAAGGGGGGTTTATCTCAAGAAACAGGAATTATAACACTTATCTACAGTTCACAAGAAATTAAAGAACTATCACTATTAGCATTATGTTATTATGATAAAGTTATATGAAAATAAGAGCTCATACCTAATAAACATCAATATATCTTACAGTATATGTTTCTTATCAAGAAGTCTTTAAAGGACAAATACTAATGAAAAAATTAAAGGGTTTTTTAGGTCGGAATTGTGATGTTATGATGCACATACTTTTCTTGTTACTTGGGAAAAATAATCCATATTTATGTGAGTAGTGTGAAATTTATGGTGTCCATTTTCCCAACATACTTTGGTATTACTGATTTTTTGAATGCTGAATTTCTTCTTTCACATCTTAAGAAAGGATTTATAACCCATCTGAATGTCTAAAATGTCTAAAGAAAACAAGGTTTTCAAGGTAAAGATGCACATACTTCTTAGCTTCACCTCTATTGTTTTCTCCCCCATACTCTCTAAAAATGACTCTGCTTTCTGAACGCGCTCAATCCAACAACTACAGCATCACTGCCCACACTACCAGTTTTACTGATGATCAGCTAGCCTGTTTGCACCTCAAAATTTATTTGACTATTTTTTAAATTTCCTTCCTTAAACTTCAGTGCAAACGTAGTCATATTTCACATATAGACAATTACCCCAGCCTAAATTATACCAGTTAAATTAGAATTTTATAAGAGGATTCCGGTTATAACCTTAACTGCAAAGAGGCTATCCTCTCTTCTTAGTACTTTTATCCTTAAGTCAGCAGCATTTAGGACAGCACTTCTGGTTAGAGCTCATTTGTACAATGCAACATCGTTATGAAAGCCTTTTATCCTCAATCATTCAACCAATCCAAATGTGGAGAACCATCTTCAAGAAACAAGCACTAATAAATCTCTTTCATTTCCTTTTAATTTTAGGCAGATAAATGTTACGCATCCTGAGTTGAAGGCTCTCTGGACATGAAATCACTTAGTAATGACTCAAATAAAATTTAACCCTATGGTAGCTAACTCATAGACTTCCTTTTGCATTCATATGTTGATTTTAAAAGCTCATGACCTAAAAAGTAAAATATACAGTATAATTAATGACAAGAGGGGGTTGTAAAATTTAACAGAATCCATTTCATCCTCTTCTACCACACATCGGAAGAGTCTGACCTCTGACACAAGATCATCTTCCCAGTCATAATTTGTAAAAATCAATAAGAAGGTCTGTAGATGCTACATTATTTTGGGAAGAATCTTGACTAGTGCAGGAAGAGATTACCTCTTGAAAAACTACGATCATAGTGTAATGTCAACAGTAATATCCTTAAGCAATTGGGTCTTTGACCAAGAGATCTTTGGGAGACATAGTCACAAAAGTGAATGTAACTACTGAAGACATAATGCACAGTTCAAAGACATGTTTAGTCCTGTCCCAGAAAATAGGAATCGTGCAGCAGCAATATGACAGTCATCCTAGAATGATACAATTTCCTTTTCCAATTTCTTTCACTTTTCAGTGGAAAAAGAATAAAGACTATATTTTAAAAAAACTCTAATGAAGGAGCCAGGGAAACTACTCCATTTTTATGTTGCATTTTCACCCCAGATGATTTTGGAAAAGGTTAAATAATGGAGGAGAGCAGTATAGAAATCTCACTTTTCTGTTACTGTTTTATTCAATTTACTTTTTTCTAATGAAAAACAGCTGAAAGCTACAATTGAATCTGCCACATTCTCACACTTTTCAAACTTAAATATTCCACCATTTTACGTAGATAACAGAAACACCTTTTTTTCCTTACAGAAAGTAAGGTGACAAGCTATTGGTGCTGCCTTTGATGGTGTCTGTGATAGTAGACTAATCTCTACCATCAGTTAAAGTGATTGCCATTAAAATCTTTATAAGCAATTAGCATTACTGCTTGAGTTCCAGTATTCCCCCTATTTACTGCAGAAAGCAGGGAAAGCCAGCAGCCTAGTGAATGCTAGTGGCTTTAAATGGAATATCAATTACAGAAAAAGGTAAACATTGCAATGGTAAAACACTGTACATATAAGCATCACCAAGTTAATGGATAGGAAATCTGTAACAGAGAAAAAAATGGCCTATTTTATTTTAAGGGACAATTTTCTTCTTCAACACTATTATTCATTTTACGTCTAAAATAGACATTTCTCTATTCATTTTTCACACATCATGAAAGCTTGCATTGAATTCCCAAAGCTATGGTCATCAAATATATGCAAAACAAAGCCAAATATATTCACCTTGCTACACATACTAACTAGGTCTTGTGATTTTGAACCTTTGTATAATGCAGGTGTGGTCCTCATGTGCATGTGCAAAAGGGCTAGATATTTCTTATTCTTAATACAGAAAAAGTTACATCAGGTCTAAAGGGATGGTTCTCCATTATTATGGATCGAAAAACTCCTCTAGCAATATTATTGAAAACTATTGGCATGTTATTTAAAGCTATCTTGGGTCAGTTTTAAATTGTGCTCCTTTGTCAAAAATATAAATTTCTTGCGAGTTTGTCTTCCTCAAAGGAGGAGTTTCATCTTTTTTCCACATTCTATCCCCTGTGGAAGACATGTACACACCCCCACAAGGATGCACCTTGTGGTTATTCCTAATTTTAGAAATCCAGATAGTATTACAGCATTGCAAACTATAATGGGAGAAATGAAGAATACAATTCTCAGTTGATTTTACACAGAAATCCAGGCTACAGAATGTAGTGCTTGAGTGATAGAAAATAGGGTTTTTAGGACCTATTGCTTTATTCATATACACACACTGACGTTTAAGTGCAAATTGTGAACTCATTAGTGCATTGAAGGCCTGCACTCTGTGGTCTTCATGTATGCCTTGAACTTCAAGTTCAAGTCACTTGACAGTAACTGTACTTCAAAAGGAAATTCCATATATAACTTTTTTAATGTAATTGATAACAAATAAAGAATTTGGATTTACAAAGGATTGCTTTTTATTCAGGAAAACATGTTACTCATTATTTAAAGCTACAGTAGATACCTATTCTGAAATAATATCCAATTCTACACTCTTTTGTCCCCCCAAACTTTATTCACGCTTTTGTAGATCTTAACACAGTTATGCAATCATCTGGCTAACATCACCCTCTGGATAGTAATGAGGTCCTATCTAACCCTTTAGCTGCTATAAAGTATGCAGAAGTTAAATGCACAGATGAAAAAAATTTGTCTCAATTTCATACTTCTGCAAAATGGTAATTTTGTACTTAAAATGTACAAGATGGATGTTCAGAAATATAGGCTGAAAGCCTAAATTATATTTGGTCATAATTTATGTAGTACAGTCCCAAAGAGATACAAAAAAGGCAGAGCATAATTTATCTCTTGGAATCAGAGATAGCTTTACTAAAACTCCCATTTATTCTATCCCCTATAGTCTTAACCAGCCTTTGTCCTTAGGGCGCATTCTATTTAAGCTTTCCATATTGCTGTTTGATCACATATTGTAGCCTATAATTTCTCTATCATCTGAAGCAAATTCAGCTCACAAAAATTATGATCTCCATGATAGCAAACACTGCATTTCTAAGATACAAAGTATTTATAGCAATACAAAATTATTTGCATGTAAAGTGTCTATCAGGGGAACATACACTTTAACTTTGAGCATAATACTATTAGAACACAAGGTATCCAATACTTTGACAGTGGTTTCACTACAAAGAACCTAAGCAGAGAAATAGGATGTGATGAATATAGTGGGCACAGTTCTCTCTACGGAAATTTCATGCAATCTCACAGAAGTCAATGGGATTAACCAGGGTTTATGCCAAACCTGAATTTATGTTCATTTTTTAAAACATAGTATTTCATTTATGGCAATACAGAAGTTTAAAAACAAAAATGTAATGTAAGTTTGATTTGGCACATGTAGTAAAAGCCTGCAATTATTCTATCTAGCAATAGTTTTTCTAGATACACTTCCATGTAGCAAATTAGCTCAAAATTTACATCAGAAACATCCATGTCAATTAAAAAAAAATTTATAGCTGTAATACATCAGTCTTGGCCTCCTCCTTACTCTGTTAGAACTGGTCAGGACTTATTTGCATGGAGGATATGTAAAAGACATCTTCATGTTGCAGAAACACTATTTTTTCAATATCTAGAGATTATTTTTACCTTGTTTGCATTGAACTTATATCTTAGCATGTTAACAAACACATTTTTGCTAGAGCTGACAGTGCCAACCTTGCAGTGAGACATAAACTGTGGATGTGATGACTTGGGCTCATTAAATATTTCCATGGTTCTTTTAATCATTAGTATTGCTATCATAAATATTCAAATGTTGACAATATATTTTTCACAATAAACACTATTCAATTGTAGATTGGCTAAATTCCAATTAGAGTGCTTCCATTTTCCCTCCCAAATTTCCTCTGAAGAATATGATACTCTCTTTTTTCCCTTTAATTGAAAGTAATTTTCTCTACTGTTTTATACTGGGTTTACGGTTTACTACTGACAAGGTTGCACTTAAAGGATCTTATTTATCACAGATGATTTTAAAACACAAAGCACAGATCTGCATCTGAACTCCGGAAAACTTCTGTGGAGTCAGAATGCATGTTTAACATGAACCAGCAGCTCGTAGGCACCCCAGCATTCAGTTCAGTCACTAATCAAGACATCTCCACTTAATACTTATAATTATAAGCCATATTCTTTGCAACGTTTGAGGGAGAGTGTTAGGAGTGATGGACAGGTACTTTGCAAACTGGGTTTTTTTGTTTGTTTAAGGGGGGGGGGGTCGGTCAAAAAACAAATACAGTTTAATTTCAACTGAAATTGTGAAATCGCTTCCATTTGGTATGTTTAAGCAAAAGAATGAAAGTAAACTAAGCAATTTCAAATTTGTGGTTAAAAATAGTTGCAAAACACCCAAAGTATTTTTCTGGGTCTTTTTTCAGCCAAGAATCTGAAGTCAATTATATGTACTGCTCTATTCATAAGTACCTGGTACTATTCTTGTCTAAAAAGTTGATAATACCTCAATCTTTCCATCATTCCTGGTTGACTGGGAGTTTCCACCCGTCTTGATACAAGATGAGGTGGCCTCAGTTCTTCACATCTTCCATATTTCTAAGCTGAATAAACAGAAATGTGCCTTATGTGAAATGAACTCTTCAGTGACTACAAAACACCAGCTGCTGCAAAAAACTGCAGCATATCTGTGCAAAAAAGTTATGAAGAGAACACTAAACAGGTTGTTTCTGATCATCATATCATTCAGTTTTGAAAAATGGTATATTCCCAAGAGGTTGGACTAGAGACCTCCTGAGGTCCTTTCCAGCCTGAATTTTCCAATGGCCCCAATGTGTCAAACACAGGACTGCATTCACAAGTACGCCTCCAAACATACCCCAACACCAAAGCGTACTAGGCAGGAGGTGGCTGCGCTTGCCTGACAGACAAGCACTAAGCTATCTTCCCTGAAAGAACACCTCTGCTTTTCACAGCCTCTTCACCCTTATTCACAGGATGCCAGGTCACAATGTATTTTCACTTACTCATCATTAGACTCTCAAGACTACAAACATCTCCCCCAAACTCCTGTCAATTCCTAAACAAAAATGTCTTACTTTCCTGCCACTGACACAGTCAACACCAAGCAGCATTGAAAGGATCCCCTGAAACTACACAGGCTAAAGTGAAAAAAACAAAAAGTGGGTCCAAATAAAAGCCCATCTCACCATGGCACCTGTCTTCACTTTTGACTCGTTGCAGATATTTAAGAAAAAAATAAAATGGGCATGCACAAAGTGATCCTCTCCCAGGTTTCCCTGCCCATGCTCCAGCTGGCAGGGAAGGTTTGCCTTCATAAGAATATCAAGATTTTCTAAGCCTCATTTCACAGAATCCATCTAAAACATAACCTTATTTAGACCAACTAAAAGCTGCCATTCATACATGCAAGAACCTCACTCAGTCTGATGATAACACCTAGATTAGTCTAGCCATGTTTCCCTAAAAATTCTTGATGCTTCAACTGCACAGCAATAGAGAGAATACGCATTCTGAGTAGCCACTACACTTGAAGCTTTTCAGTACTGAGTCTCACTAAAAGCAAAAATAAATTTAAAATACCAGTTACCTGCTGGTAGTCTGCTGCTGATAGCTGTCTGACACTCTTACTCTTGGTGAAGCTAGTGCTGTTAGCAATCCGGGACATTTAGAAAAGGAAAGGTAGGTTAGCTAAGGAACACCATTTAGAGTCAGGTTTATAGTGCATTGGAAAAAATATGACTGCAGCTTTTCTTGTATGTTTAAGAATTACAGGATTGTTTACAGATGGTTTCTGAGCATAAAATCCAATAGAGTGATAAATGCACAATAAACCTACAATTCATAGGATCAAGACTTGAATGTCAAGGATTGCCACATATACAGGTATATCAAAAACAGTTAGCAGTATCACAGAAATTGTTTTGTACGGTAGAGTATTCTTATGGCTAAGTAACTATTTTAAACGGAAAAATTCACTGCAAAGTAATTTAGCTGTAATCAGAATTAAAAATCTGAGGACTGTAACAGATAGAATTAGATTGTGAATCATCTCAGTTTCATTACAAACTGTGTTACACACAAAGGCCATCTGTTTGTATACGTTAATATCTGTATAGGAAAGGTAAGTGCCACATTGGTCTGATAGCTTTACATTGATGTCTGCCGCTGAAATATTGAAGTCCCCCCAGTGTGCGTGTGTCTGGTATCTCTGACATAATCAACAATGAACAAATGCAGAGTATGAACTCTACTGGAGATACTGTTTTCCTTTTGAAGAAACGTGTTTTAGGTTTCAGTAATTTTCTCTTTTTATGGCAACAATTTAGGGATACGAAAAGAAGCCCAGGTTGTTCTTAGAGTGATGACCTATAATGGAGTTCAGCCATTTTTCAGAGAACGAAAATGTATCTGCAAATTGTTTATGGATTTTCAAAGAGTCAGCTGAAATGCCACCAAGCTGCTTTAAGAAAAAATATCTTGAGTTTCAAAAATGTAATTCCTTAGTCATACGGAACTGTTACACATATTAATACTATGTCTATTTTGGCAACCAGTAGAAAAAGAAATCAAGACTTAGTAACTAAGCTTCTGAAACCTGATTTCCAGGTTTCATGACAGAATCAGAAAAAGACAAAAGAGCTAGACAACCTTTAATATCAGAATTCAGGGCGGGGGGGTGTCCTCCTAGATCTGCAGAATTAAAAAAATTACAGAAGAAACATCCACAGAATCATGTACATTTCAGATTATGAAATTGTCCCATTTTGAACCAGTGCATAGCTGTAAAAAAGTTTGGACTAGATGAAAGTTGCACCTACCATATGGTAGGACAATGATACAACTTCCTCAGTCTGAATGCAAGAAATTATTCAAGTCACTTCAGCTTTCTGACTCAGCTCCTTCTCTTTACAAATGCGTGTAATATACATTTCCTTGGAATAACATTATACTTGTCTTTCACACAGCTCAGTGGGGCTGTTCAGTGCATGGTGTAATATTCACCATGCTGGGAGAGGAGTCTTAAGTGGAAGAAGCTCTTTATGCCCACAAAAATACTAAAAACCCAAGACACCCCAAATAAGGAAGTCATTTCCCCAACTCCAAGGCTGCACTTGTCTAAGAAGTGTAAAATAGTACACTTGACACCATCCTTCATGTAAGAGCTTCAACCAGTCATTTGTATTTTTCTGGCATTAAAGATCATCTAAGGTTTTGAGGGGATAATCTTTTTAATAGTTTTATTTGTTCAGCATCAACTTTTCTTCATTTTAAGCTGTCTCTATTTTGCATTAAATATTAAATGGAAATGGGAAGGACTCATCCGGGCAGTGTTATAACTTTGGCTCCTCCACAAACACAGTAGAATTCTCAAATTTCCCCAATTAACATTGACAAACAACCACATCCAATTAGGGGGTTTAGGGCTTTTTGGGGTTTGGGGCTTGGGGCCGGGGGAGGAGCTGAATCTAGAAAAATATTTTCAGGATCCATTAAGCACCTGCATTCTCTATGTCCTTATTTTAAGAATATGAACAATGAGAATACAACATAAACAACTAAGCAAAAATAGTATCAGTATCAGGAATAAATATCCACAGATAAATATCCAAACTTTTCCAACTCTTTCTTTATTCTGTTCATTAAGAGAAAAATAATAAAAAAAAAATTATTACTAGCTATAAACCAAACTGTTAACACTAATATTTGAATTCAGAGATGGTTGTGGTAGGTAAATTAATTAGGAAGCTTCCTTCATTTGACTAAGCTATGGACTGGATTTTCACCAGTACCAGGAATATGGGTCCCTCATCTCAAATGTCCGCTTCAAGTGATTTTTCATTTAAAAGTTCTCTTGCAAAAACTGCCCTTTAGCATTGAACACCCCAGCAAAAGACTAGCAGACAAAATGTTTCACATTTCCAGCACTGATGCACTGAGGAAAGAAAATGTTGACAAGGAAGTTTCTGAAACATTGAAAAGGTACAAAATTTTCCTGAAGCAACATTATACAATGCAAAAATAGATAAGATATGAACAGTTGGTGACTCACAAATGCATAGCAAATACAGACCATTTCACTGAAGCCAGCATAAAAAAATACTATCCAAGGAAGTTAGAGGGCAGCACTGAACAATAACAACATGTTTGGTAAACCATGCACAGCAGCTAATTGCCAGGCTGGTAATTTGGGCTCTACCTCGCAACTCATATCCTAGTGAATAAAATGAAGCAAAACGTTATGAATATCCGACTGATCCCAAATCATAACAAGTACAGTGAAAATTCATTGGAAAGAGGTTCTCTCAAAGAACATTCACCTGCTCAGTATTGTGCCCCCTTTACGAGGTGGGACTACGAACTATAAGTAGGGAAGTCTCCAGATTACATTGTCTAAACCCTAATCTTGTTGATTTAAACACCTTTTTATTTTCAGATTTAAAACCTCTTTTCTAAACATCCCATGGAATTAGCTTCTTTTGCCTCAAGAAACAATACAAATAAATCAATGAGTAAGCTATGTCCACCCTTACGACTTTCCACTGCTGATTTATTTTAATCAAATTTCTCATATTTGAGTTTCTATCCTTCATTGTCTTGAGCTATGCATTGCAGCTACTGATGACATACAAATGTTAACTTTGTTCAAATTCAAACACAATACAGAAGAGCCCATTTTAAAGACTACATTGCAAATATCACACTTAAAATGAAATAACTGAATTAAACAGACTACAGAAAGGAAAAAAAATAAATTCAGTCAAGTGGATCCCGATGTTAGCTCTGTCAAATGATCTTCAGTCTCTTCAGGACTAAAACAGTGATTTCTTTCCTTGAAACTTTAACAGCTGCATATTCTATTAACACATACATAGAAAGAACTCCTTTAAAACTAAACCAATGGTGAGGCATCCAAAGAACCAACGATAGCAAACTTCATCCATAGTGATTATGGGTAATCCCCACGACAGCAGACACACAGCAGCTGTGCAGCAGTTAATAATGTTTTTAGTTCTTCTTTTGTCATTTTTAATATTTATTTTATTCCATTTCCCTTCTATGCTTAAAAAAAATAAAAGTGCTAAGACCGCAAATAGCCGTTCTGTTGTAGGAAAGAAGTAGCACACTTATGTTCTGCCTCAGTCCTAAAATGAACTGTATTCCACATTGAGTTTGCAATAAAAAGCACGGGGTTTTCTTTCACGTAGATATGTGACCACTAATACTTCCCAGTCACTGAGCCGAATACAGTACCGTTTTGTTCACCATTTAACCAGAGACCTCCTGCTGGGTCTTGCTGCTTATGTCAGGTTTGCAGCTACACAAAAACTCTTGGAAATCATATGGCGAAACTTAAAAGAACATAAACAATTTCATAACTACAGCAAGGCTTAGCTTTTAAACAAGGTCTCCTCTAGCTCATGCCTCGGAAGCATTACATCAATGCGTGAAACAAACAAGGTCTAACATGACCACTTCCATCTGAGACGAAACAAAGTTGCCCCACAGCTCATCTTACAAACTGCTATAGTTTAGTCTGATCAAATAACTTTCTGTATTAAAAAGCTTACATTCAAATTCACCGAGGATAGGACACCTCTATGGAACGCCTCTAACACCCACCATAAGCAAGTGTGTTATTCTGAGAAACCTCTCGTCACCTCCTATCTTCTATACTGCTGACTAATTGCACTTATTTACTTTATAACTTATTTACTAAACTTTCCTTTTTTCTTTTTCTTCTATACTCTTCTTCAACTTTTTCTAGAAACTTCTGCTTTTTTCTGACAAAGTGATTCACAGAGAACATACCTGTTCTTTCAAAATACATGTGCAGGCCCCCCAGGTGTGTTTCTAACAATATTAAAAGGGTATTGTCAGAGCAATAAATTCTGTCAAAGTGTGCATTACTTTTATATTTGTGCGTTCTTGATGCCTCAAGGCACAAAATCTTTAGCCTTTTCTTTTAAAATAGCAAAGAAATAGCTAGTTCCACCAGTGACCACAAAAGTGAATCTGTTGTGGTTTACTGTCAATCCACCTTTTCAAGCAGGTAAAACAAAAATCAAGAAAGTCCCCATATTAATTCATTTTTCAAATCCACTCTCTAATATTGTCACTGGGCATCAAGGCATTATCAAGACAAAAAAGCTTTCTTGCAAGTCACAAAGGTATTGTACATTTATCATAACTGGGAATGTGATCATCATAAATTAAGTATCAGTAATCATAACTTTCTTTTTAATCAGTTTTGACTAATGCCAGTTTCAAAGGAATTCTTCATGTACATCCAATGGTTGACTTCATTGTTGAAGATATATGTGAGAAGAAAAATCAGAACTATGGTTGCAAGGGGGGAAAAATTACATGAATATTTAGAACTGATCTTGAAACGCTGGACCTGTTTCATATAGCTTATCACAGCCTATCTTTTAACCCTGAACATGTTAAGTATCAGTGCTTCCTCTGGAGACTTGAAGATCTAGGGTTAACAGCCTTCTGTTTTAAAAATTCATTGTGGTACAAACAAATGGTATTGCTTCCAATGCATATGCATCGCAACAAGCCAAGGGGGGAAAAAAAAAAACCAAACCACGTTACCCCCTACAGGATACTTGGCAATTAACTCCAGCTATGTCAGCAATTTTTTGAAAAATTTCCTAAACATGAGGAAATCTCATCTTCACCGTATGAAAGACAAAGCTACTGCAGTGACTCTTCCATGCATTACAATGTGTGTGTCTTACTTCTTAACCAAGCCGCTAATCACGCAAATTATTGCGACTAATTACATCTGAAGGTCTAATTAATTCTTTCAGTACCACATCATTTAGTACGCATTCACAACACAGCACCTGTTTTGAAAATCCTTGCAGTTAATTTGTTTATAAACAAACACTATTTGCATAAAATGTTTAATGAATGGTTTAACAGTTAGTACAATACTCCAGCTTTGTCTTAGTAGATTTGAGGTCATCGAAGGCCACAATAAATTAATTTTAAACTATACAAATTAATTTAAATAGTATGTGTGAATTTCTCATTAATAAAGAAAACATTTCTAACATGTTAATTAATATCTCTGTAACAGGCCAATTACTGTCTGTACAAGTGCATCTTACAGTCAAACCCAAAAGATTTTATAGGGTTCTACTTTAGTGGAGTAAAATATTCCAACTCACATGTACACAGGACACATGTACAAGTCACAGTGGCATTCAGAACTTACTTTCAGATGTCAGATAACTTTTTTTTATACAAGACATTAGCATACTTCAATATTTTTATCAAGTATTTTAAAAGCCATAGAAGATTGATAGCTTGTATATCAATTCTGTATGGAACAAAGTAAAGTCAACTGATTTAACTGTACTTTATTATCTCTGTATGCTGGATGATGCCTCTTTCTTGCTTTATAAATAAATAATAATACTTTATGTCATTATATGTTCCCTAATAAGCATTCTGATTAGAGGATTAAAGGTTGCATAGTGTTCTGACTCAGAAGTGCTATAATTCTCTATATACAACAATATGTCAACCTGCTTCATGTAGAAACTAAGAGAACATTATTTCTTACTATCAAACATATTCTTTGCATAAGCTATCATTGAAATATGTTTACAGTCCCAAAGTTTGTTTCTGATTTGCAAGCATTTTCACATTTGATAAGCACCTACTGTAAATTTACATTCACCCATGAACTATTCTTATGATAGGAAGCTAAGAATTGTAAAATATATTTATACCCTAACCCTTGTGCAGTGTTGCCCCTTAATGCGTGTTTTGATGAATTCACATCATTGTACTACGTAGCACTATGTACTACAGTATCTGTTTCAATAGGGCAAATAAGGAACAAGGGAACTAAAACCAGTGCTCATTTTCTTTTGAATGTGAAGTTCACTGTGACTGTAACCACATACCCACCTCAGCCAGACACTCAACAACAAATCGCTCAGGGAGACCAATAGCCTGTATTTGCTTCCAAAAAACACTCTTAAGCATGGATAATCTAATCTTTTTACAACACAGTTTGCTGTTTCTGAAATAGGGATTTGCCAACAAGTTTCAAAAGAAAAAACTGGAAACGTGATCAAGGATATCACAGTGCGAGGAGCATCTATGGATACATATCACAATCTGAAAACATAAAGACTTATACTGGGTTATTGACCTAACATTGGCTACTTAAGAATAATTCTAATTCATTTCAGCATTATGGTGGTTTTTTTGCAAAACAGATACTTCCACTTTTCTTATTCTTTAAAAAGTTTCCTAACCTGCAGCTATCACATGCTGAGAGTGTGTCACACATTCTAAAAATGTGACAAAGAGACAGGATTTCTTCCAATTTCTAAGAAATACAAAATACTCAGCATGTTGAAACCAACATTGACTATTACTCACAGACCAAACCAACTTAGCCAGATCAGAATTTAAAGTGATGCAAACTGGTGATGTCAAAGGAGCAAGAATAAGTTATACCAAAGAGAATCTGGCCTATCTGATTAATGTTCTGCTAAGTGCTTCTCAATTCTATCCACTCTCTCCTCTCCTCATGTCTCAGACTGAGACTGTACAACATATAGCTTGATTCAATTTAGCATGAGTTATTTTTGAGAAAGACTTATCAAACATGCCAAGTAAAAGATCAGTTTTGATATGTACAAATTCACTAAGAAAAACTCTGAAGCTTTTACTTTCCTATTATATGTACCCCAGTTGTGATTCATAGGAGCATTTTAAATGTCTTTTCATGAAAACAGATTATATGAATTTCCTTTAAAGAAAAAGATTAACAAAACTTGTTAACACTCTTCTCCCCGTATGCAAAATTTCTTGCATTTCCAATCTCATTCCCATAAGACAACGGCCTCTTTTGATAACACCTGTGTAGCAATTAATTAAATCTACACTCTTGATACCCCATTTGCATAACTGTGTCTGTGCGAGAGAGAGAGAGAGAGAAAGCATGCAATACGCACACGAGTATTTTCAAAATACTGAACGGAGATAAACTTGCTGTTTTAATTGAAGAGCTGAAGGGGGGTTTTGTTTGCTGATTAAGACGAACATTTTTGTCTGCACAGCTTGGTTATATTCTGTTCTATTGTCGTAAGAGTTAAAGAACCTTGAAGATTTGATATAAACAAGACAGAACTTTAAAGTCAAAGATAAGTTGCTCAGGCAGCTGCTGAAGAAAACAAGGCCACAGCTAAACTACAAACAGCGTTAGTGCTGTGTCTAACTTAATAAGTTATTTGAAACGTCCCATGCACCAATGTCCAAACTATTCCAAACAAACTAGCCTTCTTTTTCTCTTCTCCCTCAGCAACGGTTACACTGAACTCCTGAGATGGCTCTCCTAACATTAAGAATCACTAGCATTTCACAAATAAAGGAGATCACCATGTGAAAAATTATCTTTTAAAATGGAGTTTAATTTGCATATAAGGAACAGGAGATTTATGATGAGCAACACAGCGCAGCACTGCATCTGCCTAGTATCAGTCGTAATTTAGATTGTTTGTGACCGATCTTAAATTCTAAAGCATGGAGAAGATGAAGTGCTCTGTTGCTGTGTTATTGTCAGGAGTCTAAGACTTACCAGAGATTTATTAGTAATCTTATCACAAACATGTCTCAAGTTTTTGCTTTTAATATGTGCCAAGCTCCTCTGAGGAATTTTCCTCACTGCAATTATATTTCTCAATGCATGCATTCTGAAGCTTAGTTGATTTCCTTCCCAAAATAAAGCGACCTATCATTACACTACAGTAGCTCTGCTACATTTTTCCTCTGCTACTTAATAATCAATGTATTCATCATTAAAATCTGAGCCCTGAAGCAATGGTTTTTAGCATATTCTAATGACTAGCAACTTGCAAATTACATTGACCTTTCATCTACATTCTGTAAGCACCTTGTTCTAATGTGTACTGTATTTATAGTTTGCCAATACAAACTAGCCAAAGATTGGATAATTACTGTAATCTATTAGCTCGATTGCTTTCCCTGCTCATTTGTAGCATGTGCCATATAGACCATTTTCAAAAGCTGGCCTATCTTTCATCTCTTGCAAGCCCAGAAAGTAAGAAATACTTCATCTTCACAATATATACACTTGCTAATATATGAAGAACACCCCATCTCAGCTCAAGGATATTTCAGGAATAAAGAATCTTCTTTACTATTAGTGTCATAACGCTATTTGTGACTGACAAAAAACACAGCTCACTGAGTGTAAACTTTACTTGAAGAATGTCAGGCCAAGTTCCATTTTCTACCCATTACCCTGACTTCCAAACAGCATTTAATAGGAACTGCTTGCTTCTTTTCTTAGAAAGAAAGATAAAAAGACACTTTTCCTAAAGCACGGGACTTTTTTTTTTTTTAAGCTCTAAGTAAATGTTTCAAAGAAAGCTTTAAATACTTTTTATAAAGGCATAACTGTTGCAACTTAAGAAAGATAAGAAATACTACATGGAAGTATTAGCTCAAGTCTCTTTCTGTTCTTTCCGTTGACAGTCTATTTCAAGACAGTTATGGATAGATAACATTACAGACACTGGTAATTAAAACAACACTAATTTTGTCTCAGTGGCTGCGCTTTGTTGTTTGAAATCATCTATCATGGCCTTCATGCTTCACACAATGAGAAGACATTTGTCTAGTCACATTCTGCTTGGTCAACACTTTTGCTAATATCCCAGCATACCTGGATGCTACTGCACTGTTAAAGAGGTAGTGCATTTTTTTTTCCAAAAAGACCCTATTAAATAAACTGCTTTGAATGCTTATTTAGAGAAATTCATTATTTTGGGTTGCTTTTTTTCAAAAGTTACATTAATGTCTTTTCTTTAAAGTGGTTTAAAAACAAATACCACTCTTCCTCACATTTTAACTGAGACAGCATCAGTTTAGCACACAAACCTCTATCCAGCACAGGAAAAAAGAAAGACATATTGATATATCAACATACATTCTGAAACAAAATAAATGCTTGAAATGCCTGGCCCCATACACTACTCATTATTTTGTATGCATTGGCTTAATTGATTTATGGACACTAAATTTTTCTTTAAAGTACTTTTTAATATTCTTAAACATTTATTTTAGTATTAAGCATGCAGATGCTTTATATTTTGACCATAAAAAAAAAAAAGGCAGAAAAGACTCATATTTCATTAGGGAGGATGAAGGAATCAGACGTTTTTTTCAGATTAAACTCGAAGAGCAGTAACAAAGTAAACCAAAGCACTTAAGATAGATTTCAAAGGGTTGTTACTGAATGACACAAACAAGACAAACAGGCAAGACCATTTAACACGAAACTGAATTCAGCAAGGCCACAGAACAAAGAACTGCTGTCTTGCTGAATGGGACTGATGTTACAGAATTATTGAATACAAAAATGAGCCCTATCCTGCAAACCCTTATATAGATGAACCGGTGCACAGTTACTGGGTGCTTCTGCCTCAGCTCTTAGTGCAGCCTAGTGTAAAGCTGCCATCATTGCCTGATTGCAGAAAAAGACACCAGAAATTGAATTCTCTAAAAGTTAATCATACATAAACTCAATGTTTTCTACCTTTTAAATGCTTTCCTTTAATTTAAGAGGAATTACATAGTGGCCCACATGTAGTTTAAAACATGAGGTGAAATCACAGCAGCCTTGTATTCTAGCTGCTCTCTCCAGGATGGTATCGTAAGTGGAGATACAAACAGATAGGGCTTCAACTTTACACAGAAAGGAACCCTACTCCAACGTTGGAAAGGTGGCATAACCAATTAATAAAAATGATAATTTTATCATAGCTCTATACATTAAAAAAAGTTTTAAAACAGAAAAAGAATCATTAATTTGCACTTCATAGCCTTTTCAATGAAGCCTAATATAGAAAAAACTTGGCATCTCTTCCATCTTCAACACAATTAAAATGGTCATAGCCTAAGACATTGAAAATTCTTGGCAAAAAGTTACATGAGCATTGACTGCAGTAACATTAAGACAGAAAGCACACAAACATTTGAAAGGGAAAAATAGAATAGCAAATAAGTCAGAAAACATTAGCAAAATACAGGTTTATTCTCATGAGCTAATGAGTATCCCTCAAATTTAACAGAGCTCAAACTATCTGCCACCCACAGGGAAAAGAGCAGGAACCCCTCAGGATTTAGGTTTCTATGGCTTCATTACAAGAAGGTTTTGCTGGCAACAAGTGGCTTCTTAAGCCACAGTGACAGAGACTTGTCAGTTTGCAAGTAGATATGGTGGGAACTGGTAGGTTGTTTGCTTCTGTGGCTGAAAACAGGAAAACCCTGGCCTCTTGGCTTCACAAGGTACAACGATTTAGCTAGTTATAGCTTCACTTTTTTAGTACACTGGGAATTCTTCAAAGGGATTGGTATTATATTTTTATTGAATGTTACTGAATTTTAATTGCAGTGTTTTATTGGAAGGCCCTAGAAAGCCAGTGGCATATGAAGCACTATAAAACTAGGAAATGTACCACTAACTCAATAATACAAAGTTTCTCATTTATTCTATTTTTCAGATACTAGCAAAGCAACATGAATGAGCTGTATCAACAATATTTTAAAAACACAAGTGAAACAAAGTAAATAATTTAAAGCAAGCTATATCAACCATATTTTCTTTCTTCATACCCTTTTATAATCCCTTTTAAGATTAGTATTCAAAAGATAGCTGTTATCAATGGACAAATTGCATGAGACACAGTAAAGCATACAGAGTCCGCAAAAGCAAAATGCCTGTTTCCCAATAACTATTTCTGCAATGAATGAAGAAGCACAAATCCTTTCACTTTCCATAACTCATTTGCATGAATTTACTTTTTTTGCCTTAAGAGGTTGTTGTAATGTGTGTTAAAACACACAGTGCAATTTTAACTCCATAATATCACGGAAGAAATATTGTGTTAGTATAAAGTGTAAAAATATGAATGCTGTTAAATTCTTCAAACAGAAACAACAGTGCAGCACTGCTCAAAAGCACCACCCAAAGGTAGAAGTGATGTAAAGACATTTACAGAATGGTCTTTTTTGTGTGTGTGTTTTTGGGGGGTTTGGTTTTGGGGTTTTTTTTGTTTGTTAATTCCAACAAAACCTGAATGTAAAAAATGACAGTGCGGGGAAACTTGACAGAGGCTTTTGATTGAAGTGACTGATTTCCACAGCTGCACCTGTAGGAAATTGATGATAACGCTGTCTAAACCATTCATTATGATTTGGAACTTTACTCAAATTAACACTAGATTTATAAATTTGCTAGGCATGTGTTGTAGATAATATGACAAAGTACTGTTTTCAACTGAAAATTCCTTTGACCTGATTTTATAAAAATCATGCAAAACTGGGGAAGAGAATTTATTTCTAAAGCCTTCTGAAATAGCTGAAGTTGTATTTTTGAAACAGTATGCATGTAAGTGAAATATATTCATTGGGCAAATTCAGCTATCAATTGTATTCATAAATTTTCTTTATTATAATTATAAAGGTAAAGGATAAGACTTTTTCATATTACCAACAATCAGTTGCTTCTTAGACAAAGAACATTTATCTTTCTGCTAATCATATTCACAATATTTTTAAGGCTGAAATAAGCAACAACTTAGCATTTATAAAAATACCTAAGCATAAACTTTGAGTATAAATCATGTGATGCTAATCATGAACTGCTAACTGGTAATATATTTTGATGGAATAATTATTTTAGCAGCCTATTAGCCAGATACTTTAAATGAGAGGGATTTGATGCATTCTTGTTCAAAACAGTACACTACACAAAGGAATAATATATTAATTTTCTTTATGTTAAACTTTGGCAAAAAGACTCTAGATATGAGGAAGTATAACATTGCCATATATCTTCCAGATTTAAGTAGGTTAATTTGCTGGGGGATGGTTTTGCCCTTTTTACTGACATTCATTGCTCACAAAGAAAAGTTGAGAAATTGTGAAGCAAGAGATACACTGAAACACCAAGTCACTGGAACACAGATCAAGTACTAGAAATATTAGGAAAAGATAGCACTTGGCACAGAATACAGATCTCTCACCTGCAGTCATAGTTACACAAATACCTTCAATACGAACATTTTCCTCACTAGAGTTGCCTTTGTCTGCATAAGTGAGTAGAACCAAAACCACACAGAATGGTTATTTATTAATGCAGAAAGGATGCAGTATAGAGTTTGTTCTGCATGCTTCTGTTGCAAGAGTACAAAAATAAGCCAATCTACAAAACTCCCTCATCAAAGAAACAAGACTTGTAGTAATTCTGTTCTCGTAAGTATGCCTACACTGTGATTTTACCACCAACTGGATAATTTCTTTTTGTTTCTTATTCCTCTTTGCTGAGGAAGCCAGGGAAATAACTAGTTGTTAGGATAGACACAACACTGAATATCAAAATTGGGTTTTCACAAATGTATTTTAACACAAAATCTCATTTCAGCCTGGAAAATGCACTGAGTTATGTTAAATCCACAAAGGATTCTCCAGCGTGTTCCCTTTTTCTTTAAACCTAAATACATTTCTGCAAAGCAAACTTACAGAGGGTTTTTAAAGAATATTTGCAATAGTGTGAGATACAGTCCTGGTACTTCAGATTTTACGAACCCTGCAAAATGGGAACAGACTTCTTTTTGTTAAAGGAACTTACTGTTTTTCAACGGAAATCACCCTGTATGGCAGGGCATCTCCTGCAGGCTGAGAGGAAAGCTAAGGCTGCAGAACTGCATCTATAACAACGATACACACAGGCGCACAGGCAGGTAGCTGCAGGGCTTACTGCACAGATGCTAGAGGCCCCTTAGCCTTTCTACTCAATAGAAGCCAATGTCAGACCTCCAAAAAGATCTTTAACTGTGTAAGGGAGGAAGACACTGAGGGCACTCCAAGCTCTTTCTATCAAAAAAATTACAGGTGATAGGAGAGACCTTCAACCACCATAGTAAGACTTTCTCCCCTATCCATGCATATGCTGCAGGAGGAGGTGGGTAATTGGTTCTCATCTCCCAGAGAAGGCAGCGACGTTGAATTGTTAAATGCTATTGTCCAGTCCTTCCTCCCTCTCTTCTCTACAGATAAAGAGAACAGATTAAAATTTCCTCATAATCTATAATAAGATTGTAATTTTAGATCAGACAAGCTTTACAGACTGTATGAACATTATTTACAGGAAAGGGTGCAGAGAGGAACACATACCCCCCCACATCCTCGCAAGAATCAAAAGGTTCACTAGCAGGTAT
The DNA here is from genome assembly GCF_000699145.1 of Aptenodytes forsteri. Taxonomy (NCBI): domain Eukaryota; kingdom Metazoa; phylum Chordata; class Aves; order Sphenisciformes; family Spheniscidae; genus Aptenodytes; species Aptenodytes forsteri. Next base: position 1,373,963 of record NW_008795436.1, read on the forward strand.
TTGGAGACTGTATGAAAAGCATTAGTAATTCCTTAAGTAGTAATAAACTACAGTTTGAAACAAGCATATATATACACACATGGTCTAGATGCAAGAAGTTTGCCCTCCACATTAGTCTGATCTCGGCAGTTCATTGAAGGAGCATGGATTATGCTCAGGCAGCCTCTCACTGCAAAGCATACGCTCACTTTTCCTCAATTGTTACCAACTTTGTGCACTAAGATTGCTTTCTTATAAGGTATCATTAAGGAAATTCCCAGGACAACGACCCTATACAGTATGTACCAACTTCGGCCATTAGAAAAACAAATGCAATCAGTAATGGAATTACCTGTGATTTTCAGCTTTCTCACTCTTCTAAGCACAATATGCTTAGAAATGTTGATGAGAAACTGTTCATATAGATTTCAGCCCAACCTCAAGCATGCTTGGAATTGTGTCAAGGTGGTCAATCTTTTGTGATAAAGAGGTCAAATTCCCTGTTAGAATTACCCAAGAAGTCAAATTCCCCATAGAGTTTTAAGGAGACATTCACTTCAGTTCACTCATTTGCAATGTATCATTTAGAAAAGTCTTTTTTGCCACTATTAACAGAATTGTTCAGTATCAGACTACTTAATAATCCGAGTTCCACTGCAACATACTTATTAAAAATTAGCTTAAGTTTTTCTGGTTTTGAGTCTTTCGGTGTTTTTGAGACCAGTTCCTCTTACTTGCCCTTTCCCTTTCTGACTGACTCTCTTTAATTCATAAGCTTTTCATTAGAAGTTGGCCCAAACAGGAACCACACATCCAACTTGGCGTTGCTGATTCAAACCTACTTTGATTCCAGACTTCCATGAGGAATGCTTTCAGTACTCCTATAGGATTTGACTAACAACTTCTGACAAATGCAAAGATTCAACATCTGGGAGTTCATTATCTACACCAGCACATGAGCAGAAGCAGGAGCTGAACGTAACACCCTTGTCTTTATCTCTGAAAGAAACACTCAGGCATGTCTAGCAGAAATAATTGAGACAGGAGATCATAATACCAGAACGTATGAGCAGATGAGTTAGAAAGATTATCTGGGCTCCCTCATGACTCCCTCTGTGATGGACCTTAGACAGTAAGGAGAACGTACAGGTATCCTGTTCCTTAGTACAGGAGAAGCGTCTGATATGGCATCTCAGTCTTTGCCTTTTCAAATACATCAGTGTTGGCACTTGACACTGGTACAGGTCTCATGGTGTTCAACTTGGGGATCAGTGCTTATTGCTCAGATCTCATTTGTCACTCATTTGTTCTTAACAAGTTTGAGAAATAAGGATTCCCAAGGCAGAAACATCCACACTAATTACAGATACGTAAGAAAAGTTATGAGATGCTTGGTGGGAATTACTAAAGATAACACAGGTAGTAGATATATTTCAAGTAAGAAAATGTCAGGAACCAAACATTTTCAACTCCTGAAATAATGGAAACTTTAAATCTTTACTCTCTAACTGGGACATCGTACTCTTATTATGTCATTGTAAAACGAGATGGCTGGGTAGCAGTATTCAGCCTGAGCACATTTTCATCATCAATATTCAACACCTAAAGCTGATGGAACACAGTGTCGGGAGAAAGTTTTATCAGCCCTCCAACAGGTGAGGAAAGTGGAGTGAAGACTTGTGGTTGTGTTATCATTCATACCTTCCATACACCTGCAAGAATACAGGTAGAAAGGAAGACCTCCAAGCAGGCTTTTAATGACAAAACTCTACCAAGGGCCTCCTCAGTACTCCACTAGCCCTATTAACCTTAGAACAGAACTCATTTACACTGAGAATCTATCAAGAAAAGAAATACAAACAAAATGCAAAAGGTAAAGAGACAGACATAAAGGAGGAGAAATAACAGAAGGAAAGTTGTACCTCAGAGCATTTAGACAAAGAGCTATTTCAAAGGAATAGATGCTCACCATTTCAAGGACCATGCACTCAAGGGTAGACAAGAATCAAGAAAACTCAATCAAACTGAGTCCAAAAGAATTCATGAGCCTCAGTTGAGATGCTGAAAAGTAATACCTACAAATTGATCTAGATTCCTCCCACTTTTCACTCAAGCATTTTATTTATCACTATTTCAACATTACTCTTTCTGTGAATTGCTTTTGCAAACTGGTGATATTCCAGCTTACAAAACAAATTTTACAGAATGAGATTATTGTGTATTTTAAATTACAGAAGTTCTTACCCATTTACACTGATCTTTTTTCAAAATACAATTAAACATGTATTTGGCCAAATGGACATAATGTTTTTTGCTCTTGAGTTCTGTAAACATGACAAAAAATAAATATGAGACTAAGAATGACTTCTCTATTAGTAATTAAGTATTAAATCCCTTTTGCATAATTTAAAAATTGCAAAACGTAAAATCTCATGAAATAGATAAAAATTGCAGAGGCTGTATAAGCAAATAAATAAGATCAGAATGGAGTGATCTTTTTATTATATGCATCTTATGTTATCACAAAGTTTCACATGTTCACAATATTTTCCCCTATTTATTGACATTAAATCACTTTAAGGGGAATGGAGTAGAAGGGATGTGAAGAGGACTACTGCTACCATGTACATGTTAGGAGGCAGCAACATGCAAAGTCTCCAGTTATCTAACAGGACCAACACTTACTACCATTACTAAAATTACTATTAATAAATATCCTGAAATGGACCACACTTCACATACCGCAGCTCCTGTTTTACCGGGAAAAATATTGCAACCACTACAGCATGAGAAAAAACAAAACAACGCTTCAAGATCTACCATTACTATGGTGTAGATTAAAGGACTTAAGATTTATTATTTTATTTAAACCTGTAATTTGCAAAGTCCATTGGCTCTCCTTGAACTAAAAGCTGCAGATCTGCCCTTTTCTCCTCTGTACTTTCAACATAATAGGTATTATTACCCATAACTTTTTATTTAAAAGAATTGTGTAGCCAGGAAAATGAATGAATTTAATTATCAATGCAGTGTGAAAAAAATCATTAGAGCAAGAGCCTGGAACACTACGTATTAACAATAAACAAAGGCTATTAAAGACAGGTTTAAAAAGTGTCATTCTTTCTTCAATTCTTAAAATGTAAATAATACAAACACAGAAACAAGAAAACCATATGTAAACATCTGTAGTTATTGGCAAAAGATGACCCTAAGAAAATGCTAAATGACTGACTGGGTCATTTAACTTTAAATCTATACTTTATGTGGCAATATGGAGAGGTCGTTTGATTGCTATGCATAAAAAATGTAGAATTCTAATATGATCTAAAAGTTTCACCTTCATAAGACAAAATTTTCATTATAAAATTGTATTTAATGGCATAAATACATATCTGCCACCTCAGTTTTGTAATATTATATTTCTATAGGCTGTCGACTATGCATTATAGAAATTACTATTTAAAAATAGAGTAGAACTTTTTTCCTTTATACTTTACAAATTCTCCAGTTCCCTTCATAGTTGTATAATGAAAACATGTGGCCTCAAAAACAAACTGCAAGTTGTTGCACAAAAGAATTTCATCAGCTAGGAATCAGCATTTTCTGGGCAAAAAGGTATTCTCAGCCATACATTTCAGTCTCCATTCTCTGCATGTGGACGTTTATATTGAGTCATGATTCAGCCTTCGAGGACTTGGAAAGGGATTTTTGTATTTTCATCTTATGATTTCACATAAATTAATGAATAATCTGGGCCAATTTTTTTCCTTCCCAGCAGCATGCAAAGCTTCCTAAATACTCAAGAGAACAATTTAGACCAAAAGTTGTGGCTACTGAAAATTTATGTTATCAAAAGAAGAAAGTACATTAAATATGTACTGTTGCTTTGAAAAAGCAGGCCAAAATCCTAACTTCAGACTTCTACTAAAGTTTACAAATGTACTTCCAGATCGAATTTGGCCTTGCTGATTAAACTTTAATTTACTGGAGTCCTGACTCAGAGCTGCTTTTCAAAGTATACTTATTTACTTCATTATTTGTTCAAAAAAAATGCATTGGTATAATACTTCCCTGCCACTTATTTAATTCCAAAAAAATGCTATTAGATAGCACAGCTACACACCCACTAGAACAGCTGGTTGTTAATTGAATTGGGAAGGAATTGTTGTAAGTGGAGCTGAATGAAGGAATACCGACGGATAGGAAACAGCCACAGAAAATCATAAGGGTAGAGAGCGTTGCATAGAACGTATCAAAGGTCAGTTTTTTCTTATGTATAAGTGCTCTTGAAACAAGCAGTATTTCAAAATTGGAATATTTATGCTGATGTCTTAACAAAAAAAAAAATTGATATAGTATATAAAGAACAATTAGAAAATCACATAGTTTATAAAATTACTTACTGTATTAAGTCCATTAGTGGTTCTTTAAGATGGGGTTTCTTTTTTGTGGTGATGCCCTTCGTAATGAAGTCATACAACATTCTGTAATGTTTCCCAGCCTTAGGCTTTATTCTGTAAGACATTTCAGACTATTTAACTTTACTACTGGGAATATTCCCTATTGATTTCAAAGGGATTACTTGTAGAAGTAACTATAGGCAGAAGTATTTGCAGTAGCGGAATCTCAGACATCTTTTCCCACCCTTTTCCCCTGGAGAAATCAGAAGGGAATCTAGAGTTTGAGAGACGTTACACTAGAGGGCTAAAAAGTTACAAAGAACAAAAATTTTAAGTGAACCATACCACATGCCAAGAAGTCTTCCTAAGTGCGGGGCTTGAAACTAACTAGAGATCTTACCGGGGGAAGAATGAGACAGTAAACAGATTAGAAAGATACAGGAAATAAATGTGAACCAGATTTACCCATGTTGTTCAGCAGTGAAACTACTGAAGGATTTACATTAACAGCATTAATGATATTGCTGCCAATCAAAACTTAGCCATCTCATTTAGCAGACTGCACAAGTTTCCTCTACAATCAAAGGAGAAAATTTTCCTCCTGAGCGGACAATTATGAGCAACAAAGTCAGTGTCTAAAACTTGGTAGTGGGGTTACTCCAGAAAGATGTCAACAGAGCCATCCCACCCCCAGACCCCCAAAGGAACCCAGGAAACTACTATGTTCCAGCCTAGAGGAGAAAGAAGTCAGCAGTATCCTGCAGAGCAACCTCTGCCCCCTGCTATTTCATAAATGCCAAACTCACCCGTGGCACCTCTCTAGAGAACCTGCTGGAGACCTCATTATGACAGCCCGTGCCCAATTCCCACACAGATGAACCTGTTGAGCTTACCAGGAGTAAACTTCCTCCCTTTGTCACTTACAGGTGACTGTGCCTTCCACAGTGATTAAAAAAAAAGCTACCTGGGAATATAATGGAGATCAGGCCAAACCACATTCACCACATCATCTACTAACTGAAGCCATTACTTACATACCTTCATTGTTTTCCCACTTAATCATTCAGCCAGAGTGGGCACAAAAAATTTTATCCCACTTGGTTTCAGACTTTGAAGTTCTGAGGATTTATTTTGAATGCATAAAAATGCTTAAAAAAAAAAAGTTCAGATAGCTAAAGTAGAGGGGATCAGGAGTCAGATTATGTAGGTTCTATTTGCATTCTTGTATGGACTCACTGTGCAGTCCTCAGCATGGGGCACTTTCCAGGAGATATATTTTGCACTCTCTCCTAATCAACAATACGTAGCAACAATGCTACAAAACCATCTTGCAAAGTATTTGAGATCCTTGGATGGAGGGCATTTATCACAGCATTTTTTCTGATATTAACTGTGAGAAAATTAGTAGAATAAAGGTGGTCTTTTTTTCTTGCCCACTTGCAGCAGTGATTACAGAAAAGATGCACTTCATATGCCACAGTTTGAATCAATAGTGGAGCAGTGACAAAGAACCAGCATCAAAGAAAATATTTTGGAGGAACATAATTTATTTTTCATTATTTTATACATAATGCTACGGAATCGTAGTTCAACCTTTGTATTTGCAAGTGAATAACCTCTGAAAGTACAATTCATATGTGAGCTGAAAAGAAAATGTCTTTCTTCAGCATTCCCACTATTAGGCAAGCAGATGGCTCAATCTAAATGACCATGTGAAAGAAAGAAAAAAAATGACCAACACAGATCAATATCCTCACCATGATTCCTGCATTCCGATAAATACCAAACCATCAGGAGCAACAGCAGAGGGAAAAAGAGCATCAAAATACCATTTTAGGAAAAACAGTAAATAGCTAAAACCAATCTGAAAACAAACAGCCTATAGATTTAATAAAAAGAAGGTAAACAACAGCCAAAACAGCTTTACTCTTAACGTCAATGCCTGTGGTTATCTTTTATGTAAGTAACAAAATAAACCATCATAAACCTCTGTGTATCACATAAATATACCATAGTGAGAAATATGTCAAAAAGAAAGAAAAATTAATACTTCCACATAGACAAGACACTGTATTTTTCTGTTTGGGTGGGGTTTTTTGGGGGGTTGGGTTTGTTTTTTTAGTTTGTTGGGGTTTTTTTAATTAAAGCAAGTAAATAATAATTTCTTCTTTTTCCAATGGGCAAAACATACTCTTTTAGGAACACTATGGTGATGTCAAACAGACAAAGAAATACCAGATACTAATCAGATTAGAGCTAGCTCAGCGTTGGGAAAAACACACCAGGTCAACAGCTTTCAAAAATTCAACAGCAAACTTCCTTGCTGTAAGCAGACCTCTCTCCTGGCTGCATCTCCGTGTCCATGGTCCTGCGTCACATGGATCCCTCCGTGGGTGGCATCAAGGAGCAGATCCATTGATTTGTTAAGATTTGTTGCTCTGAGGCACAGCCATTACGTATGTACGTGCGTTCAGGGATTTAAACAGACTCATCATGAAACCACCAGTTCTGCCCTGACCTAGGCCTTAACTCAAGCGACAGAATGAACCAATTCTCCAAAGGCAAGGCAATAGGTAAGTCCGTATCTGTAGATAACACCTTCTGCAGGAAGCAAGTTACTCTCCTGCAACAGAGCTCTTTCGGGTACAGCAGCCGATCTACGTACATTTACTCACTATTCCCCTTTTCAATCTAGCTTGTTAAAACAGTGTGAAAACAAAACCATAGAGGGTATCTATCTCAAATAAATATCAGAAACCTAAGAGAGCTGCAAGAATATTTATCTCTGCACAGTAACTACAACTATTATTAACTTACAGAATTCAGAGTACTTAACGTTTCTGGGTGCAGATAAGTACCTGTCTCACAGTAAAAGCCAAGATTCCCTCATCTTCCTCAGCCTTTGCTCCTACAAGCTAAAGCCACGGAGTTCAACAGCCAAGTTCTCATTGGAACTACTGATGAGGACCAGAAACTCAGGATGTGCAGTCGTTTGCTACACAGATTGAGCAAAGTCTAAGATATACTCCAAAAAGTTAATTAAGCACAATAAGTCATCCTCTGGTGGAACTTACTGGTAAACTTCACCTGACACAGCACGTAGTTTATAGAGGAAAAGGGAAGATTAAAAGATTAATTTTAAAAGATATCCCAAAATTTTCCACATGGATATTTTGGGCTTGGGCACATCACTTTGTCACTGTACAACATTCTGTGAGGAAATTTCAGCAGTCAACTCTTGTACTACAAAGGTTTTTCTTCCCATGTTACTTCAAGTGAAACACTGCCAAGGAAAGCTGAATTTCAGATGCCTTGAAAGGTTCCAAAGACAATTCCTTAAGACTGCTGAACAAGTTGTTAAAGGTTGATTAATCGTCTGGGTAATCAAAAGCAAGCTATTAGAAAGCATCTTAACTATTGGCTGTGCAAATTCTCAAAACTCTTGAGCAGAATATCAGATACGTGAGCTTGAGAAACAATAGACCGAGAGCCAAGTCCAGAGACAATGCAAAACCTCCGTGCAATCCTGATGGAGCCTGTTCTACTTTGTCCAGCATTTGAACCTATAGCTTGCACGCATGACAATCACTAGAACAAGGTTGTCTGTACTGACACAGAACACAAGGGACACTCTGTTGCTTGAAATCAATGGACTTTGGAATAGATACTTGATAAACCATTTTTGTTTCCTTAAATAAATGTCACAAAATTCATAAAATAATATTTTTTAAGAAATTTAAATTATTTATTTTGCACTTTTGTCCTTATTTACTTGCCCATTTTCTACTATGATGTTATATCTTTACTAACTACACTCTGTTGTAATACAGTGATCTAAATGAACCAGCAATATGTATATTTCAGTCTGATCCAAGAACTGATCAGTATACTGAGATGCAATTTTTGCTTCGAGTTGCCTGTGGATGGAAGGGTGAGCTGACTGATAATCATATTTGATTTTTCAATTTTCAAAAATAGGACACTCTAAGAGCGTGAATTGTATTATATTATAAAGAAATAATAGTAATTTTAAAAGCAGGTCGTGTTCACTAGTCTTAATTTCAGTCATTTAAACAAAGTTATCCTTTAAGCAATATTTATTTTCCTACTAAAAAACCAAACTTTCCTGCATGCATTTCCATATCTCATATAAACTCTATTATTCTTCAAAAACCAAAAGCCTCCATTAACAAAGCTAAGAAATAGAATTCCATCATGAAGCCCAAATTCAAGAAGATATATACTCATCAGCCCACTGACTGTTCCAATCATAGCTGAATATTTTACTACTTTCTAGAGGGACGCATTTGGCCATTGAAATTTTGGGATCATACCTAGCCATTTAAAACAAGGACAGTTCATAAGACATGAAAAAAACACAACAGACAGTATTACTAAACAAATACTTTGAAAAGCTCTTAGCACAAAACATCCTGCAAATCCCACACATTCCCATACAAACCTCTGAAAACAGCCCTGGCTCAAGATCTGTCAAAGCTTTTCTAACCCATGGTTTTATAACCCTGTAAATTTTGCATTTTATTTTAGGACATCAGACAAATGCATTGTATTTCTACTGTTATTTGCATACAAAAATGGTCAAAAGAGCAAAAAGTATATATTATGCCAAAAGCATAGAATATGCCAAATGTAAATTTGAACATTGCCAAAAAGCAACTGTAAATGTGATTTTATCAACGTGCAAATGGAATGTAGTGCAAATTAGGGTGGATTAACCTGTTTTTTAGAATTCAGACATCGCAAAGCTTTGGAGTTCACCAAACCACCCTTACATGCAGTCTCTTTGGCTGCCTTTAATCTGAAATACAGAGACTTTAAAGGCCTCAGAAGCTGACCTAAGTAAACTGACTTTTTTAAGTCTGAGAAGAACTTAAAGTTGAACTATATTTGCTAGAAAAAAATCTCACGTTTCTAATTTTGTGCCAGCAGTTCATACAGTATGTATAATATTTAAACATGCTCTAATTCTTATGTGTCAAAACAATCATGTTCATTAATATTTCCATTGTGCCTGCACTACTTTCAATGTATAATTTTATAAGAACCATTCCCTAGCTACTTAGTACTCGTCAAGGAACTCAAAAGAAATGGGAATCAAAAATTGCAACCACTATAGCCAAATTACATATTGATATAAGCAGTGCTTAACTAAACCTGTTCAGAGACCTGGAGTAGACAGAAAAAAATCCCTGTTTTATAAATACAGGGAAATAATCTAAGAAACGTGTGAAATATTCCTAATCTTTTTCCAGCATGGAGAGAATCCATTTGCCGTAAGTCTTTTTTTCCCCCCTCAGAAATATAATCCACACCACAGTCATGGCAAAATGCAGTTTCCAACTATTTCAAGAAAGGAAAGGAGAAAGTCTGTAAGTTTTCCATTCACTTTAATGAAATCTTTCTCTGTCTCTCTCTGTTCTCACCAGTTACAATAAATCAGAGATATTCAGGTAGAAAAGCCAACACAGTAACTCTGAGAAAAGAAAAAAAAAAAATGCAGAACATTTTGATAAGCGTTAGACAGCTATTTTCTAAGGAATTCGTCAGGCCTACTTACAACTTTTTTAAATTAGCCAACAATACATCTCTTCAGACTCGTTGCATTTATCTGAAAGGTGTTAAGTATCATTCATCTTTACATCTTCATCAACAGTGAACATTAAGATTACGGAATGATGGTAAATTGGAGTAAAATCTGTATCATTTTGGCTAGATTTGTGAACAAGCATTAGAACAAACCCATCAATACAGGAAGCAAGTGAAAAGATTTAGCTTAACCAGAGGCAGTTTAAACACGAGCTGTGTATCTTGCATGTCCTGTGGAAAAGAAGTTAACACAGTATGCAAAGTACCTTGGCACTCCTAATGCAAAATCTCAGGAGCTCTGCAATGTACTGTAGTGACTTCTCACTGAGGAAATGTATGAATTTACATACTCAGTACTAGGTAGCAGCAATGGAACAACAGCTCTATATAATAGATCGCAAGCTGGAGAGCTACAGAATAGCAGATTTGGGGATTTTTAGACGAGCTTCGTAAATGATTGTGGACCTCTACTGGAAACATCTCTACAGCCTAGAAGGAAAATACACTCTAGAAAACATACGCAATTTAGATAAACTCCACTGAAACACTGTATGATTTTAGGCTTTGGGGTTTTTTTCCCTGGGCTTCTAGCTGTTGGTTGTCAAGATCTGTGGAATAAAGCACTACCTACTCTCTCTCTCCTGCCCTTGACATTTAAACAGACAAGCCAAAAACCTTAAAAGTAAAGATAGACAAAACTGCTGATAAATGGTTTACCACTGCAAACTGTAACACACTGAAACTTCTCAGTCCTGGCCTGGCTGTCAGAGTTCTTAAAAAAAGAGCGAGAGGGAGGGAGGGAGGGAGGGGTGGCACATTCTAATTTGATTCTCTACCTCTCTACCACATTCTTCAGCAGGAAGCACTACCAACCTGTGCATTAAGATACAGACTTCTGAGGCAACCTGAGGATTACCAGGATGTTTTCTGTTTCTAGGAAGTTTTATACTTGTTCTTTCTCTCTGGGGGGTTTCAATTGTTCTTTCTTTAATCTAAAAATGAAAATCATCTAGACTGAGAGCATATTTTTTTCTATGGATAGGAAAACACAACAGAGGCACGACCTTCACTTGGAGGGTTCGTTACACACATTCCAGGCAGCTCTGATCATATTTCACTACCCTGGAAGTGATTGTGATGTCCAGAACACTGAATTATGTCATTAATTAAGGAATCGGGCAGGAGGTAGCTGATTATAAGGGAGAGAGAATCTGTACTTACACAAAACTATTTTCATAATCAGCGATGATAGAAAGGGAAATAAAGAAAAATTACCTTGTGCTTAATACAAGTGTCCTGGTATATTGTTTTAAAAGATTGCTCTGTATGTAGAAGATGCTATTTAGCTTCAGTGGTCAGCCAAAAACAAAGCGTAGGTTTTAATAACCTTGCCTTAGCATGAAAAAAAGAGACACAACAAGATTTTGTTTTGGATAGCAAACTTCCTAATTTCTCTCAAAGTACATATGAGAAAAAGGTAGGATAAGTGCCATAATCCATTTAAATTCTCTTTTTTTAATGTTGATTTTAACTGAAACAAAATGTGCAGCATGCAAGAGCAAGAATACCATTTACTAGAGTATCAGAGATTAGTTCATTAATGGGTTCAAGCAACTGGCCATGCATCAGCATAACATTAGAGGCTAACTGATTTCCCTCTGTAAGCCACTTATACAACTGAGCATTTGCAAATCATCTCAAGATGTATGTCAGAGAGAGAGATGACAGTGTTAAAGAAATACATTTTTCATTTATTCTATTAGTAATACACACTACTGAATATGTTATAGTGCAGACAATAAAAGAGACGTATTTTTTAACCAGTTTGGCAAGCCAGAACACACATTACCTGCAATGTGGCTTTTTTCTATAAGACACAATTCAAGCAAGATTTCACTGAACAATAACAGGATTTGGTGAAATGATGGCTTTGCCAAATTCCCTACAGACTTATGTTTAGATTTTCAAAGAGGCATCCGATTTCCTTCTTAACCATATAAAGAAAACCCCAAATTCATTGATGTTAAGCAAAACAGCCGAAGTTGGGCATGTGCTTAAATACCTGACCAAGTCAGAGCCTTAAAATAAGGAAATTACGGAGGTTATGCAAAACAATCACTGCTGTGCTTCTTAACACAAAGGCCAGAGCAGTCACTGTGTAACGTACACAGATGCCAGGTAGGATTTGTAAGTGGCCACTGGGTAAACCTCTCAAGTATGCAAAACATTCATGATTTTTTAAAAAAGAGAGGTAAATAGGCTACAGACAGACAGTTTCCTGTCTCTCCCAGTATTTTTGCTTGAATTAGGCGCAGGAGAAATACACATGAGAGTGCTGCAGCAACTTTTCATTCCCATATGAATCAAAATATCGCTTGCCAGCCATCTTTCAGCAAACTGAATTCCAAAGTGACCCTAAAGACAATAGTGACTGGCACTTTATCACTTATTCATGGAAAAAAGAAGCTTGTGAGAGCAGCCTTCACAAGGTGAAGATAGGCAACAACAAGAACCATCAGGAACTTGTGTATAAAAATTTCAGATACTTGATTATTCCAGGAGCAAGAACCAAGCTAACAAAGCTGGAAGTACATTAACTCTCTAAGACAATGACCAGAGACTACACCACATCCCATAGTACAAAATGGGAGTGCGTAGCAGCTCTGAATGTTAAATTTTAAACAAATCAATTCCAGCACTTCTTACAGCAAAAATAAAATGGTTAAATAGCGTATTTCTAAGTCATAACTAATGGGTAGCTCTTACAATTTTCAAGGACTATACACAAATGTACACATTGCTAAAAGGTGCCTAAATAATCAGTGAAAGAGAGGAGTTACAGAGGGGTATGGGCAGTCCTCTGGAGCAGGAGGTGAATGTTCTTCACAATTCCTCTTTCTCGTATTTCATAATGGGGTAACTGAAAAGGTCTTCCATTCACAGGAAGCATGAATTTACATTTCCAAGGAAACTTTTACCAGGAAAAGACTAGAAATCTGCATTTTAAAAATGAAAGTTCAAATTCTCTTTTACAGGCACTTCAAATTCCAAGTCTTATTCTGAGAAAAGAGCATATAACATTGCCATATTATGAATATTGAACAATTTCTCTGCCAGATTTCAACATATATCTTTTGGGGGCTTTTGCTTTAGTCCACCTCAGAAACCTCTGTTCCACTATTTTTTTTACCTGGAAGACATGAAGCTCTGGAGAAGGAGACTGAAGGAAAAGTCTTTGATATCTTTGTGTTATCACCTGCAGTGTGCATCAGCAGGGAGCAAAAGCACACGGCAGTGCGAAAGCCAGCTTGCAACTCTGAGAATCCATTGCCAAAAATCCACAGCAAGAGATAGACACAGTGATTTGGCTGGAAGCATAGTTCAAGTATTACTGCAGCAAAGATGCTGATGCTTAGCAGCCCTCAGGTGGGCAAGACCCCAGTCGACAGGCTCCCCATGCAAGCCACTCTCATTCACTCTACATACTGACTTCTGTCTTTTTTCTTGCGTCTGTTTTTATATTTAAACTCTTAAGGTTACTCTTTATCTATATTGCTCTTTAACGAGACAAAACTGCATTGAATCATTAAACATTTTCATAGCTTTGTTTTCATTTAAACTTATTTTCTCTTTTCGTTCCAAGACCATTTTGCCTCAGGAAATTTTTCTTCTTCCATCTACGTTCTCAAGCAACTAAGCCTATTTTTGTAAGGCTAACAAGTAATATTCATCCATTTTTAAATACTGACTTATTGACTATGGATTTAGGCTGTTTTCATTCCTTCTATCCCCCCACTGCCACAACTATAACCTGAGCAGCTGCAGATGAATTAAAAAATAATTAAATTGTTTTAGATAGAAAGAAGAGAGTAGGATAGTAAAGAGAACTTTATATTTATCCCTTCAGCATCACTAGTTGTCAATATACAGCTGCTCCCTCATGTAAAGAAATGAAAAGTTAAACTTAAAAAGTAATAGATGGGAGTTAAAAGTACACCCTGAAGAAATCGAATACAGAATGCATATTTAAAGCATTTTTCCTTATATATCTACAATAAAGCATTTGATCATGTTTACTAACTTAAGAATAAATGTGCACATTAACAAAAAAGAACAATGATTGCTAAATTGCCAAATTCTACATAGCAGAATATGCAGGCATTCTTTCAGCAGACAAATACACCATTTTTAGTACACCCTGAAGAAATCGAATACAGAATGCATATTTAAAGCATTTTTCCTTATATATCTACAATAAAGCATTTGATCATGTTTACTAACTTAAGAATAAATGTGCACATTAACAAAAAAGAACAATGATTGCTAAATTGCCAAATTCTACATAGCAGAATATGCAGGCATTCTTTCAGCAGACAAATACACCATTTTTTCCTCATATTATAGCAAGCTATTCAAGGACTTCACTGGGAATCATGATACACTTTTTGTAGTATTTATTCTTAATGAGATTACACTAATCAAGCTTAAATTAACATTTATTCTGCATATACATGCAGAATTAGTGTGCACGTACACATGTGCAGGCTGGTGAAAGTATTACTGATCCAAGGAATAATGTGCATGTAGTAGAATGCTCTTACCATTAAGAAAACTGGTATCAAGAACTCTGCAAATATGCCAGGAGATAAAAGTCACCATATTACTGCGGTCTGTTTCAGGGACAAATAAAGTATGCTATTATCTCATATACTATGGAATACACAGAACTACAAACAGAAGTGTTTCAATTCAATACAATATGAAAAAATTCAAAATAAAATGAAAAGTGTCTGAAAACAAACGAACAAAATTACACAGCAGAGTTGTTAATTATGATTATTTATGATCATCATTCAGAACTGGCATCATCATTATAGTTTTCCTTCCAAATTTCTCTAAGATGCATCACTCCATAGCAACTCAAGGATCTATATGAATGACTTAACAGCAGTTTAGGGCTCTAAAAGGTGTCTTACCCAAGCCTGATGTTGCTAGTGTTATAAACAAGACTGTAATATTTAATTTATTTGAAAATTTAAAGTAGGCAATTTATGACGGACATCTCTTGTGGAGCATCATCAGGCTAGTAAACAAAGTATTCGCAACCACTGAACAGGTCTCCGCTGTGAGCAATCGGCTCTCCACCATTCCTAAAAAACAATCACCAAACTCATGGGCGTAATCCATTCAGTCCATTGCTACCTGCTACGCTGAATATTTCATCAGAAATGACAAGACTTTTTCCTTCTCTCTCCCTCCCAACCCTGCTTTTATATTTGCTCACTTGACAACTTGTCACTGCCACATCACTGCCATGCTGGCTGTCCTTGAAACCTGACCTCTGCAGCTTTTTGCGCCCAGTGGTCATGCCGTCCCTGTCTCACTCCAACCATTTCTGACAGGAGACATGCTGATCTCAACAGCAAGTCCTGGCACCTGAGACACACTGGGATTACACAGGTAAATCAGGGTATTCCATGTTGTCTCCTAGCTAACAACAGAGGGAAAAACATGACATCTTGAACAACAGATCTTACATTCGCATATTCAAAAGATTCATCATGCTTTTACAAGCAGATGGGCAAGATTGTTTCCCCTTGCTCTGAGAGGGCAAATCATACATATAAAATAAAAGAAAATAAAAAAACCAGGAGACTTTGTTTTGGTTTTAATTTAAACAGGGTCAGTTATTGAGGAAGACACTAGATAAAACAATGAATTAAAAATAAAGAAGGTGAGCAAAAAGGCTTATTCGCCAATCTAAAACCGTTTCAATTATATCTTTTATTAGAAGCATCTCAGTTTATTTAGCTTTCATGTGAATCGTGTGCCTAATCAAGTGTATGATTTGATTCCACAATGGTACAATCTACTTAAAAATAGGTATATTTGTAAAGAAAGGTAAGGTTTCTCTTTAAAATGGCATGTTTGTAACTTTTCTTGAAACGTCTGTGTAGAGAAGAACGTGAACTATTTTGACTGAAATAAACGCTTTGATGGAAAACAGTGAACCCTGGAGATTATGCCGATTCTTGAAGAACTTCATACTGTTTTAAGCAGGTGACAGTAATGTCATCGTCTGAGCTTTTTGCCTTCCACACTTGCAAAAAAAAAAAAAAAAAAAAAAAAAAAAAAAGGAAGTTTTACATTGGACAGAAAAGCTCAGAGCTACCCGTGCAGATAGCACCTTAGCACAGCCTACAATTAACGTACATCAAGATCAGGTCCACTACCATTACCTTATAGCCAATACTGCCTTTTACTATGAACAAACCATAGTCAACACCATGCCTAAAATGAGAAACAGTTTGCATTTAATGATTATAAACATCTTACACTGCTACCTACATCACGACCAAACTGGACCAGGTAATTTGGATATTCCCTGCACATTAGCACTGTTAATTATCCCACAGGATATCATACATAGCATATGAAACCATAAGAGTAAATTTGAAGAGAAAGAAGATGCCCATGAGGATAGTATTTAAACACATTTTGCTGTGCATTTACAGTTTTCCATCTCTCAGTTATCTTTTGCCATTAGTAAATAGCTATGGAAAGCCCCTGGATTCCTTCCTAAAACTATTCATGCCCGAAGAATATGATATTATGCTTGGCGATGCTTCAAAGGCTAGTAGTAGTTATTTGACCACATTTAGTTTCAATATTCCTAAAAACATTTAATTCCAAAACGTACTAACAAATGCTCAATTTTTCGCAAATCTCTGTACTATATGACAGATCATTATCAAAATCATGGGCTTTAAGTTTGAGTAAGAATTTTAATGCACACAGGCTACATAGCATTCCTTCTCCATGTCTCACACTAACATTACTATTTAATCATAAATTTAAGAGCCTATTCAAATTAAAGTATCCAACATTATCTCCTTTGGTCGTTGAATGCATTCAAGAGGGAATACACCCTTTAGGCACTGTTCACTGAAGAAACAAAATGGGGGGCGGGGGGGGGAGAGGGGGGGGGGGGAAAACATTTAATTCCAAAACGTACTAACAAATGCTCAATTTTTCGCAAATCTCTGTACTATATGACAGATCATTATCAAAATCATGGGCTTTAAGTTTGAGTAAGAATTTTAATGCACACAGGCTACATAGCATTCCTTCTCCATGTCTCACACTAACATTACTATTTAATCATAAATTTAAGAGCCTATTCAAATTAAAGTATCCAACATTATCTCCTTTGGTCGTTGAATGCATTCAAGAGGGAATACACCCTTTAGGCACTGTTCACTGAAGAAACAAAATGGGGGGCGGGGGGGGGAGAATCGCAAAAAGCATTTAATCTGGTCTTTTTACCTGCGTATGCTTCAGGCAAATGAAAGTGAAATAGTTTCCATTTTCACTTGTCACAGCTCAACTACCTGGATGCATAACATTTTGTGAGTATCACTTGTTTTAGGTAGGCACTTATCTACAGTTACCATCAAACCAATTTTAAAAACAGAGTAAACACTCCTAATCAGATGTAGAATATATATTTCAGTTTGGAAAGTTAATGCAACCCTCAGCCTGATTAGGAAGATTCACCACATCAACCACAAGTTTGCAAGCTCGGGGTGAACAGACATCCAGACATTTCAAGGTGTGAACCCTACTTTAAACACAACCAGAGTGAGTACACGCGCACACCGTAGCAGCATAATCCCAAGCCTACATTCAGGGATGCTAGCCAGCAAAAGTCCCAAGCAAGTTCATCCAGACAGCCTGTGTAACCTTCCATCTGATCTTTCCTGAAGGAAAATTCTGATCTTATGACAGTTCCATTGTTTGCTCCCCTGCTAAACTACAGGAGGCAGCAATTGGTAAGGTGGTTTATGAGTTCAAGAGAAATTCAATTGCTAATGTTTGAGGTTATAAAAGTGGAGAAGATGATACAAGGGAGGTGTTGCTTAGTCTCATCGAATAAAGGAGGGGATTCTAACAAAGGAAACACAGAGTGAATACAATTTAGTAGGCAAAAGTCTATCAGCGTATTTTACAATGTTCTCGGGGATTACAATGTTCTCAGGGAACACACTGTTAGGAGAGAAGTGATCAACTTCCTGAACTAGAAAGAGTTCATAGCAGGTGAGAACAATCTAAAAAGGGCCTGTGCATACCTGTGGTCAGAAAAGCTTTTTGAAAACAGGTAACACCTACAGCAATCTGCTCCAATAGAAAACTAAAAAAAACCATGAAAACCTGTATTCTTTCAAAGTGTAATTATCTGTCCAATAATCACGATCACTTTAACAATCTTGCTTTGACTGCATCCACCGAGTGTGAATCAGTAGAATTCAGAGAGTAACAGAATTCTTGCAGAATTTAACCCTTTCTTGAAAACCCCAAGATGCAACTGAATTATCAGTGTGATGTAACTTATCAGCAACACTTAAGACAGTCATGCTTGAAAACATATGTAAGCAAGTAGCAGAAATGATAGCACTTTTCTTCAAGAGAAATTTATGACATTTGTCACTTCTGTTCTCAAAGCCCATCTGTCTATCAGTGTGCTCTCTGAGCAAATGCAACTGAATGCTGTCTTCACAGTGTATCATGTTCTGCAGCATGCCTGGGAAAGCACCAGTGGCCCCAGGCGCAGAGGTTTCTGGAAGTGCAATCTTCTCATTCCACTAATGGTGAAATTTTCATTTGGGTTTCTTTACAGTCCTCACTTTTCCAAGAGCACATCCTTTATCTACAGATTTAAGAAAACGTACCTGCACTTTTAAAGTTCTTATGCTTGTATATACTCGAGTAGAATTTGCAGCCACTCAGTTCATGTACCACTCTGTTATGTGGACAAGGATGCAAATTCTAAGCTTCCTTGTCTAGCACAAAGAGCATGTTTATTACCATTTGAATCTGCAAATTACAGGAGCAAATACATGCATAATGTTGTGTAAATAAAACCTAAGGAAGCTAAAGGCTCTGAAGAAGGGAGGGGGGGAATCAGCCCTTCAGACCCAAGAACACATACCGTTTAAAATATTTCCAAAAGTCACAGTCCAAAAAACAAGTATAATTTATGCCTCAAAGTATGATAACAAAAAGGATATGGCTAAAATCAAATTCTTCAAAT
>NW_008795436.1:1393063-1397902 GCF_000699145.1 Aptenodytes forsteri
ACAGCTGTGGGGGATTTTATTCGGCAGTAAAAAAAAACAAAGTTAAAAAAAAAAAAAAAAAAAGACCCACACAACTAAAAACAAAACAACAAAAAAACCCCACCCACACCTTTTAAAAAAAACCAAAAAAAACCCAAAAAAAAACCACAAAGAAACCACCAGCAAACCATCAAGTTAATCTACCTATTTTTAACTAATTTAGCTGTACCACTGATACAGACCATTAGCCATGAAAGAAGTGTCATTCATTAGAGCTAAAAATCCAAAGCAGTATTATTAGGCTTCATAGTTTCAGATCCTTCTCCTGCTTCAGGAATATGTATCAACATTAAATTTAAAGGAAAAGGGAGTCTGGATTTTCCAAACAGATAGAATTAAAAACATAGGAAGAAAAATCACTGGAGAACTTCTAGCAAATGAGTTTTGGGAGTTGATAAGATTCTCAAAGCAGGATTCCTGAATATCTCGGGGACTCGGCTTACAGCACACTCTGTTCTGTATTTCTCTTTGTTTCCATAACAAACTTACATTTCTTCAGCTTTAATTAATGTTTGACATATTAAGCGCTGATCCCAGATCATACCCTTTCCATACACCTTTACAAATGTTCCTGTCTCTTACAGCAGATCATAAAGTTCAAGGGCATAAGTAGATATATTGTAATTCAGCCATATGATTCATATGAATTCTGCTTTGCTTAACATACCCAGGAAACCCTCCCTTCCCCAAGAGAAAAAGAGTTCAATTCATAAAATACTAATAGCTTCATTATGCATGCTCAGAGGCTGAGCTGCACCAAGGAGTAGAGAATGGCAGAGCTGGATCTGGATAAAAACAGTCACATGTTTAAAAGTCCAGCTTCAGGAATACTATGTCGTCAGAGTAACCACTTCCATTTGGAAACATATATGTGACTTGTATAGTTCTCACATTTCTCAACTGAGTATGTAACATAGGTGCACTACCACACTAGCCTGCACACAGGAAGTCTTAAAAAAGAAAAATTCTAATAGCTTTGAACTGATCCATTCATCTCAGTTTTGAAACCTACTGCCCCAGAGGTCCCCACAAAAGCAGGCTGCACAGACAGGTCTTAATAACCATGTTAAAGCAGAAGTAACTGCAGAAAAAGAATCAAACTGAGCTCCTGACCTTAGTTTGGTGGTGCTACGGTGGTATAGCTGCAAAGTCCAGCTACAAAACTTAAACCCTTTTGCAGTGAAGAGGCAAGTTAAACAATTTAGCTAGTGCTGGTTTTCCAGTCCCTTACTACTCTACTACTACCTTTCTACATGTTTCTGTGCAGAAATTACATGCTGGTTTATGTATTATAGTTCCACATTTCAAAATCTATACATACATGTTTTTGTGTAAAGATTACATCCTCCCAGAATGCTGGCCATTAGTTTTACAGAACAGATATTTTTAGTCTGGTACGCATCCACAGACCAACGCAGCAGTAAAGACGTGCAATCCAGACACCAAACATCCTATTGCTCTGCCGTGGCAACGGCATGTCTCATGATACCCCTCACTGTGCCTTGCACCATGGTTTGCCTCTGCCATTCTCTTCAAGTTTCTCCCCCATTCCCTGGGGAAAGAGGGAAAGCGTTTGGTGTTCAAGCACCCTTCTCTGATCTTATAGTTTATTATTCTCATTATGGCCATCTCTACGAGCATGCAGATTGCATGTGCCTTTCCTACAGGTGGTAGCTTGAGACCTCATTACAATACCTGATGCAGACATCCATGGGATACAATCTCAGATGCCCTGTCAGCCAGCACATAGGGGAGTAAACAGGTGTAGAAGGTCAGAGGGACCTGCTGTGGACAATTATCCATGTCTTTGGAGCTGGGTATGAACATTTTGAGAAGAGGAAAAGATCTCAACAACACTGCTACTTTAAACTAGAACCAGATTTCTCTCTGAAAAAGAATTCTCAGAATCTGTCCAGCTTGAAAAATATATTTTTGGACACAATCCAAAGCACACCTAATTCAAAGGAAAGACTGTACATAAAATGAAACCAACCAGAGTTCAGGAAAGTCTATTTGCAAAAGGATGGAAAAATGTTTCTGCAAAGGAGAATTTGTACTTGGAGGTTTCAAGCACATTGATGAGAAAAAGTAGAATGATATTGTTTACCACCAGGAATTACAGAAGCACTGTTTAGACTCACATTTAAGGTCACATCCCACTAACATTATAAATGTGTATTTTAGCTGATTTATGCCCTTATAGTCAAAGTTTATTCCATATGTTTAGCAAGCAAGGTATCAGCCCAGAAGGAAGAAATTTCATTTTAGATTGTTATCTCTATATAAATTTTTACAATGCCTAAAATGCAAAGAATCTAACAAAAATGTATGCAGCAATTTATTTCTTGCACTTTTTACCCATGAGTGAATTATTATTTTTAACAGATGAACAATCATGACAGGTTTTTAATAATACTAAATTTAATTTGTCTATTTTAACTCAAGATCATGACAGTTTTTAATAATACTAAATTTAATTTGTCTATTTTAACTCAACCCATTACTGCAATGTATTAAGAAAAAAATCCATGCCAGTCTGCATGTAAATGACTGCATTAAAAGCATATACACATGATGCAACTCAGAATATTCAAATTCTAAACTAAAATGTGTACATATGTCTCTATGCTCATTTTCACCATTCCACACCAAATGTAAAATTAACTAGAAGATACATCTGCACTGACTTTAATCTATTTCATTTTATGTTGATCAGTAGCTAAGAATACTTCATAGAGATTTATCACATTAATTAGCTCTGAAATTACTCATAGTAATTAAGTATATTGTTCTTAAACTCTTTAGAGATTATTGAAATACTTTTGCTGCTACTTAAAGGAAACAAATATCGAGGGAAAGCCTTTTTCAGAAGAAAAACTTGTCTATTAACCATCTTTTAATTCTTCTAAGCTGTCTTGCTCTTCCATTTGTGCTGCCCTGGGTGGACTTTAGAATATCTTCTAGAAGCCTAACACGACTAAAAAATATTTCTAAAACCTTCATAGATTTTGAACTGTGACTTACAGCATGTCACGTTATCACAGCGATCTTTGAACAATTCTTGTTTATGCGTGTAGCAATCCCAAACGTAGTACAATGTATTTCTGTAACTCGGATCCCCATGCCACAAATGCTGCAAGTATATAGGATTTCTACAAAGGTTTGCCAAGTATTGTGGAGGAACTCAAGACTGTGTGGTCCCACAGGATAAAACGTACAAAAGCAGAAACTTATATTTGCATGGTTTGTTATCAAACACAAGAGGGAGGCCCGACTGAACCAGGAAAACCTTTTAGAAACTGTAAAATCCAACAGTACTGGATATCAGCATGGAATGTGCCCCCCCCACCCCGCCTTTTTTTTTTTTTTTTTTTTTTAAGCAAACAGCATGGCTTAAATTTCTCAGGCTTGACATCCCATTGGGCTGGTGCGTCATGTCCCTTTTTGTCAGCCTGTCACGTCACACAGTGTAATGTGGCATTTCTGTGTAACGGACTGAGACACGTCATGCCAATGACATGTCAAGCTTGTGAATTTCAAAAAGACACAGTTCAATGAAAAACATGGTTTTCTAACCGCCCTGGAGGTTTTAAACCTTAAGAAAAATAAAAAAAGACTTTTCTTCTCCAGTGATTTTGTCACTGAAAAGCACATGTTTTTTGGTGCTACCCATGTGTAGAAGCAGGTAGCAGGTATCTGAATATTTGGACATCTTTATTAACTGAATCTTAAATTGCTGATTCAGTTACATAATTAGGAAAGGTCCAGAGCACATGTGTATTCACTGAGCTGATAGTGTTGTTTATTTCCAGTAGAATACATATGCAGTGAAAAAATTTTTGCCATTTAATGATAAGCTAAGTCTAAATATTCAATTTCCATGACTCACAATATCATGATTCATCCCTAATACTTTTTATGCATATGTATGCTCCTGGTGACTATAATGGCATATTATGTGTCTGCTTAGATACCAGACACCAGGTGGGACACTGAGAGCATTAGCCTTGCCTATCCTCTACGCCGGTTTTAGATTTGCAAAACAAAACCAGAATCTGTCTGCAACAAAGCACCTTATGAATTTTTTCAAAGCATGCTTTGTCAACACAGCTTTAATGTAGTCCAAACTGTAAAATGAATCAGCTGAGGGTAACACCTTTCTCCCATCACTAGTGCTTATTCCTTACACTTCCTAAATGCTTAAGGAAAACAGCATCTTTATGCTATGCCCCAAAATGCTTTTATTTTGTTAACAGTTATTTTGGACCCAATTTGTAGGAAGGAGTGAATTAAGAGCTTAATATAGAAACTATCATGCCAATACCTCACTAAAGCAAACAAGTAGGTAGTGGCTTTTTTGAACAGCATTTTTGCTTTTTCAAAAGCAGTAATGCTTTCTCAGATGGACTGCTTTCAAATCATATGGACATCACATGAGACCACCACTGTAAACTGAATGAAGAACTGGGAAGCCACTACTACTACTTGTAGAAACCCAGTGAAACATGCTCCTTGGCAGATACCTATCTTAAGCAAACAGATTTGGTGTGCACTGACATCAGATCATGGGTAAGTTAACACCATTCTTAGGTTGAAGAGCACGAAAGAGAACTGATCAAATCTAAATATGCAAGAACAGATGCATAATCTATACTCGCCACCAGTACTGCAATTCACCTACACAGCCAGCAGAATTTCTGCTGCTTCTTGTTGTGGTTTAACCCGGCAGGCAGCTGACCACCACACAGCCGTTCGCTCCCTCCCCCACCACCACCAGTGGGGTGGGGGAGAGAGTCAGGG
>NW_008795436.1:1406640-1430879 GCF_000699145.1 Aptenodytes forsteri
CAGCTGTCCTGGCTGTGCCCCCTCCCAGCTTCTTGTGCACCTCCAGCCTTCTCAGTCGCTAGAGCATGGGAAGCTGAAAAGTCCTTGACTAGTGTAAGCACTGCTTAGCAACAACTAAACCATCGGTGTTATCATCAACATTATTCTCAACCTAAATCCAAAACCACAGCACTAGCCAGCTACTAGGAAGAAAATTAACTCTATCCCAGCTGAAACCAGGACACTTGTACATATGCAAATGGTTTGAAATAAGAACAGGCAAATTAAGACACCTAGTTTTCCTCAACACAACCTTTTCCACAGTCTCTAAATGGAAAATGTATCTGATTAAATTATATAATTAATAACATTGCCTATAACAAAATATAGGTCCATAAGGAAATACATGTGTCCTTAAAGGAAACCAAAACCCTAAAAAAGGGTGTAACTTCTCCAGTATCATCCTGTCCGTATCTTCCACTCTAGTTTTAACCAGATAGAAAGACATGAATCAGTGAACTAGATTAATTCAAATCTGCCACATATTTTAATGCAAATCACGCTGACAAACTGGTATGTGTCTCAATTTCTTGGTATCATCCCTGTTTGGGGGGTGGCGGGGGGAGGCGGTATTTCCACAACCTACCAGTTGTTTCATCAACAAATTGAGTGTTTGTGAAATCCTTAAATATAACAATGATGGGAGAGCTCAGATAGTGGTCAGCAGCCAGAAGATTTGCTGCCATCAGCAATGAACCCCTGCTTATACAGCTAGTGTTCAAAGATGCTACACACATGTTCAAAGATGCAAATCTCTGCTTACAAGTGTACTAAAGATTTAAGTTGGTAGATCTTTACTTGCACTTATAGAAGACTAGAGGTGACAAATATCTACACACATTTATATATTAGCCAGCTGTATTGTCTGAATACTAGGACTGGTTTAAAAAAAAAAAAAACACACAACCAAAAAATTAAACATCTGTTTTTCCATAAAAGAAAAAAGAAATTACTACCCTTATGATAAGAACAACCATCGGATAGCTCCTTTAGGTGGCTGATTAGTTATACAGACTAATTAACTCCCTGGCAAAACCAGTTTTATTCCAGAATGCATAACTGTTCTTAGCAGAACATATCCAAAAATTACATTTGTTTTATTACTTCCATAGCTTTCTGAATCTTTCAGATATTACTACAACTATCCTAAAAGAAAGGTAAGACACAAAAATCTCAGCCTTTGGAATGGCTATTTTACTAAATATCTTTTTTTTAAATAATGGGGCTAGTTGAAAATGCAGTAACAAAATAGAGCATAACTGTTCTTAGCAGAACATATCCAAAAATTACATTTGTTTTATTACTTCCATAGCTTTCTGAATCTTTCAGATATTACTACAACTATCCTAAAAGAAAGGTAAGACACAAAAATCTCAGCCTTTGGAATGGCTATTTTACTAAATATCTTTTTTTTAAATAATGGGGCTAGTTGAAAATGCAGTAACAAAATAGATAGTAAAAATAAAACCACAATGTTCTTCATTATAAAATAGGCTTATATGACAAAATAGTTTTTGTTATTAACAAAGAAGTATTTAGAGGCTCATAATTTTATTCCATCAAAATGCCACGACAGCTATTGAAACTTAGCACTCTATAGTGCTAACAATGGTGGACTAAGAGCTATGTTCCATTTTAACCCTCATAACTACATCTGAGAGAAGGAGATGGCGTTCAGCACCTTAAACCTTGTGCTAGTTAGTATAACACAAGATTACCTTCCTTGTAGTGGTAATCCTATTCTGGGAAACACTGAACTTTTCCAATGGAATTTTTCAGTGCAAGAAATACAGTAATTTTAATTTTTTTTTTTAATGCACAGTAAAACACATAGTCTAATTGTACAATATACTGCTTCAGCATTCGTCGTCTCTCAAAGTCATAAACCACACTAACAGCAAGCGTCCCATTAAATCTCACATTTTACAAATAGCTGAAATTTAAAGAAAATAAAGAAATGGTATACCTAAATTCACATTAGCGTCTATCATTACACAACTACATCTGCTTTTAACCACCAGTCCTGAACTGTTCTCCCAGATATTATCCCTCTTCTCTAGTCCAAGCATTCTTCAAATCTGCAGACAGCCCATAACCTAGCATGACTAGCCAAGGAGGCAGAGCTGGCCATGAATCAGAAACATGTATCACTCTTCTCCTTTTCCTAATGTAAGACCCATAACACAGGTCTGCATTTATACATGATATGGCACCAAACAGGTCTTACGAAACATACAGTTTCTATACATCTGTACAGAAATGCATCCTCTCTGCAGTACAGTGCATTGTAATGTATGGTAAGATGCCAGAAGCTGTCAGGAAAAACAAAGCCTCTCTCTAATGTTTCTTAAAGAGAGAGGTGAGAATGAGAAAAATGCATACTTTTTCTTGTGTGTTGATACCTTTGGATCTAGTGGGAGGGTTTTTATTATTAACTGTTGAAAAAACAATTTTTAACATTTATGTGACTATCCTGAAAATTTTTCATTTTGTCATTATGAGAAAAGAGTAAAAATTATTGCTGCTAAAGACAGAAATTATCAAGTGTCTCCATAAGATAACTGTGGGTTTGTAAACAAATAGGTCTAGTTGGAGGACATTGCCTTGGACAACCCACTGTGCTGTCTCTCTGGAATATAAAACTAGTCAGAAACTTTCCCTCCTCAAGAAATATCAAGCTTCTTTTTCTCTTCTGAGAGATGCATATCTAACAGCTGCCAATTCTCATATTTCTATTTATAATTGTGAGCAACATCTCTGACAGCACGCCTCGACTGAAAACAAAATACAGGACCATTAATCATAAATAATTCCAATAGATGCAGGATAAGTAATTCTGTTGGAGAAGAACTGAAACAACTTGATTTTTTTTGTGTTCTTTTGTTTCTTACAGTAACAAGAACCATGTACATCTGTAGTCAATCTATACTATATATTCCAGAATCCAATGCAAAGCTTGCATACAAATGCAAAGTCTTCATATTTCCAGGTTCTGGCTCCACCTATTCATTTCTAATGTTTATGAGATCGTTTTTAAAGACTGACAAAATGAGATTTGACCATCAGGTAAGCCAAAGTAAATCTATAATAATTCTACCATTTCTTTGGCATTCATTTTAGTTTTAATAGTGTAATTCCAGTGGGGTATTACTACCATTTCCAATAAACAGACAGCTTTAAAGTTGATCATCCCTCTTTCTTCTCAGCTTAGCAGGAGTGTGGTTACTGTAGGACAAATCAGTAGGAGCTGACTGGCACCTGGCCCAGGATTCTCTTTCAGTGTGTAGCTCCCCCTTTTCTGAGGACTCCTATGCAGAACAGAGAGCAGCAAGGCTTTCCTTCCTCTCATCAGCCTACCTCTGTACGTCAAGAGTCATGGAGGTTTCCTTGCTGGAGCTCCCATTTCCATCAGGACAGTAGCAGCAGTCTTCATTTTGTTCCAGCAAGGATCCAACTCATTCTCCTTCCCTCTCATAAGCATTTACCAAGCCACTGCTATATTTACTATTCTGTTCTCAATTCCAGAGATGCCATTTAAGGCCTGATAAGTACCTTACGCTCCTTTGAAAATTGCCTCTATAATATTAGTACCAGTTTTGTTGCAGCTTCTTTATAGCACAAGGCAAAACAGCACATCTGTTTTGACTCTTTTGCCTTGCATAGAGAAAGAGGAGGTCTTGCTTCATCCCTACCCCAGTTTCCTAAACAACTACACTCAAAGAGATTTCAGTGTCTGATCAAATATCATGGGATTTTCCAAGCCATGGACTTGCTTTTACAAGCCTCAGCCCAATTCAGTTCTTACACTGTGGTTAATAAGATCTGCAGCCTTTCTTTGGTCATAAAGTACTTGATAGTGGCTTTTTTTCTTTGGTGTTGAGATGGATGAAGTGATTTTACTATGATAGAAGCACAAATACAAATCTAAAACAGAAAATCCTCAGTCTTGTTCTTACAGTTGAGAAACTATTAACCTTTCCTCCTCTCCTCCCCAAAATGCCAATTTGTATATAAAAACAACCTCCAGGACTTAGACCTTGGGTGGCAGTTTTAAGTCTAAAATCAATTTTTGAGTTATAAACCCTCTGAAAATAGGGGTTTATAATGGAACCACTGACAGACCCTTAACTACAGCGGCGCTAGCGGGCACCACTATAATATACGAATAAAACTAAATTACATCACTTGTCATCATTAAGAAAAATTTTCATCTCAGTTCTTCATTTGAAAAGCACTATAGTTAATGAATGATTACTGAGCCATGACACCTAAATGACTAAAATATAGGAATTATACTGAGGTCAACTCAAGTATTTTTTAAACCATGAAATTAAGGGATCTATTCGCTTTGGTATAGGATACCAGTCCTGGCTATTATGCTCCCTTGCAACACTGACTCTGAGCATAAGGGAATGGTATGTATTTCTATATTGGAGATTAAGGTCCCATGCAAATTTGAGAGGTGAGCACATGATTGCCCAAGAGTGACAAAGTATGGGATTCTTTTCTACGTTCATACATGTTTCCTTCAAGCACCTGTTTTCTTTATGCTCTTCTGCATGTAACTAACTTAAAATATTCTTCATTTTCATGGCAATAGAAGGCAGAATCTTGTTCTTTGAAAAAGGATATTTAATTATTTAACAGAAAGTTCAGTAACTTAAATTTTGTAACCCACATTTAAGTATACCAGATCCTTTTAGCCAAGACACTTAAAAAGAAAGACATTTTAAGGAGAGCTGACAGTACTGTACTATTGTGCAATGCTCTGACAATGCCTAACCATATCCCTTATATATTGTGAGATCTTGAATTAAGAATGGAAAAGCCTTACTTTCCATGTGTTTAGACATTTTAAGTGTAAATACAAAGAACCAACTGTAAAAACATTATAAAGAAATTTAAAAATTGCTTGCATATGCATGGTTTTCTAAGCCATTTTATACTTCCTTTTAATTAGGAAAACGGAGACACTCATGAGAGGCAGAATGATTTCAATTGCTCATACAATACAAAGAAATTAAAAGGTGCAGGTAAAGATATAAAACAATGGAAAAGGAGGCAATTTTCATCACTGCCATCCAAAGTTTCTAACTCTGTGATACCTCCCCAGTGCACTGACTTCGCTCATGTTCTCACAGCACTCAGTCTGAGGGCTGCTGATCATGAAGATTTGTCTAACACTTGAAAGCATGCCAAAACTATGAAGAAAGCATGCAGTGTCTATGATTAGAACAAGCATCTGAGATTGTAGCTTTAGGGATATATTATCAGTCCTGCTACTTAGTCCTTGTACCCATGTTTACCTAATGTTTCACTGAGCTTACTTCAGGTAAAGAAAGACGACTAAGTAACTTCAGGTTCTCAAAAACTTCCAGCACACGCAGTATTAGCAGTATCCATTATTTTAAGCTCAATTCTTTCACTCTTTCTTTATTTTGGGGGGGGCGTGGAAGGGAAGGGCGGCACACAAGCAAAAAAAGCTATCCAGGGAATAATGACTGAACACCAAACACATCTGCATTTATTCAATTTTTTCATATCAAATTTCAAATACACACGTTTCCCAATACCTGATTTCCAAATGCTACTTTAAGAGTATGTTGCTTCCCAGTGTGGAAAACTCTTACTAGGTTTTGGGGATGAAAGTGTAAGCAGAAGTGAAGGTTACCAAATTGAAAACGATGAATGTAGACTGCATGTTAATTGTCATCTAGCTAGTTTGCTCATGTTGGTCACATGGCTAGTGACAGTCATAGACGCTGATGGAGTCTGACCTGTTCTAAAAAGCTGGCATTTTCAAAAAAATGGCATAGAAGCTATCTCTGCAGTCTGTGGAGAAAGAAAAGGATAGAGAGGGCCTTCTGACAGCTCAAGCAGAGGAGGAAAATTAGAAAGGAAAGCCAGTACCACTACCATATGGGCTCATAGCTCGTCAGGACAGCTGGCAAGAAACATTGCTCTTCTCTTCTTTACTTCCAGGGCTGTGATACATTTCTTTATATGGCTATCAATAATACCGAATGATTAATGCTAATGATTTATGTTAATTTTGTTATAAGATTTGTTGCCCAGTGTTGAATTAAGCCTGTCAAATCATCCTTTTCTACATTGCTAAAGATTCTTAAAATGCAGAGCTAAATATAACAGCTGATCATTAATATGTTAATACACCTGTTTCATATATAAACCAGGAAAACAAGAAAGTGGCTATTTTAAGATGATTCTGAAAGCAGCGGTTCAGGGATCTTATATCTACTTACTGCCAATTACTAAAAGGAGAAACACTGACATTTTACATGTTCCTCCTGCAAGTCTTAAAAAAAAAAAAACAAACAAAAAAAAACAAAGAAAGAGAAAAAAGGAAAAAAAAAGCAAAGATTATGCTCTGATACCACATTGCATAACACCATTCCTTAAACAGTAAATAAAACATACCTTTCAGTGAGTGATCAAGCCTACTGCTGAGACACCCATTTTCCACCATTCTACATTAAACTACCTCTGATTGTTCAAAACAAGTAGGAAGAGGGCAAGATACACAGGATAGTATTTAACTATGTTAAATCTCATCCGTCCTTAGAACTACCCAGAGATACCTCTTCCAGCTCAGACTGTCTTTCCCTTCATGTTCCTCTCCATTTTATGGAGGAAAACTGCCAGTCCCTAACTCCTCCTATCTTATTCTCAGACCAACTGTCTTGTTTATCACCATCTTGGGTTAAAGGAAAGGGGAAAGGAAGTTGTCATTGTTATTCCAGAAATTCTAACTCCATTCCCTGTCTTCGTTAAAATACATTTCAGTTAAAACCAGTTCATTTTAACCTACCAGAGATCCAGACACAGACCCCGTACCCAAGTACGTACTAGCTGCTAAATCACAACTGGACGATTTCCTCTTCACTTGCCCTGTAGGGACCAACCTACCGTTGTCGACAGAGGAGAGAAATCCTTCCAAATCCCAAAAGGGACAGCAACGCCCACAAAAGCCTAAGGAACTCCTGGCACAGGAGGACCTGTCACACATGACAAGAGGTAGAAGAACAAGGATTATGTACACTTCACCACACACTCGGCAAGTAATGACTTAACTGAACCCCTAAGAGATCTTTAGAGGGCAGGGACCTTTAAGCAAACACCATCCTTTTTCTCACCACGTGAAGTCAACAAAGTCACAAAATGGGGAGAGCAACATCGTTTTCCTGTTTGCTTATAAGGCTCTAAAATGTATTTTGAGGTTGAAGCATGTCAGGTACAATTTTTCACTGTATTTTTCCTGCCATATCTATTACAGTTCTACCTTTCACCTGTATGAGGCCTCCCTGTACAAGGACTGCAAATCACTTTTGAAATAATGATTTTTAGTCTCTTCACGCAGCAATGAGGAATTGGCTAGTCTTTTCACTTATAAGTTTACTTACAAATTTTCTTACAAATTTTAAATTGTAATTTTACTTACAAATTTACTCATAAATTCATCTCAGAAATAGCTTGAAATAAATACAGTAACTATAACTGTTTCTCTGAGTTCAGTTTACAGAGCATGCTGCCATATGCCTTTCACAGATTTATTTGGTCCTCTGAGTCTGGAAGAAAGAGAAGAGTTTGACTACTGCTACTACCTAAATGACAAAATGTCGCTTGTTTAAGTGCATTTAAAGTGCAGGACTTTACACTTGAGCGTACATTATAAGGCATTTGAGAGAAAAGAAAGGGTAAGTATATGTCTTCCAAAAATAATTCAGAATTTTGACCTAAATGCTAGGAATTGAAATCTGAGCTCATGTAAAGTGCCAGATGCTTGCCCGAAGTTTCATTAACTTTTGAGTCTGCTCTGGATATTCTTGTCACTGCATATCTTTCATTAAATTTCCCAGGTTTTTTTGAAAGAGCACACATTTTGGGGGAAGATAAAAGTGAGTTCTCTCAGAGGATCCCATTTGATCCACTATATAAAGACACTGATATAAAAAAATGGCTAGGATTACAATTTTATGAGATCTGAATCCTGTCAACTACAAAGCCATAAAATACAAATTATATACATTGTATTCATAGATCATAATCACAAAACTTAAGAAAAACATATGTGTACTTTTAACAACTTGAAGTTTTTGGTTTTCTCTCTTGAAATCTACTACTTGCAGCTTTAAAACTACAGTATATAGGTTTTGTACCAAAAAGGAAATATTCTATTTGTTGCTCCTGCTTTTTATGATGGAACTACAGTTCTATCAGTTGGTCTGGGCTATACAGCTAACAAATGTCAAAACGTATGGACCAAACCATTTATCAAATAATCTACTCTTTGAATAGATAGGCACTATCAGCAATCTGGTATTGATCTTTACAGGCTACTGCTATTGTTCATCTGAGCATTCAGAATGCCAGCAAGAATTAATGAAAGAAACAAAACAATGCATACCAAGCACACAGCACACAAGTTTTTTCTTTTCTTTCTTTTTTTTTCTTTAAGTTTGGTAAAATGTATGTAGTTATCAGAAGTACATTACTATAAACAAAGTATGCAGGCAGGATGGGCTAGGTGATGGAAAAATCACCTCCCAAGCATTAACTTCAGACTTCCAGTATATTTACTTCTAGATTAGTGTAACCTACTTGCAGTTGAGATCTAGCATGATAAATTCCTTGCAGTGTGTTACACTGGCATAGCTGAGACTGAGATGGCACTTTCATTAAAAGCTCCATTTCAGGGCATGTTTAATGTCTTGGGCATTTCAAATTGCATCTGGCTGAATCTTGGCATACAGCTTGTCAGTCCAGATGCACAGTTTTTGTTTGTTTGGTTTTTTACAGAAAATCATATAAATTGGTTGCGACATTCACGAATTCCATTGTGACTAAAAATATTAAATGTTAGTATTTGGGGAACAGGTTTTTTTAAAGGAAAAACACACACATTTAGTTACTCCTTTTTCAAATTTATCTATGTGCTTTCTCCCACACTGCCTTCCATAAGCTCTGCAAAGATCCGCAAGTCCACCACACCATTCTCCTTCAAATTCCTCTTTAAAATGCTCCTCTAAGGAGATGTTATTTGATGTACTATGTTTTGATTTAAATGACTAAGACTTGAGATCATCAACCCACAATACAAAATTTTAGATATAGATGTTACTGCCATTTTCTCTTCATTGGCTCCTGTACAAGTAACACAGTAGGGGAGATGTGATGGGAGAGCAAAGAAGCCATGACCAGACTTACAGCTAACAATTATATCTAGCGAATCTCCTTCCCAGCTAGTACAACAAAACACAACCACCACCTAAACAGCACAAAGCAACTACAATATGCAAAAAAATCTAGTCTTTTTTGCAGGGCTCATAAATTAAGGTTGGTTTCCCAAACTTCAGCCCCGTGTAATCAAAACTCATCCTTCATCTCCAAGACCAGTAATTCCTATACTCCTCACTGCCCCACCACTCTCTTTCCAAAGGTATTTATTAGATTGTCATTGCAGTTACTTTACTATGGAGAAACGTGGGAGAGAAGTACAAAGGAGCTACAGAGAAGCAAGAGGAAGCAGCACAGCAAACACGCCTGGACTCAAAATCATTGTTCTGGACATTGTCAATACCATTTCTAGACTGGATGATGTTCTTTTCTGAGGTCCTACTCAAACACACAAGATCATAACAGCACTGATCTTGTTGACACTTTTATATTAAAGAATCCATCATGCTGTTATTGTATACAAATGTTCCTCACCATGAGCTTCTAAGTTTGACAAGCTCAATTCCACAATGCAGATATATATGTTTGGGAAATAGCTAGGTGTTCAGAAGCACTCTGCTATGAATTGGAGGATAATGCCAAGTATAAGGAATAAACCAAAATATGATATTATTATTGACATGGCCACTGCTAACACACTGTTCTGAGTATTATGCATTTCTGAAATGTTTCCTGTTAATTAACTACAGGAGACTCACGAGTTGCAGGTTTTGCCCAAGTTCTGTTTAAAGATCTTACTAATTTTTAGTCATTAGCATTAAATTTAAGTATGTCAGCATTTCCATTATAAACCACATTCTCAGGGGTTTATTAAATTATTGGAAAAAATTATTCTGAGGTAAAACTCAATACTTAGGGGTAAATTTTCAAAGTGCAGCATGCAGTTTTAGCTCCTGATCTCTGAACAAAGTCAATAAGAAGATGCAGAGCTGCACCCCTAGTCAATGCTTTGAAATTTTACTTCAAAGTCTCACCCCAGGAACAAATTCTGTCACATACACACAAAAAATCAATTTGACCTCTTTAAATCTGAAGAATGCCTACTATTCATGCACTGTAACTGTTTTTCATAAAGATTTTCACTGTTTGCTAAATCTGCCCAGGCCAATCATAAGCAACAGCTTTTGGGAAAGGGAAGAAGGATTAGAGAAGGTATAAATGCTGTATCTATAAGGGTAAAAGATTTATTGTTGCTTTAACCAGAAGCAAAACCAGACTAAATACATACAGCCGTGTTTCCAGCCAGCTCTACATTTAAAAAAAAAAAAGTGCATTTGTTCGTGCATCAACATGACTATAGTAAACTGAACTTATTAAATGCAACATCAATAATCAAGAAAGATGACCCTTTTCTATTGCCAAGAACCAGGTAAATGACTCAAAACCAGTAAAATGGTAGACGTTTTATACTGAAAGATTTGAAGAGGAATACGTTGAATATAAAGATGACTAGTGTTGTGGCATTGAAGAAAAAACATAATTTTTCATTGATGTAAGGCAGCAGAGCCGGAAAGAACACAAATACAACAGTAGATCCATTAACTGCATGACAAGAAACAGTGTTCACATCGACTTACTAAACTGTTTTTGATTCTTTAGTACCAACACGCAGAACGATCCTTACATTATGTTGCCAAGGAAAACCTAGAATGCATTTATTTAATAATGTAGCTTTCTTCCATTATCATAATAGAGCCATCATAGTTGTTGCAAACACTGTATGGCCTCAAACACCTAAATACAGCCGTTAAATTGGACATTTTTTAAGAGGAGGACATTTTAAGCCTCCCTAGAGATTTGTGTTGCCTGGCAAATTCTCAGCAGGAACCATCTATTACTGCAAAACCTTGCTTACATGTGAGGGAGGAGGAAATGATCTCAGCTAACAAAGGGCACATATTTGGAACCATGACCAGAGAATGAAGGCTACTTCAAGGCCATTAAAGTTAACACCGTACACTGACACAGAACCTTGGGTGGAATCTGGGCTGAGCTGATGAGCCTTAGGGAGCTTGTGTTCATTTTTGGCAAGCGATTTCTCTCTTCTGTGATGGTGAATTACAGCTGAAACTCTGTTTTTATCTTGAAGCCCCATCTCACCCACTACCAACACTTGAACTTTGTGCATGAAGAGGCCAAGATTGCATTGCAGAAGGGAAATACAAGATGGTACAGCAACTGAGATGCTGAAATGAAAGCTTTGTAAAGTATTCCCCTCTCTAAATATGTAGAGTACAAAGAACAGACTTTTTTAATCTCTGCCTTGCTTATTGAACACAGTAACAAGTCAGGAACAGACACTTTCTCTTTTCTTTTAGTACGAAAATCAAGGATAACTCCTTTATGTTCTATGCTTTAGCATCCATGCTTAGTAAGTCTTTATTTTAATGTTTCGTTAATAGTATCAATACACTGGTTACATGGCTAAAATATCCCATGGTGCTATCCTGCCAATTATCTACTAGTTTGAAAGAGCTCAGAACAACTAACCAAGAGTTAAATCTATTTCATATCCATTTAATTTAAAAGTATAATTAATTTCATGAGGATTTGTTTACATATGTAACGAAACTAAGCAGCACAGACACACCTTTGTTTTGCCCATCTCAAAAAAGCTTTCAGACAATTAAATAAAAATATTTGTAGTGGATTAAAATATGGCACTTATATCAATCAGTGTCCCAGGTTTTCAGCAAGTGTTGTCATTTTAT
Organism: Aptenodytes forsteri; assembly: GCF_000699145.1. Taxonomy (NCBI): domain Eukaryota; kingdom Metazoa; phylum Chordata; class Aves; order Sphenisciformes; family Spheniscidae; genus Aptenodytes; species Aptenodytes forsteri. The sequence goes on from NW_008795436.1 coordinate 1,418,646, forward strand.
TCTTGGCTACGTTAGGATTCATAAAACCTGACAATCAATTCTCCTCTGAATGAACAATAGAAAAAAAAATCTTACTTTTAATTTCACATAAACAGTAATTGCACCAATATGCTGCTTGCACTGAAGCTGCATAACCAATATTACAACACCTCTTAGTGTAATTTGCATGAATAATTAAATGTGAAAGGTGTGCCTTAGCAAATTACATTATCGTATGCTGGTCACAAATAACTATATTAATGCTAACTGGTCAACAGTCCAACATCTCAACGTTTGGTAGGAGAAGTGGTAAATTAGTTACCAGCAGCATTAAAAATGGTATCTTGAAAAAGCAGGATTATCTAACGATGAGGAATAGGTTTTATTTCGTTAAGAATTGAATATTATTTTAGCATTTCTTTGAAGTTGTTTTCCTTACTGTCAACATTATCTCCGTCCCAAGGGATGGTAGTTTGATACACACACATTATAGATTCTTCTGCAACTTTATAGCCTAATTAAATAAAAAGACCTTTTCATTTGTGACTGCATAGGTTTTATGTCACCTCTCACCAGTCGCTTCCTAGTAACTCAGCTGTATGCTCTGGATCAGCACCTTCTTCTCCACCAGCTTGATACTAACAGGAGCAGAGACACCCTCATAGGCCTCTGAGCTGCAAAGCACCGTACCGTATTAAGACAGCATCATCTTATTTGCCGTTATCATAAATATACCCAAAAGCAGCGCATAGAAATTATACACACATTCCCCCAGTGTCCATACACAGTACCTACCTGGGAAAACATTAGTATCATTGCTTCAAAAATAGTACCAGTGTCATAGGACATATATTTGAAACAGTGTATCTATTTTTAGATTAATATCACTTGTTATGACAACATCTGAAGCACAACTCTCATCCGTAAAACTACCTAGTACCATTATAAATATATATATGTATGTATGGTATTAATTTGACAACTTCGGGTAAGGGACAGAGATGGCAGGGTGTGGCTAAGAGCCTACTAAAGTAGGCTTGGCAGTTTATTGTAGGAAAATATAAACACCACTCTGATATCATACATTCGGTCTTCGGAACGGAATTCAAACATCTATCCTAAACTACAGCTGAAGGAGGGAGCAGCTGCTTTCACCAGCCCTTAGCTAGGAAAAAGCATACACTCTAGCTCTGTCTAGCTCAGATTACTTATCTGTGTACTTGTATTATACCAACAGCAGCAACATGGGATCGGGCATAGTTGTGGGGTTTTTACATTAAAAAAAAAAAGTACAGTGTACAGAGCTGTGACAAAAAAGAAGAAACAATGTAATACAGGGGTTTATGGTCATGATTTACTACCAGACAAAAGAGGTGAAGCAAGAAACTCTTACAGAAGCACTGAATTTAACAGGTATGTTGGATGAAGCATGTGTACAAGTTTATCTAGTCCTGTGAGAGCTCCACCAGAAATTGTCTTTTCCGAGCTCCTGTATATCAGAGTTGCTGCACATCTTACCATTACACTTTGCCATTCTTGTGAAAACTTTTCCACTTACTTTTCCTCATAATTCTCTCCCAGCCATGCTAATCCTTAGTGTGGTGATACACTGACCAGCTTTTGTATTAAGCTTTGTTTTCTGGAGCCAGAGCCACTACTTTTGTGGTTTTCTGGGACTGCTAGAAATCAGTTCATGACCCCTGAATAAAGGAGGACTTTTGGAGGCAGGATACCCTCTACTTCTGAAGTTCTAAGAAACAAAGTCACACATGTAATATATGAAGCAGAAATATTTCTTTACTAGTGTTTTTAGGTAGTGTACCAGTAGTCATATATAGGACACAGAAAGAATGTAGTCACCTGCAAACAGAAATTGCCACTGCTTGACAAGTCCTTGGCCTGCAGAAAGAGTAGCAGAAATGGAAGAGACAGCCACATGGTGGGGGGAATGAAAAAGAAAAAAAAAAAAAGAGCAGTTAAAAAATAGAGCCATTAACTCTCAAGAGGACATCAGACATATCCTGTTGAAGGCAGCAAAGCTTCACTGAGGTTTTCCAAATAATTGACAAGAAGGTTTTCATTTCTTCATGATGTACCTTCTCAGAATAAGTGGAAAAAAAATAGCAGGGTTTATACTCAATCTTTTTCAGCTATGGCCTGAGAACAGATCAAGACGTAATCTCAATATCAGACAAAAACTAGTACTAATTTTCATAACCGGGATTTCACAAAATGCAACCTGGCTTCAAATGTGTGGAAGAACCTAATATTTGAAAAAATCTAAGAGGTCTGTATGGCCGCCACCAGACAACACACTTCCAACTAAATCCCTACTATGCAGTATGAACGATTTACAATCCAATACAATACCTAGAAACTTCTCATGCACTTCTTTCTACTTTCAGTTATCACTGATCATTGTATCCCCTCAAAAAATTAACCTGTTTATGAAGAGAGATGCTAATTTCATTATCACCTTGCCAATACTTTCAGTCATGATTTTAATGATCTTCAAGAATCTGCTAGTGAGCCAATTCGGAGTCTAAGTAAATTGATAACAAGCAATATGAGGAATACTTTTAAAATGTTTTGGAACAGGAGATGATCAATTTATGAATGTTAGCAAATAATACCTTCATTAATTTTTTCATAATGAAAGACAAAAGAAACCACACTATCGCAGTGGAAGAGCATCTATAAGTTATATAACCATAAGGCTGAAGGATCAGGCACCAAAATTTCTTCTAACAAAAATTAATGAGATGTTTCACTTGCACACTCCTAGGTTGACCAATTGTCAGGAGAGGGCAGCACATTCTGAGTTTTGATTCAGCATTATTCATCTCCACTTCCACATGGACCTTGCACAAAACCAACTGTGCATGATGTAAATAAAAAAAATAAAAACCCCCAAACTTTTACACATGTAGAAATTATGCAGAGACATGTTGAAAGGTCCGTGGGGGGTTGTGAACATTCTATATTTCTCAGGACCTGGTATACTAAATGATATCCCTTTCCTTGCATTCTTCATGTCACCAATCACCTTTTATTTTCATTGGGCATTTAATAATGTATTGCATATACAGTTTAACAAAATGGGGCCTTGGTTCTGATAGAAATATCATACGATTAACAGCTTTTTTTTGTTTGATTGATCAAATCTTGTTTCACTGGTTAGAAGTTGCCTGTATTACATAGGTTTGTCTTAGATTTGTTCCACCAAGCCCAGGCTGTAACAGCTTCTCTTACTCTGTTTCAATTCACAGTGCTTGATACTGCCTCATGAGCCTCTCAAAGGTTCTCCTCCTTCTAATCAAACCCCTAGAGGCACTTTAGCAGCCAACCTGGGTGATTACAGGCATTGCTGTTGTAATTTACTAAATTATAAATGCTTTTTCTTAGTCATCAGTTTCAATCGTGTAAAGTTGCCCAACTGTAATGGAAGTTGCATGCAGAAATATTGTTGAAAATTTAATTTGCATGCAAATCTGCCCACTTGCCATCCTTTATTGTGAAGAGTTAACGTAGTCACACAGTGCTGTACTCATGGATTACCAGGATTTTCAACCAGGCACTGTGACTATGTCCACTTGAATATACCAACCTACATTGGCCCCGCAAAAATTCTTATTTAGGTTCATCACTTACAGATGTGTGCTCGCACACATGTATATTCAAAAGTACACATTGTTGCGTATATGCTTTTATATTTAGTATGGCCCACAATAACTAGAAAAGAAAGTTACTTTAAACCATTGCAGTTGTATACATGCAAAAAGTAAAATACATGTTTTAAATATTAACATTTTAATACAAATACCTTTTTACATCTTTGGCCTCCCTTCCCTTTATTTCCCTCAGTCAGAAAAAAAAAAAAAATCTCTGGCTAAACTTTTCAGTGATGTTTATCCTGAGGCTTTATACCTGTCTGTTGTCAGGGGTCTTTCCCCCACCCTCCCTTAATCCTCCTTCATTCAAACAGACACACACACTTAAAGAAAGGCAGCTGGCACACGGTACAGCACTTATTACTTCAGGCTCCATTGGCAAGTGCCTGTCATTATCACCTACCATGTTTCCTGTCTGATTTATTGTATTTAAGAAGTTGTAGCTGTAGATAATGAGAGTACCACTCCAGTATGACAAATAATCACCACACAATTCATGTTACACTAGAAAAGCGTCTAAGTGTCTCTTCCTCCTCACTTCTTAGGCTTTACACAACACAAGCAGCTGACTTGCTGCTTCTTTTTATTCCAGATTCTACACTTGCAACATTCTGGGTCTAACTAGTTTTAGTCAAGATTTTTAATGTAGCACCTGTAAACAGTACAAGTACCTTCTAAGAAAATAATGAAAAATGTACAACTGTTTATTCAAGAGTAAAGAAAATTCTGTTTGAGACAACTTTATGTTTGTTTTTGGAAAGTATGTCTTCCATTTTTACTAATACAAATGCACGCAAGAAGTGCATTCTAAACTCAGGCATCCTGGTACTGTAGAAAGTGCACACTGATCTCCTGTACATGGACATTCAATGCAGTAACTTCTTTCAACACCTGACTGAAAAAAGCACAAGCTAGAAAGAATCACATGCTTCAAAAGTTTAGCACCTTTTTATATGGTTTTTGAATCTAACGAGTTAGTGCTCCCAATTCACTATGACTTCCCACTGGACCCTCTGCAGAATTTGGGCACATACTCTTTATAGACAACAAATAATACCGTTTTCTTTATAGAGGAAAATATACCCACCACCATGAACAAGAACTGTGTAATGAAAGGAAGGATAATCCAGACACACGTTTCAGAAAGAACAGAGACTTAGACCTAAGATCTATTAACTTAACGGAAAGGAAAAGACTTGTTCTAATGAACCAACAATTACATTGCAAACATTTCATACCTTTTTTGAAAGCTGAAGGGAAATAGGGTCATTGCTAACAAAATACATGCACCAATTCTTGAACTGTAGGCTCAAAAAGTGTTTATATGGTTTATTAGCTACTGCTACAAAAAGAAGGAATTTTTAATATTTCAGTTACATATAAGAGAAAGACCTTTCCAGAAACCGTTTGCACATTCTGGATTTTCTTGGAATTGCAAAGATGTAACACAGCACTTAAATGTGTTTTGGGTTGTTGGGATTTTTTTTTTTTTTTAAGTTTACCAAGAAAATTTACAGTCTCATTCATTAAACCACAGAATGCAAGAGACTAGAAATGGAATAGGTCACAAGAGGTCAAGTATTATTTTTATGTATAACTCAAGCATTGTCCCTGGAGTAGCTCTGCATGATATGTGAAACAGTCCAGTAATGAGTGTTATCACTTAATTTAGCATTCTTATTTGAAATTCCCTTCAAAGCCTGTCTGTGTGTTGAAATAGCCCAAAATGTCTTCGAATTATTTTATTACTACTATAATAAGCACTTTCAGAACAAAAGAATATTTTGTTTTGTTGTATGTACTTTTCTTTCTGATAAGTTTGCGCTAATTGAGATACTGAAATAAATTTTGGAGTGCTAGAAAAGAGAAAAATCAGCCAATATTTCAGCTTCCATAAAGAGATGCAAGGCAAGACATTTAAATTTTACAACTCAGACTTACAGCTAACAGGATTTGCAAGACTAAAGAAACATACTGCAAGTCTGTTTTTTTAAAGTACTTATTTAATTGAATGCACACATTGAGAAAAATCTTAAAAGAAATTAAAGATTACAAATTCCACTCCTCTCCTGCTTCTCATTTCATAGCAAATTCCACTGATAGAAGGAAAATTATATTTACTGTTCTTACATACCTGACCTCCAACTATATTTACAATAGAACTTTGGTTGCAGAAATACAACCTATCAAAGAATCTAACACAATAGTCTCTCAGGCTCTTGTATTATTATTCATTTTTAAAGCACTTATTCAAAACAACAACACATATCCCTAGTGCATCATTATGTCACGCATTAAGTTCACTTACTCAGAGGAGTTATTCCACATCTTCCCTGCTTTCAGGCAGAGGTCACTTCTATCACAGAAGGCAAGAGCGGTACAGCTTACAGGTCTTCAGTGTACTACGGCACAAAGACAGAAATACAAAAATGTAGATTTACTTCAACTCCTTTGAAGACAGCAAGTAATATAGTTATGGGCAGTGAGCTTAAAACAATTGATAAATTATTAGCAGAGAGAGGAAAAATTGTCTTTCACCGCAATTTTCTAGTGAACCTAGTTTTTAGATTCTTCAGTCATAGAGTGTCCTGACTGGCTCCAAACTAACTCCAGTGAAGCAAATTTCACAAACTTGCTAGGTGGAGCCACCCCCACTTTACATCAGGTGAGCTGGTCTTAAAAGATTTTAATTATTTACAGATGAAACTTTCTCAGCCAGCCAGAGTCCAGGTGCAGTTGTTATGTACAGGCTATACTGTGCTGTGTATGTGGTTGGTACTAGATTTTTTTGTTGGTTTGTTGGGGTTTTTTTAAAAACCCTTTTAAGGAAAAAATTAGCACTGCACTGTTCTCCCTACTTAACAAGTCTTTACTTTTGCTGCTGCTACAATTAACCATTTTCAAAGGCCTGAAATTACTTACTATCAGTTGTTCATAGAACGTCACCAAGCAACAAAAACAAAAATTTAAAAAATGCTTTGTTTTGTTAACACCTACTTAAAAGTATTAAAAAAAATCCCTCAAAATTTCTTTTCAGTAAATTACAATTTAGGATTTGTCTTATTTAAACACTTTCCCATATAACACTAATCCACATATGAGCCCTCTGCATGAAACAGAATACACACACTTTATATACAGTTCCAGCATACCTTAGGATTTGGTGCTAGTGGGAACTCTACATAAAAAAAAAAAAAAAAAAAAATAGCTCCTCAGTCCTTTCCCTCAACTAGAATAAAATCCCCATGCCTTCCTTCCAGAGCAGAGTTCTCAAGATGTATCTGCTGTTATAACACAGCAGTAATTGCCAAGCACCTTCAATCTAGGGTTCAAGCAAAATGATTCTGAGCAGCTCCACATCCCTTCTTAGGGTGTTAGCATCTGCCAGCCTCCTCCATTTCCTTCCTGTACATTTTATCTGGGCTTTTATCTTTTCCTCCCTTTATTTTGCTTTATCTATTTTCAACAATAGTGACTAGCACAGTATAACAGCATTATATAAGCTTTTTACAGTGCCATGTTTTGCTTTACAGAGTGAGCATAAATGAGGAAACACTAAGTTAAACTCTGACAGCCAATGCTGGATGTATCAGCTTGGCCTATAAATAAGCACTGATCACCTCCATTTTATTGAACTCATTTTCCAGGCAAGCAAAGACCACAAGATTCCTCTGCAAATTTTCCCTTTACACTCTCCAGCAGTGCTGCTAGTGTCAGCTGCGACAGATTTATAGCCTATTCATTCATGGGAACAAAAACCCTGCCAGGGCTGGTCATGCAACACGCAGTAGCAGTTAGTTCAGAAGATAACAGCTGCAATACCTCACTTCCTTATTCAGCACTCTATAGCATACACTACTTTGGAGATAATAAATGCTTCTTGTTTGTATTTCTTGAGTAATATCAGAGGAAAGGGTCCGCATTACAACAGTATGAAGTGGCACTGCAACACAGGGGGATTAATCAGTGTTTTCATTGTATTTATTCCTTCTCTGGCTTTATGGTTTTATAATTAATGTAAAAAAAGTTACCCTAGACTGTTTTTATATACTGTCATTTCCAGGGATAGTCAAATATTTAAATTTTTAATTTAGCATACATTTAATTTAAAAGGTTATTTTGAATTATTTTGAATTCTGAGGTCTTACAATATGTAGTGTTTTAATACCAAGAGACATTCACTGTCAGGATTAACCAGTTATTTTCCCTTACACACAAAGTCAAAAAATGTGCTTAATCTGAAGCAACTGAATTATAGATTGTAAAATTACTAGATTCCTTTCACTATTTTGAAAAAGCAAACTAAAACGTGTAATAATTTTGTAGATATTCTTTAGTTGCAGTAAGATGTGGTATCAGAGAGAAGATGTCAGACTAAGATCAACACTGCTCTTTTTGGAGGTGCTGCTCACAGCCATCAATTTTGGAAGAGATGCTCTTACATTTGGGTTACATGCTGAACTTTTAAGCACTGCACTGTTGCCTCATTGCAGACAATCTAAACCTTCAACCTCTTCTCAAATGTGTCTGCTGCAACTACACTTCCTGCTCCTCTGCAGCCACCCACTCTTTCTCCTATTGAAATACATGATGATGTTACACCAAGCTCTAATCACAAGCAGCGTGGACTAAGATCAAGACCCACTTAAGTGCAACTAATGTCTATTTTCATGGTCCCTTTGAAGGAGATACCGCGTTGACATGAGAACCAAAATGAACTTTTATCAACTTGTGATTTTCATCTTTTTTCAACTCTCTCTACTGCAAAAGAATGTCCAAGTAAAGCCCTAAAATGAACCTTTAATTATGTTAAAATCGAGTTTTTCTAAGTATTTCTTAGGTTTGTTCAGCCTTGAGCACAATACTCAGCTCTTACAGCTGCTCAGGAGATCAGAACTTCTAATCTCAGAGAGAATTTTGCAACCTCAGTCTTCTTTCAGAAACACAGTGCCCAAAACTAAGCACAATTTTTTTGGTGCTTTCACCAGAAGAAAAGGCATAGCAATTTCTAAAATAGTGGTGCAGACCACAAACATTTAGCATCTTGAATTTCTTATGAGCTTTTACTGAAGTCACGACCCACTGTCCCAAGTTATGTTTGAAGAGTCCATTTTTAGTTTGATCAAATGTACCTATATACCATGGCATATAGAAGAGCAGATTTATTGTAAAGGTGGAAAATATGGGAATGATCAAAAAACATACTCTAAAATAAACTATTAGTTGGTCTAATTAGAAAATTCGCCTCTCTCTACAAATCTCATCTCCCTTAGCAGAGCAGAATATACAACCATCTTACTAGATCAAACCAAAGGTCTGGGCTAGAATCCTGTCTGCAGCACTTGAGACTCCAACTGCAAATATAAATGCTTAGGAACAAAAAGATGCTTAGACCACAACAGCAATACAACCCACTAAAAGCACTTCTGTGTAACCTCTTCAAAGTCAAAAACATGCTTTAATGTACTCAGATAGACTTCCAGATTTAATTCTGGATCTCCTTGTTTCAGTCACTTTCAGTCCATGGAATGTATAGAAAATATGACATCTGTTACTGTAACTACAGTTTTTGCTAATCAATCAGGTTTTATTGTGTGGCCTCTGGCTCAGCTCATAATACTGAAAAGAAGCTAGAGCAGCAGTTTAAAATTTTGCCAATTTAATAATCCTTGCTAATTGGAAGTAGCACACGGGGGGGGGGGGGGGGCGGGGGAAGGACGGACACGACAACAACCCCAAAACCCACCAGTACTGAGGTTTACAGTACCTGTGCTGTTCCTATTGGGTGTGGAGGAAAGGGAAGGGGAAAAGATTTTCTGCATTGAAAGTGGGGGAAGAGTGTAAGAAGCTAACCACTCGAATGATTCATCCTTGCATCGTCCTATCCTGGCAACATAAATCTAAATATATATACATATTTAATTGTACAATATTTACAAAGAAGCTTGTTATGAAGCAGCCCTATTTTATCTGCTGAAAATTAGCCACCCCCTGCTGTAAAAACTGGATTTTTCCCACTCAACATCGAAATACATTCATTCTTATAATTGTTCTTTTCTTTCAAATCACCTAATATAACAAATGCTAGAAGACATTATAGTTCATCTGCTAAGCAGTCACTTTATGAGTTGAGGCTTCAATGCTTTAATGGGGAAATTGCCTGACTTAAGTAAATCATGTCACCTCCACCCAAGTAATCATATTTGTTGCAGACTTCTGCTGACCTCATCTATACAGTAAAAACAAAAACACATTTACATTTTCAGCTTGAGATATTTGGTTCAAATGGTTTACAAATAGGTTGTAATGAAAACTAATTTTAGCTTACTCCAAAGATACTATTTAAGTTCTCTGTTGATAGTGTTTACAGATATATAATTCTTGGTTACTGTCATTTAAATAGAGACAGCATGCTTCTGCAGAAAGAAAGCAAGCAACTTGTGAGATCATTTCTGATAGGTTACTACCTTTTGAAAATGTTACTTTCAGGAAAAATAATTGAAATACTAAAAAGCTAAACATGTCTTTTCTATGATAAGAGGTTTCAATGGTTTTTTGTATATGTTGTTTTCCCCACTGCTTCATACAAGAAAGCCTTTTGGAAGTGACTTCCCACAGCATTATCTGCATCACAACTTTTCCATGTGAAATGTTTCCAAAAAATGCTAGTTAACTAGTCTTGTGAAATTTCAAGCAAGTTTTAAACAAAAAATTAGTTTTACCTTAGTTATTTTCCACATGCATGAGAAAAAAACAATACTGCCATTACAAGATCAAAGGTTAGAATTTCACATGGAAGACAGTACAGAGTTAACATGTCAATGCATATTGCACCAAGACTATCAGCCTCACGTGTTGCCTTTTCAGTTAAAATGAATTTATTTATCATTCTTACTTTTCACTTGGTCATGGATTTTCCAGTATGCAAACACAATTTCTAACCTATATTCTTCTATCTCAAGTTCTGATGCAAACAAGAGAAATAAGGAAGGGGGGGGAGAAATCTATGGAACTTACTAGAAATTACAACTTTCTTGTATGGTTCTAACTCACTGTGTAGAATACAGATTCCAAAGGCATGAGACCACAGGAAGTATCAAATCATCTAACCTGATCTGATGCAACATAGATCAAAAAGCTTCATTCAGCTACTTCCATAACAACAGTGCACTCCCTAATACAAAAAAACTTCATCCTGTACTGTGAAACTCATTCTGAAAAGCTACAGAGCTTTATTAAAACTTGTGTAGATCTGTAGAACTTTACAGTTCTTTACAGATCCTAATAATTTCAATGATTTTTTTTTTTTTAAAAGCGGTTTTTTTTAAAAAGCGGAAATGCATTTGGATGTAATAAATAGAATACGGTTTTAAGTACTAATAGATTGAAATGGTTTGCCTTGAATTTATACTCTCCACATTTAATTTTAGATTTGAGGTACAAAGGTGAGATTTGAGATCAGACACGGTTTCCCTCAGTGTACAAGCCAAATGCCACTCATAGACCCATTGGCTTTTTTTCACTACACTGGGAAAAAAATTTTGCATCATAATCCAAGCTTTCCTTGCAAATGAGGTAAGCTTTATTTTCTAGGTTTCAAAAGCTTAGAATCCTTCATAACAAACACTTTAATTTGTTTTTACTATTTCACAGAGACATTGGCATACACAATTTATGAGACAAAATATCATCTCTGCTTTAAGAAACTTATAAGGCAAAATTTACACATTACAACCTGTAAAGTTAAGGTAAAGGATGATATATAACCTCCCATTTATTCATATTGATGTTTAAAATGACCTAAATAAGTAGCATAGGGTCCTTCAGAAAGGCTTCCTTTATTTAATCCCTTCGTCGGCTAAAAGGATGAAGTCTCATGCATACTTCTAGTGATACCAATTCTTCTCACTAAGAATATTCATTAGAAGAAAAAGGAAAATTAAAAAAGAGCAACTAAGCAAAACTCAACATTTTGCTTTAGCTTCATATCCTTTGTGCGGGGCTCTCTCCATTACAATTCCCTTTCATCCACTTACAAAAAGATTGGCTTGTCCTGAGTTGTTGCAGAAAAATCAAAAGAATGAAGAGTGTGAAAAAGCTTCCATAGGCAGTAAACATCAAGGTGATAATAGAAGCAATATAAAGGTGATAATTTACCTCAGTGGTCAATCTAGCCTAATATTCTGTCTCTGATATTTGCCGTTACAAATTATTTAATGTTTAGAAAAGTTCCTAATAGGTCACGATGTATCATCTTAGAAAAACCTATTCTTAAGTATTTCATGACCTTACACTGAAGAATGTTTTCAAAACTTTCCTTTGAAATTTACAGTAACACCTCTAGATCTTCTTGTTACCCACCTACATGTCTAATATGCTAAGACAGTAGTCCCACACAACTTCTGGCAAAGGGTACTCATACTTCTAAACATATATGGGATGAAAAACTTTTCTTTTCACTCTTGTTTTATACTTACTCTTTCGAATTTCATTGAATGTCCTTTGTTCCAGAACTCAGAACACCAGTGTCTCATTCACTAAGTACCTAGAACAAACTTAAGCTAAATGCCAGTTCAATTTTTTT
>NW_008795436.1:1430915-1521830 GCF_000699145.1 Aptenodytes forsteri
TTTTTTTTTTTTTTTCCTAATTCATAAAACTTTGTATGAATTCCCCTTTCCCAGGGCTTTGGGCCCCTAGGAATGTAAATACAACATGATTTTCAAGGAAGCCTTCAAAGTTTTGAACACTATGTATCACTTCTGAAATACACTGTACAATTGACTAAATTTGCCTGCCAACAATCTCTTTTCTTTAAATATGCTTTCTACTATGGATGACAGATTTTGCAACATCTTTGTAGCTAGTATAAAGCCCTATTCTTTGAAAAACAATAATTTAGTCATCTTCATCTTTAGCAAAGAGCCTGGGTTAGCAGCCTCATAAAAAAGCAACCCCCGTAAGTAATACAGCATGCCTATACATGCAGATTTTTTTAGTATTGTTCACTAAAAAACAACTTCAAAAATTGAGCATGGAATTGAAGAATATTACCAAAATAATATTGGTGTCCACATTCCCAAACCTAAAAAATCAAATCCGGGTTGCTGACAACAATCTAACATCTAATTTCCTAATTTCTATTGTTCTCAGATGGTTATCTTGAATTTGCACCTATGTCTTATGTTTTCTGTCCACCACATTACACTAAATCAGTGACAGTATCTATTAATTCACAGCATACAGATGTTAGAGGACAGGGCATATTTTTAACTATTTTGAGAGTGGCAAACAGAATACACAATTACATTTGTTTGTTAATCTAAAAATAGAAATGTTGGGTTATACGGCTCCACAAACAACTGAGAGAACATTAGCAGAAACCATAGTGTACTCATCTAGCATTTCCAGAGCTGACTGAGAACCTCAGGTTTGAGATGCACTGTACAGTTCAGAGTGTGATATAACAGATACTGCTATAGTCTCTTCCTAGAAAGATGTTATGGTTTGTTACTTCTGTTTTCCCCAAATCCTCCAGTTTAAAGGGAGCTCACACATAAGACTGTTTCCTTCTCCCACTTGAACTTGAGTTTATTAATCTCAGAAACCACACAAAAGGCTGGGACGAGCAGACCATAAGTATGGAGAACATCTCTCAATTTCCTCTATCTGTTATCATCACTCTTTCCACATTGGCACCATTTTATCTTCAGGTACATACACGTGAGTTTCTACAAGAACTACACCACGCTCTGCAATCACCACATGTTGGTGAAAAAGATGACCCGGCATGAGACTTCACGTCTACTCCTGCTCCTAGAAACACAGTGACATACCTTTTTTTTTTTCCTCACTGTTAATCAAAGAAACCATGTCAGAATTACATTTACCAATGAAAAAAAATTACCCTTTTCTCACAGATATTGATTATTTAATTATTCCACAGAATAGCATTCTAAAGGAAAGTTCATAAAACTCCAATAGTGATTCATTAAATCATATCTGATTAATGTGTAAAAGAGCCACTATCCAATGTTTGAAACAGATACTTAAAAGTTGAATAAGAAGTCCACAAGCAGTAGAAGAATTTGTGTTGGACAATATATTTGAGGTCTTTAAATACCTCAGAGGAAGAAGTGGACCAAACACTGCTCAAATAGCTGAAGCTGTGTCAGCATTTCCAGATTCATATGAAATAGCAAAAAATCAGCTTGAGTTTTAAATTGTTTGATTAGTTTTCAGAATAATCAAATAGTTTCTTTCCAACCCAGTTTTATAGTTTTATTTTTGCCAAAAATGAAATTATTTCATTTACATAGCACTTCTATTTTAGAAAATTTGTCTTCCTCTGTGTATCTAGAGGCTATTTTTTTCCAGTTTGAAGGACTGATCTTTTTAAACACTAATGTCAGAAAGATGACAGGTAAAATATGTCTAAACACTTTACTGCTAATAACTGGCTTTCCCATGTAAATATTTGCAGACCAACCCCCTGCTAAACTCAACTGAAGTCATGGTTATAAAAAAAATAATTATTGTTAAGACATGTTTTTTTACATATGCATTAACCAGCATCCTGTGGTTTTGCTGTTTAGAATTTACAATATATCAAAACCCTTTCCTTCCTACCTTAAATTTCAGAAGATAGTCTTCAAAATTCTAAGAGATTGCAACATACCATTTTCTTATTCTTCTGAATGTCTTTACATAAACATATGACAAAAATCTTACTTTTCATGGCCCTTTATGGAAGACGAAGAAACGTTCACTAAAACTTGACTTTGTAGACTTCTAATGACTACAGCCCCATTAGACCTTTCTTGTAACTGATATCTGTCATGTACAAGTAATAAGGTGTCCTCTGTAACAGGCCTTTAAACAATCATCCTCCCCGATACAAACGATAATGGCTACAGTGTCATAAGTTGAGGTTAAATATACTGTAAGTATGTAACTTTATGGGATGCTGATTAGAAAGCAGGTGAATATAAATAGGAAGCAGAGAGGGTGCACGATAATACAGAGGTGAAGGGAGGAAGAGTATGAGCTCTAACTGCCAGAAAAAAAATGCTGAGCCTCCTTTCTCAGAGCTGAGTCCTTTGTACCTATGTAATAGACTTGATTGAATGGAGCCTCATATTGCAGTGTGAAAGGTATTTAAAATTCCATTTTAAATTTTGTAAACTGTCAAAAGGAAGCAGAGATGTTGTTTTCAATATTATTTCTGTGCCTTTTGACTAGAAAGCTCTTTATGTTATTACTATTACTTCATTTATCTGAAATCCTCTTCTCAAGTTCTTTTGCTATCTATTTCAGCACTTTTTCCTCATTCCTTTCTTCCCCTTTTCTTTATAGAGTTGTCTATGTCTTCCCTTTCACAATACATTCATGTAAAGATGACGGTGAAACTCTTCTGCTCACCACAGGATGTTGTTACTGACAATTATAATTAGTGTGCTATCACGATCACTGAAGGAAAGAACATGCTACAGCCCCACCATGGGTTGTTGCCTCTTCAATTGCTTATACTATTGTTCTTGAGATCTTGTTAAAATTATACTTAATGACTGCTGTTTAGATTCGTTCATCGTGAAAACTTATACACACAGGTTATTCACCCATTTAGTTTGCCATCTCACTTCTATCATCCTTCTTTTTCGTTAACTGCCTGTTAACAGCAGTTTTTCCTGCTAACGTAATTCATTTCCTTACACTAGTATATCTTTATTACATAAATATATATATCACATCTGGGTTTTTCTGCTAATTTATGCCAGAAGAGTACAGTTTGTGTTTTCCCCACTGTTTTTCTTCTCAATGTTTTCAGGATATTGGCTGATCAATTGTCTTCTGATCAATACTGAGATTAAATGGAATCACATATTTCACCAATATATCTTTATTTCTGTGCTGAATAGGCCAACTATTCATTGTTAAATATTTTCAGTTTTGCTGAAAAATGAATGAATGAAAGGGAATGCTCACAACTTATTATATATGCATTTTTCTAATTATTATGCACAGACTTTAAAGAGAACTGTGCACTATTACTTGCGAGTTGTCCTATCTGCAGTCATTCTGCTACCCAAGAAGTAATTTCTCAGACACAAGCTCAACTCAAGTTAGTTTTACTGAGTAACTGACTGAAGCAGAGGGGAGTGCAGAATTCAGGGATAATACTCACTCATTTACATACGTACACTAATATTGATGCTGGCTGTATCCATGGCCAGGCCAAAGGTCTTTGGAGAATTGGGGTTTCAGTGCCCCACACCTCCAAGAAACAACCCACTAAATGAAGGAAGAACACCTTCACTTGGCATCTTCTAAAGTATCAATCTTTCTTTGCTATCCTTTACCTTTACCTTTTGTATATGCAAAAGGCAAACAAAATGAAACTCTCCCCAACCAAACATACTGGCCTGCTCCCTTGTAAAATTTTATCTGACTCAGTAAATCCTCAGAAGTTTTTGCAACTACAAGCATAAGCGATTGTCTATTTTATTGATAAATTGTTTCATTTTCTTCACATTGTATATCAAAAGTTCAAAGATACTAAACACTACATAGCTATAGCCAGAAATAAATTTCTAGGCGTAACAACCTGTCTAGGCATATACCTCCTTTTGCCCATACACACGCTAGACCACCACATACCGAACTCTTGTTTTGAATGGACGATACCATATTCACGCAAGGAGCTCTGCCATTGTCAGCCTACATGCTGATATCAGTGTAGGATTTCTTACAGTAGGTACTTACTCATGAATTTCAAATATACTGAATGCAATATTGTCACAAAGGGACTGCATGTATCCAAGCAAAAATAGTGTATTTAGACCAGTGTTAACCATAAACACATATATATAAAAATACACACACAGAGGCTAGAATTTTCTAGCTCCGCGCAGGCAATAGTACAGGGCTCACCCTCACCAGAATGTGGGCAGAGAGATCCTGCTTGGTGCATTCTCTCATGTGGCACATGCTGCCTCTGACCTTCACAGGTAAAGGTAAAATGAATCCCCCTATTACCCATATCTTCAAACACCTCCAAAACAATCTGTCAGAATGTAACCCACAGTAAATGCTGTTTCTGAACTAAATTATATCACAGCACAGGCAGAAACTGCCTAAAAACATTCTCCTCTTCCTGATGCTGCCATAGCAAATGCCCTAAAAGCTGCAGCATTCATATGATTTGTTTCCGATGCCACTGTATGCTCATGGGAGAGTCAGGGCAAGGGGCATACTTTGACTCTTCACATGCCAAGATGAAGAAAATCAATTTCAATGCCCAAGGGAAGAAATTACTGCTAGAGAAGGTCACTTCCCACTACAAGTTGTTCCATTATCATGTACTCTTGGAAGGAATCCTACAAAAATTAGGTAAGTGTGGAGTATGAGCTGGTAAGCTATAAATAAGCTGGGGTAATGTAAAAGGTATATAAAGGAGCTAAACTATAAACCAGGTAAGATTTGCTTATGCATATTTGTTCTGATAAAGAGTTTAGTTAAGATGCTCTTTGTCTGATGCTGAAGGACAATAATTTGCACACTGCACATACAAAAAAAGTTGTTGATATAATGCAAAGACGACTCATGTCAAATTGGAATTGCTGCCAATGGAGGGCGGGGCAATTCACTGAGGAAAATGGTCTAATAATCACTCGCAATATTCCAAGAACATGCCTTTCTTCAGAAATCAGCATGTTCATTCAAAGGAAGCCTGACTTACTGTGCACATAAATTTTTTAGGGGCTAAGGCTGAACCTCAGCTGAAGAAATGCACAGTCTATCCCAGACTCAATCATGTGTAAATGGCTTTGCAAACAGAAAAGAAACTGGCGGGGAAGCAACACCATCAGAACAGTAAAACTTTAATGGTTTCATTCATGCTGTATTTAACAGGCATGTGCTTAAGTGAGCTAAGGAAAGCACACTCCAGAATGGACATAGTCACTACCCTCACAGGGAAGCTAAATATTCAAAATAAATACCAACAAAAAAGCGCTAGTAGTCTGACTAACCTTAACAGGGATTTATAGAAGCTAATTCCTTACAAAAGTCGGGATCAAATGTGGAAAGCAGAACAGCAAAGTGAGACTGTAATTAGCTGGTAAACTGTTAATCCATCCATATACGATGAAATCCTCAGTATTGACAAATGTCACAAATATATTATTAATTTCCCAGTATTTCATGCTTTTTTTCTTTAAAGCTCCAGTTGCCACATATACGATAATCCTCAGTATTGACAAATGTCACAAATATATTATTAATTTCCCAGTATTTCATGCTTTTTCTTTAAAGCTCCAGTTGCTGGACAATGGGATCCTGGGGCGGGGCGGGGGGGAACCACAAACCAGCTAAATGAAGATCAGAATTTTAAGTAAAACAAATAAAAAATAACAATTATTCTGTACAGCAGGAAGACAAAATAAGGACAATGAAAAGACAAAGAAAAAAAAACCTTCGATGCAAATGTTAAAAAAAAGTAAAACAAAGAAACAAACAAACAAAAAAAAACCAAGACACAGTATCCACTTTAGTAACATTATTCTTGCTGAAATACTCGCATGAAGTCTGTAATACTTATACAGATACCAGCTCTTTTGAAGGAGAGCTAATAAGGTTTCTTATTAGTACTTTTTCACTTCTCCTGACATCACAGGCTGAAGTACACAGAAACTGAATCACAACATCATGCTCAAAGATGACGAGAGAGTGGAAGTAAAAGGACATTAAGGTGCTCTCTCAATCCTTAGGAGCAGGGAACAAGTCACTGGGGAATATTGGATTGGGTCTTGGAAGCAGCTGGAGAAACACAGGGAAGTCAGCTGGAGATAAGGCTATATTAGGAGACTGAACAGTCTTATTAGTAGGCAAAAATGCACCTTTTATTAAAGCTTCTACTTTGAGTTTCACTGGTTTTGTGTAATTTAATTATAGCAACACTCTCTGCATGATAAATGCTTTGTGAACACTAATAAAGGACAAACTCTGCTGCACAAAACCTTAGAGTCTAAAGACTGACAAGGTGACAGAGTAGAGTAGCCCTGAAGCTTGTATGTTATAGTTGGAAAGAATCACAGCTTATAGACAAATTAAGTCCAAACAAACCCCACCCTCTCTCCCTTCACAACACCTAATAACATTTAATCGTTGTTCAAAGAGATTCTGAAACAAAGTCCCTTTTCTAAGAGGGAAAGGCAAACCACAGACATTAGCAACATTTTAAACAAAACACAAATGAGAAAGGAACATATAAAATTAACCCAAAAGCCAGTAAACTCAGAGAAACTTACCATCACACTTATAAGTCTTGCACATAAAAGAACTGCAGAACGGAATTTTGGTCTGGATTTCCAAGAGTCTCAGTATGACTTTTAAGATGTTATCAACAGCATTGCATATGTGAAGTTTTTGTGTACATATATTTGTATTCTCATGCAAACACAAATACACTTTTGTTTCCATACCTGGTATGAGATGGCAAACATTGAAATTCTGTCCCCTATCAACAAAATCGATATTTGAACAGGTTTGAAAACAAATAAGTCTATCCTGAGGCTAAGACAAAACATATTATATATATAAACTCTTTGATAGTCAGCATTAAAAATCATACATTAATTTGAACTACATACGTCACATTTTTCTCTAATAGATATTTAAGGTACTAAGGAAGAGGGGTTTCTAATTACGTTACTTTGGACATTGCGTTATACAAAACATAATGCCAAGTTCAGTCAAGACTGTGACATAAAATTGGTAACACCATAGCCTGTGGATTCCATGTTATTTTGCTTCTCCTATTTCATGTTTTAGTCACTGAACATGTATAGTATGCCTTCTCTTGGGAAATTAACTATTTTTTCCATAGTTGCTGCCACAAAACGGGGTGCACAAGGCACATCAGAGAAGAATTTGTGCATTCTGCAAGCAACATCTCTTTGCAGCTCTACACTTTTTTCCACTATACATCACATTAAACCAGTGTCCGTATAGTCCAGGGAGTGTCAAAGTATGACAGGAAAACAATACCTGACACTAATAGAAGTTTTTGCCAATAGCTGTTCATAACTAGCTATGATTTTTGTATTCCACTCCAGATTACAATGGAAGCAAGCCTAAGAGTTCACCTTGCTTCTGCATTGTATCCTTCAACCGGTACAGCAACATTACCTACTCCAGGTGTTAAGAGCAAAAAAGCAAAGGTTCAAGAGCCCGTTCAAAGACATATGACATTTTTGACTATTCAAAGTTTCTTTTAAGGTCAACTGAACTGAACCCAAGATTGAAGTCAATGGAACAATATCCATTCAAAAAAATCCACATTAACAGTGACAAAATGATTAATCTGTTACTGAGGTATATGATTTTTAGCATACTCAGTTAAAATTTGAACTCATGCCCATTTCAACTTTTCCCATTTTAATGCTAAATAATATGAGTAGCATTCATTTATTTTGAAGGAATAATAATCATCCACATTAAGTGACAAAATGATTAATCTGTTACTGAGGTATATGATTTTTAGCATACTCAGTTAAAATTTGAACTCATGCCCATTTCAACTTTTCCCATTTTAATGCTAAATGAGATGAGTAGCATTCATTTATTTTGAAGGAATAATAATCTGATATCTACAAAAGTTCTAAAATAGCGCATTTTTTATTTTTTCATAAAATACAACTTGAACTGTTCTATTAATCATGTTAGTTACTACATAGCTATATTAGCTATGAAAATATTAAAAATGCAAATGAAAGACAATAAAAAGCAATATACAGATTTCTTTTTTGAACAACACTGAGGCTTTGGGACATAAAAACATGAAGAAAAACGACAGACAAATTAGGACTTGTTCTTAATGTCTTTCAGACACCAACAGGTTAAAAAGAATCATCTATACTATCCCCTCACAGGTTAATTCATGCATAGAGGACGGAATAATCTATTCATTGTTCTCATGCAGCAAATTAATAGGCCAAGCAACAAGAGACATTTGCACCTTTCTAGAACTAGCAGGTTATTTGGCCAAAAGTATATATTCCTCTTGAGAAATCACTGAGATCAAAGGCACCCGATGAGAAATCCTGTGTGGTCTTGCACTATTTCCCAGTATTTCCTAGTATTTCCCTGCTTCCGTGTCAGCATGTCCATAATAAAAATACATCTTTTCTGGTTTTGCTACCAGTTAAGCTCACTATAACCTCACCTCAGCACCCTCCACAAGAGTAAAGAAAGCTCAAGTCGTGTATATCACTGGCTTTAAACTTCCTGACTACTACAGATTCCTCCTCCACAATACGAGAGGAACTTGTAGTTTTGATTTCAACCTATCCTCCTAATGTGAGAAGCCATCCCCAAACGTACTTTTAGCACAGGCAAACCATTCTCAAAGTATTATCTGAGCAGCCATTCCATGATGGGGCTAATCCCAACTACCCAATCCCACAGAACACCCTGAACCCAGGGCAGCAAGGGGTCTTACACATTTAAAAACATTTAATTCAATTCTAGCAATAGGAACCCAAATGTTCTGTGTGCTAAAAAGAACATGTAACATGGGCACTGAAGTGTCTCTCACCATGCCCAGGCAGGGCACTGAAAACTTACACAATACTTCCCAAGTATTGCAAGCATTTTTCTAGTATTCAGTCCTCCCAGCTGAACAACTCGATTCCTTCAGGATAATTACAGAATTCCTTGCTGCTCAAGCAATAGCCAATCCGTGTGTCACATCCCAGCTGGAACTATGTAGCTCATCACAAACAAGGCCATGCCTAGCTCCTGTTAAAAGCCTGTCAGTCTGTAATAATGGAATAATTTTACCACTCTCCTTCACGTCAGAACTGATTTTTATATACATGACTGATCCAATACATCTCAAGAGTATGATCCATTTGACCTTCTAAAGATCAGGTCACTCTAAAGAACAAAAGACTCGAGGTAGCATTTTCTTAACTAGTTTATCATTTTTCCATGTGCTTCATGTTTCCCCATCACTACCTTACCAGATGCACAAGGCCACAGAATCACCAAAAGAAAATTTACATTCAAAAGACATGGAACCAAGTTCAGAACAAGTTACCGAATATTTGTCCTTGTTTACAGATAGTCAGATCCTGGCTTTCAATTAAATTGTTAAAAACCTACGAGACAGGTACAAAAATGTACATCTTTGTTCACGATTCAATCCCATACACTTCCTCCCAAAATTTCAGGAGACAAACCATCTAGAACGTGTATTTAGCCCTTCTTAATTTTCAGTCCCGTGAGATTTCCATATGACAAACACTGCTAAAGCAAGCAACCCTGGTTATTTGAGTAAATTTCTGAACTCTGTGTATTTAGTTCAAATGAAGCAAGGTAATCGCATCTTGGTGCCACCCATCATTATTTAGGACGCTAAATACAACATTTGCAGGTGAAAATTTTAAAATTATTTTTACAACATTTTTGGAGTGATTATGCATACTGAAATTAAATGCATACCTTGTCTGGCAGTCATCTTCAGGCTAGAGAGGTTTGGTGAGTTTACTCTCAGTGCAACCCAAATTGTTTCTCTCATCTTTGATATTGTTTTTGTTTGCAGTACTTCTAGCACATTGGTCTCCTGCACTCATACAATTTCTTACCCTCTGCTCAGCTTAGACACACAAGAGTAAAAACTCCCTGTTCTATGTCAGAGGCTCCTGAAGCTGCCACTTTTTCCTCAGGGCTTAGCACTACGATGTTTTACATTTACTCGTGGTGCTCAGCTGTGACCCTAACAGACTGTATCTACAGAGATGGAGTGAAAGTAAGCAAGGCAGCTGACATAACAAAAGCCATAAATTTGTCAGCATTGGGGTCCTCTTACACCAGAACCTGGCATTCTGGCAATGTTGGCCAAAGCCCTGGTTATGCTTTTTTTTTTTCCTCCTCCCCAGTTAATCCTTATGCTGGTTTTGGTATCACTCACATTCTGACACATCAGCTGACACAGCGTGACCCCTTGTTCAAGTAACAAGCAGCAAAGGAAACTTGACTGCTGTAACACTGCAAGTAGATAAAACCAGTCGTCTAAAGCTTGTGTCATGCAATGCCCCTTTAAAGCAGTCAAGCCCAATTCAGGTGACTTCAGATCCATAAAACCCTCTAGAGGCTGATGACACTCCTCAGTAAGAACTCCTGGCTGACAACAGCAAAGCCAAACTCTACGCTTACCTCTGTCAGACGTAAACAGCATATATTCTGTGGTCACTGAAGCTTTTCACTGTAACTCTGACAAACACAAAACAAAAGCTATTATCTGAAAAACATCACTGCTACTCTCACATATGAAAAGCAATGCTTAAATATTATTTTTGATGCAAAGTATAACGCATCAATCATTAATCTTGGGATACCACCATGCCATACTACCTTTTAACAAAATTCTTGCATTCAATTCATTTGGGGTTTTTGAGCTTTTTTTTTTTTTATTTAGCATCATGTCAGTTAAAAATATCAGTGATATTTTTGTCAGAATAGTCGTAACTACAAGCTTTTAATAAAAAATGAAGGAATTTTAAAAGTAAAATTTAACTGTCATGCATAGTATAGTAAATTTATAGAACTAACTTATTCAATTTCAATACTAATTCAATATTTGAATATTCAGACTATTTGGCTACAAAAAATCATTTGAATTTTCTGATATGAATCTAAGAAGAGTTTATCTTTAGCCAGAAGTCTTTTTGCATATCTGCAGATGCTTGGCCAAAGTTAGAATTAGACCATAAAATTCCTTCTCATTACACTGCCTAATGGTTTTTGTGTTTTGAGATCTACGCCAGCAAAAACAGACCTGTGGAAACAGGCATACCCACTGTCCTGGTTTCGGCAGGGATAGAGTTTATTTCCTTCCCAGTAGCTGGTACAGTGCTGTGTTTTGGATTTAGGATGAGAATAATGTTGATAACACAGGGATGTTTTAGTTGTTGCTAAGCAGTGCTTACACTAGTCAAGGACTTTTCAGCTTCCCGTGCTCTACCGACTGAGAAGGCTGGAGGTGCAAAAGGAGCTGGGAGGGGGCACAGCCAGGACAGCTGACCCCAACTGGCCAAAGGGACATTCCATACCATGGGACATCATGCTCAGTACATAAACTGGGGAAAGCTGGCCGGGGGGGCCGCTGCTGGGGGACTGGCCAGGCATCGGTCGGTGGGTGGTGAGCAATTGCATCGTGCGTCACTTGCTTTGTATATTCTATTATTACTATTACTATTTTACTTTATTTCAGTTATTAAACTGTTCTTATCTCAACTCATGAGTTTCCTCACTTTTACTCTTCCAATTCTCTCCCCCATCCCACGATGAGTGAGTGAACGGCTGTGTGGTGCTCAGTTGCCAGCTGAGGTTAAACCATGACACCCGCTTAAAGTTTTGGCAGTTTGACACTCGAACTGAAACAGGATATCCTGAAGGACAGCGTTTGGTCCACATGTGGTCTCCCCTGTAAGAGGATAAAGCCCATCTTGTCATCCTGTAAAGTTTTGAGAGATATAAATCAGTTTTGTTATCCTTGACAGGTGTTGTGAACAAGGTGGGGGGCAGTAAGAGAGGGAAGGAAAAAAAATATCTAACAGCCTAGCTTTTAACTCACTTAAATGCTGAAATAGAAATTAGAGGGGAAAGATGGAAGAGTTGTAGGTGAGGAGACGGAGGAATGATATATTTGGTAAAGTACAAACTAAGCCTATATCAAAGTGAATGCAGAGAACTAGCTCTAGAGAAATTTCAGCTTAGATCATGGTCAGGTACACCCTAGGGAACATAGCCCAAACTGTGTAAGAAGTTACTATCCAGAGCAATCAAGTTAGACTACATGTATACTTTTTATTTACTTAAGCCTTGCTATGCTTTCAGACTGTTCATTTTCTAAGCAAAGATTAATCATAGCTTAGATGTACTTGGTTCCACTGAAGCAGTACAGGTCTATACTCAGAACTGTATTTAAAGCACTAATGCTAATGATATTAAAAAGTAAGTTTTGTCTTTAATCATAATTAGCAGAGGTTGTGCCTTACATCACTAGGTACTGCTTCAAATCAGCTGCACAGCAGGGAAAGAAACAAAAGTCCTCACTTAAAATAGCCACTGAACAGTATTCCCAAACAGAGTTTACAGGAAAGCTCAGACTACAGTGAATATATACTTTTGGACATCAGAAAATTAAATCTATATGCAAACATTGTGAAATGCATCACTAGAACAATTTCCATCCATGTCTGTAAAAGCAGGCCACGTGTTCCTTTTTTCCTTTCAAAGTTAGAACAGTGTTGATTTTTTTTTCTCCAATACATTCATGTGAACAAGACATTTCATCTCTCAGATTTTACCCCAGTTCGGTCTATGCACATTTTAAATAAATTAAGATTAAATAAATCCATTTTATTGTATTACTTTGTGCCACCTCTATGAAATAACGCTCATCTTTGTATTTTGTAAGGGATGTTGACATGCCTGAAAATGGTGCATGAAGTATAATCTTTGAGGATTGCACTGCTAGAAAAATAAATCTAAGCCTATGTTTCAAGCTCAGAATGGCACCGCTTTTGATTGAAATGCCTCTGAAACATCCATTCCGATACAGCTATGCTGTAAAATTCATACAATTGATCACTAGTGCAGCTGTAACAAAACTAGTGACTAGTAGCTTTGTTTTCTAAACATCTGTTCATCTCTTGCAAGCATAAAACATTCCCATGAAATAAATTACATACAATCCTTCAGTTTCAGAAAGAACTGCAAACTCACAGTAGGAAAAAATCAGGTCACAGATCATGAACAAAACCAAAATGAAGTTTAATGCTTATTAATAGCAAAAAAACTCTTCTTGCGGAGGAATTTTATTCATCACAGGTCTTAGTCAAATAAGTTTGAGGTATGGCATCCCTAACAAAATAGGGGTATTTCTTCTTTTGTTTCTTGCCTGCATTCCTAGATCCAGGCAAACTCCAAAGCTGATGGAGTCCTAACAGGACAATGAAAAAAGAGTGAGGTATCCTAAAACAATAAAACTGCTTCTTGCGATATCAAAACCAAATGTTTAATGAAAAAAATAAATGTGATCAGTTGAGAAAGAAAAGTCAACGTTAAAGTCTCATTATCTAAAACCAAAGCTAACTGATATCCTCGTTATTTATCTTTTTATCATCAGAGCAACAGAGCTTCGCACAAATCCTCAAAATTTGTGGCAGAACAAGTAAGAAATATTTGTTCTGAAGAAGTTAATTCATATTTTTGGAATATGAATTTATAATAATTCTCAGCTTCAACCTTAGCAGCACATTGGTAACTCCAGAAATCATCAGAGCAAAGAGAGGTAAGAATAACACTTAGTGAGAGGGACTAGAGTATCTTCAACTGTCAACTTCCCAATAGCTGAACGAAGAAACTCCCTTGGTATTTTTTGGCACTAGTTCCATTTCCACTTTGAGTTCTTCTTATCTCTAACATGAAGAAAAATAGCTTTATGAATCAAGAATCGGCAAGCTTTCCCTAAAGACAGCATTCCACAACTGCCATTCAGAAAGACATCAGAGGAGCCATTTTTTCAGCTATGATCAATGCCATTTATGTTTTCTTTTATAATGAAAGTGCATACATTCACATAGGGGGTAAGTGGGCATGACCATCATATTAACCAAATACTAGCTACAGAAGAGTTATCTGCTCGACCCACTTGATGAGCAGGCATATAGAAACCTTGTACTAAAAGGGAAAAGTTACATTTAACACAACATCTGCTTCTATTATGTCACTAGAATAAAACAGGAACACAACTAGAGCACCCAAATCAAACTTTTTGTCATCATTTACAAGCTTAAAATAGGACAATAAGAACCACTAGTTTCATAGAGTGTTCTCATTCAAGAGGGATATATCAAAATCCTGATGAGAGCAACAAGCCATTAAAAACCTAAATAAAAAGCCTACTTCATCCTTATTTTCAACCACACAACTTCCTCATATGAGTTACAGTTTATAAATTTGAATTTCTTCCCGTAGTATTTTCATTTTTAATTCACTTTTTATGTTAGAAATATAGTTAAGCTTGATTTCTGATCAGTTCTGCATGAGGTCACACAATGGGGGTAGTTTTTAGAATGAAAAAATTTGTGTAAAACGTTCACAAAATACAAGGTCTGGGCGCAGGGGGGGTTTCTAATTCATTCGACTACTCAACAGCAAGGCTTCTGGTGAATGCATTAAAAATGCAAGAAAAATATTCCTGTCTGGCTAACAGTATCGGGAAAATCAGTTATCCAAATCTCCTATCCCACTTCACCCCAGATCTACCATATTTTGGACTTTAGGAAGAAAGTGACATTTATTTGTACCAAATCTTATTAACTATTTGTTCAGAATGCAGGCATACCAGATCACAAGGGAAATGGCAGAGTCATCAAAAGCACATTACTCTCAATTATGAAAACTCTAACGCTTCAGATGCAATGGTCAATGGTATTTTTCTCTGCTCGTTCAAGTATATTTAGCCAATGCTTCTACGGTTTTCAAGTAAGGACATGTGGTTGATTAAGTGAGAGGTACAGGCCATCAACACCCATATTACTCAATGAACCCCAAAGGCCATCTCACCTTTAAATGTATAGATTCTTTGTCAAGAACTTGCGTTTACTTAGCAGCTCGATGATTGTAAAGGATTCTGACTTTTTTACTAGACCATAATTCATGAAAAAAGGTGGACACCTTCACCTCATCACAGAACAGCTCTCCTCTGTTTTTACTGAATATGGTCCAAAATTTGATGAAACAGTATCCTTTGCCTAGGAGCATTTCCATGCAGTGTGTTCAAGAATTACATCCAGAAAGAGAGATTTGTTTAAAAATGAAAGTCTACTTTTGTGTCTTTCATCTGCACCTCTAGGTCTATAGAAATGGAATTGGCATGTAATACAACTAAACCACCCCTAGAATTCAATTAAATGCCAGGACACTCAGTGTCATACAGAAAAAAACTACTTTATGAATACAAAAATAGGAAAAAAAAAGACAAGAAATGATACATAGGCAAACTGGTATCTCCAAAGTTACCACAATCGAAGTGCTTAAAGCTGTTTTTCATCTAATAATTTCACTCAAGCTAACACTCAACAGCTGGCAGTATTTTGAATCCTAAAGCCTCTCTTTCTCTTAAGGATACAGTACTCATCATGTACTTCCCCAAACTTAGGAAAAATAACTGCCTATACGCCCTACACATTTTCAGCGACATACAGGATCAGGGCCTGTAAGACAGTCCAAGCATTGACTTCCACTCAGTTCCTTACTGTAGTCACTGTGGCCAGCGTCTGACAAGATACATCTGTTAGTTTGGGGTTTGTTTTCTTTTTAAAATACATTTATTTATTGATTTTGACACCAACTGTTCCAATTTAAATTACAGTTCAAGTTGGCATTATAGTACATCCTGATCCAAGCCAGGAAAATGTCAGAGATTTATCATTAACTTCAACAAGGCCATAATTTCAACCTTTTGTCCTCTAGATTAACCATACAGAGAACTATCAGATACCTACAATAAGGAAAGAGGATTTTTTTCAGTAGCATCTAGTTAGCTAAGAATTTTGATAGTTACATGTTGATAGTCAATGGCATGTGTACTTATGAGTGTAAACTTAAGCCCCATCGCATGGCTCAAGATAACAGTTTAAAAAGCAAGTAAAACTTCATAAGCCAGTTGGACACTTTTCAAAACTTTCACCATGAACACTGCTTATTGCATATAATGTGTACTGGGAACAAAATGCATCATCTGCAGTGATTTTATTTACTTTTTACATTTATAAAGCAAATTTGAACTCTTATTACATTGCAGCCTTGCAAAGTATATTATCATATTTCATTATCTAGCACACAAGCAAATGTCTTACGAACAATGCTCTATTATTATAATGAATTCTGAATATCTAGTATAAAATTGTCAACATTATAAAATAATGTAAAAGTAACTGCACAGTCAAATGTCTACTACAAAGGAATGGAGTTTAACACTCACATTTTCATTCTAAAGTTTGTCAATGAGAGCTTAAATGTTTCTATGAACAAGTGTACTTCCATTATCTCATTAGACATTATTACCCAGATAGTCAAAAAAAATGGAGGAGTAGCAATCCACTGATGTAGATATGGTCCAATGAACTTTTATATTTGAACAATGGATCCCAATACTTATGATTTTGAAAGCTACAGAACGACTATGTTTTAGATACTTTACTTCTCAGAAGTAAGCATTAAATATTTGTTTTCATTCAGTTTCTTTTCAGATTTTAAAAGTTACACACAGAAGAACAGCAAAAAAAAATGCTATAGTTATATTGACCTAACATTAAATGCTTGGAGTTTTGCAATGTACTTTAAAATCTTTGGTTGCAAGGCAGAAATGCAGATTATCACAATCTGCTATTATAAAAATTATTCAAAAGGTTATGGAATACAGGCATAAAATAAAAAGTTACTGATGAAAAAGACTTTCCTACACAGGATTAAAATGTAAGGTTGCAATTTAGTTTAGAGGTTTCTATCCCCTCCTTTGGAAGATCAGATCAAGTCCTTCAGATCTGATTCTCCCAAAACTCTTCAACATCCTACTCTAAATAGGCATGACTGTTGACTCTCCTCAATATTTCTTCTCATTTACTTCATCAGGAACAAGACTAGATCTTTTCATTTTGTTTCCTCCCACCACCAGAGTCATCACCATTTACAAAACTAACAGCATTTTTCATAAACTCTCTGTTTATAGTATTCAAAAGCAGTAATCAATTATCATGGTCCTCATATTTATTTGTAGAAAATAAATAAATGAAGCAATAGGTCTGTAGAAAACAGATTGATATTACGTACTCCTAAAATCAAGAGTCCTCAGCCTCTATTAGTTTGAGTGACATTCTGTATGTAGGCCACAGTTTCACAGTTGAGAGTCACGTGCAGAATAAGAAAAGAATAAGTATGATGTGAACAGAACAAATGGGAGAAAGATACAATTATTTAAGTGAGATGGAGAAAAATATTCACGAGAAATATCTGTACTGAATGAATTGTGAAATAATATTTCAAATCTACATTTTATCAAAAAGATTAAAGTATTTATTCCAGGATAATGAATTTCTTGAGAGAGACTATTTTATTAATAATGGATGTTGAGATGGAATCAGATACAGTAGGTGGAAATAACACAGAATCATGTCTTGTCAAATGCGTGATTAATTTTGCACTACAAGTATTGATTTGACAGAACACCTTTTTTTTTTTACCTGTTCATAGCCATTTAAGTGTAATGGACTTCTTTATTATCCAAATGTTATTCCTTTGTTTAAGGTTTTCATTTGAAAGCACTCTGATGCATTTATAACTAGTTACCAATTCTCTGGATCTTTATATGTGCATTGTGTTCTAAGTTTACTCCTCCTCTTTTCAAGTCTATTAGCGTCAATTAGGCTTGCAAAGACATGCAAGTCTGACAGGCAAACTTTGATAAAATGCTTGGGCTGATCAACCAAACAAAGACAATGCTACAGCATTTGTTTCCAATAAATGATTGCATTTAATAAACATTTCCTTGAATTTTACCTTTTTTTTTTCTACACCATACTAGTGCATACAATTAGTTTTATTAACGCCATAAAACTACTATCCATTGTGATGTACACATCACTTAAGTATCATTAATAGTTTGCATACACTGGTGAGTTAAAGAAATGGTTGGACTTAGGGATAAACTGTACCTTTCAAACCACAGATAATTAAACAACATTTCAATATACAGCAGAATAGCATAAAGTTGTTACTGCATAAGCACCCACATTAGGCAACAGAAAATGGTTTGGTAGTATTTTATGCTCGGACTATGCCCTTCAGTGACTTAACAGAAATAGAATTTTCACCTCTCAGCTCCCACTGTTCTTCCCAAATTAAAAGTAAAAAATTCTAAGACGCTTTCTCCTATTTTTACTAAGGCTACGTAGCATCTTCTTCACAAATAAAGCCATTAACTTCTTCAGTAAGAGCATGATGGAACATAACTGTTATTTAATTTGGTTCTACCTACTCACAGTTATCATCTCTCAGATGAACAATTTCCTTCCACCTTTCAGAAAAAACAAGCATAAAATAAAGAACAAGTATTTGTAAAAGAGTCAGAATCTGATCCTGAATTTATGAAGCACTATGGGTAATCGGTAATTAGGTAAGTAATAACTAGTAACTGCAGCTGCTATGCATGTGAAAATACAGAAAAGTAGATGGGAATTCCAGCTGTAAAAGATTGTCTTTGAAAGATACACACACACGCACTCCAAAATAACATTTATTTCCACATAGGAAATTAAATAATCCTTTCTGTGAAAAATTGCAAAATTATTTGTTTTGAAACAACAAAAGAAGTAACCAGCTCTAAAAACTTTGCAGGCTATTTTAAAATACCTGATTTTTACAATTCACCCTTTTTCCTTCCACCTCTATAATGATGTAAAAAAGAAGCAAAATTCGGATGCCCCACTGTAAGCATCTGGCATTCCTATAGCTCCACATTTAAAACACCAAAACAGCATTACTTATAGTAACTTGTTGCCTTGGTATACTCACTGGTCTGTCAAAAATAATATTTTGTATTGCAGTGTCATTTCCTGATATAACTGAACAAAAACACCCCTTTGTACGATTGCAATTATTTGAAATAAGAGATAGAAGATTTTAAATATTCAGTGGGCAGTTTTTAGCAGTCTGCCAGTCACAGGGTGGCATTTCTTTGCAAATATATTTATTTTTCAGTATTTTACTTTTCTAAGCTAGAATATATCTTGTGGTCAATTGCCCATAAATAAAATTGAGAGATATAAATGAAGGAAGAAGATAAGTGGCAAGTCTTAAATATCAAATGCAACAATAAAGCATGTTTCCAATCAGGTCAGTGGACACACTGCAGTAAATTGGAGTTTTGGGTGCATAAGGATACAGGATTATAAGTGGCATATATAGCACATCCAGCTATTCTTTATTGATATTAACAAAGAAGGATTCCTAAGACTTGTTTGAGGTGACAAACGATTGACCAAATTAGATTTGATCCCTACCACAACTTAGACTATAGCTATTCTTTTCAATTTCTCATTCAAATTTTAGTCTTATTTAAGCTTTAAATAAAAGTGTTAGTAGCAGCATGTTTACATTAATAGGCTACCATACTATTTTGCAATAATTGAAATTTGTCCTGAAATTCTAGAATCAAATGTAAAATAGTTAAATATAGAGTGAGACTACACAGAGAGAGCTGAGTTTACCACTTTATTAAAACTGTGATTGTTCCCATAAAGACTCAACCAGGTCACATATTAATAATTATCACTGACAATCTTTAACATCAGACCAAACCCACAAGTGAAGCAATATTACATCTCTCTCTCTCATTTATCTTTACTGCTTATGGCCCCTCTGTGGTCAGCATGCTGTGAGCTTCGTGGACATTTAATTATGAACACATCATAAATGTGGCTGACAAGGCAGAAGCTGGGTTCAGATGCTCCTGGGATGAAGGAAACATCGTTGAAACCACTTAGACTTGCAGTACTTTCACTCTGTTACAATAAACAGTGTTCTGAGTTACCATATACACACCAAATATAAAGCTCCCTCTCTTTCTCATAACAGATTTTCATTTCATCAAACGTTACGGTATGTCTTGGTGAAAATATGAGAATGCATTGTTCATGACACTTTAGAAATAAACTATTTACCTTTCACTAGTCAAATTATAACGGTGTAATATCAGTGCGATAAGGGCCAAATGCTGAATTTTTCTACCAGTGTCATATAGATTACTAGGAAAAGGAACAGAAAACATAACACCCGGGCAATAACACTACGAAACAGTTGGGCTGTGCCGGGTAGCAGGACAGATGCCTCAGAGAGCTCAGGCAAAAGAACGGAAGCGCCCAACAGCACGTATAATTTTTGCTACAAGTACCTATATATATTACTCCTTTCTGTGAATTCCTGCGTATCAGTAAGAGAGAGACTAGTCTGGCCTAAAGGTTTTTAGAGCAAAGGCCGTAATTGTGGTACATTATCAAAAGATCTTAGTCAAAAAAAACCACCACACCAAACGACAGACACCCAGGAAGTTGACAAGACCAGCAGCTCCCAGATACTATACATTTGAAATAAAACTCTGGCATCAGAATCACATCAACATTTTGTCTTGAAAACACGCATAGTAAGCAAGGGAAAGGCATGCAGAGTTGGTATAAACCAAACAGAGCAGAAATTCTGGATAAATCAGTTAAACTATTGTACTGCCACACTGGCATAAAACAAATTCAAGATCCGAATCAGGACAATGCTCTCTCAGAAAGTAAGGTAGTTAAAATATATTCTGACTCAAATTCGTTTCGCATCCTCACAGAAGCTGCTTTCTACCACCCTCTCCACACCAGCTTTGGTTTTGGATTTTGTCTTTCATGGCAATGAAAATCCCTGCAGCGAATAATAAAGAGCATCTCAATTGTACTGAGATTCTTGAAACATCATTGTTATAAAATGCTCTGAATCCTCATCATTTATAAGCTTTACTAACAAGAACACTATTTTAATAAAGCAGCCTATATTGTCCACAAAGCTGTCAAAAATGGCACGAAGACGTTACCTCCAAGGCGGATTTTTTTGGTGGAATCATGTTTGTAATGCTAAAAATTAACATTTGAACAAAGAGTAAATCTTGCAAGCTACCCTGCTGCTTAAACACCTAGGTAAGAATAAATGTGCATGCAAAGAACTAACCAGTGTCATGTTTCAAAGCAACTGTCCTCTGTAGTGCCGAGGTACATATTTCTATACCTCCCCAACAGACTAGAAATAGAAAAGACAAAGCATATAATAAAGCCAAGCACAATGAAAGAGCTCTGAAGAGAGAGCTGAAAAGTAGCTATCATGTTGGCAGATAAATTCTACACACAATTATTCATTCCTAGCCTCTTGACATGTAGATTAATGAGTTTGATAACCCAGGCTTCTAAAGAAGTAGATTCAACTCAGTTTCACTAGCTTTCTTCTCCTCTTCTAACTACAAACAACACTTTGGTCTATTGAGGAAAAAAAAACCAAATCAATACATTTGCACTGGTCATCAACATTTTTGCAATTGAAGTCCTATGTCAAAAATATGATATCTGCTGCGGGACACGGCTCTTTACTGGCCCTGTCAAGAATTCACAGGGGCTCATGTGATCACTGGAGGGAGGAGTTTTTGCTTCAGCAGCCTGTGCTTCCATGCCAAGTTCAAAGTCATATAGTAGCCAAGGAAGGAAAAAAAAAAAAACCAAACAAAACAAAACCCACAACAGCTATTCTCATGGTTATAATGACCCTGTGCTCACTGCAATGTGTTCTGTACATAAAATTTTCTATTTCTTCCCTGAGGCCAAATGACCTTTTGTCGACACTTTGGTTAATGTTCACTGATCAAAGTGGATTTTAAAGCAAGTGCTGTATCAGATTCCAGCCACGACGACTTTACAAGGGGTTGTGTCTGCCTTAAACCAGTACGCATAGTGATGCACACTCAGGGTAGGGGGGAGAGGGGAGGATGGAAAAATACAGTTAATGATTTACAGATTTATTCTTTGTCGAGGCAAGTCTTGCACAGTGGAAATGTTTTATTCTTGATTGGTGAGCAGCTTTGAATCCTTTTTTTCATCTCAAGTGTTATGAGTTCAAATTCTCTTGAGTAATAAGCCATACGCAGTTGCTTAGGATTTTTCAGGAGGTTTAAAAGATGGGGACTGGGAGGGTGGGGAGAGGGGTGTGTTTGCTTGAGGTTACCCCCTTTTCCTGGTTAACCACAAGGTGAAAAGTAGTCTTTGGCTCTTAAGAAAAGAAAAACCAGAGAAATCCTGTCTTGCAAAATTACTACGATATTACTTAGATAATCACAATTTCAGAACTCTGTCTAGTGTAATTATAACATTTTTCTTGTTATCTGCAACTGGAAAAGAAATCAAGATTACAGTGGGCACTCAATGCAAGCTAACAGGAAGGAGAAAGTTACAACAATCCCAAAACTAGACACAGGCTATACCAGACTAGTGACACCCAAATAGCAATGACATTCCACAGCATTCAAGTGTAGTTTACTCCCTCAGGCAAGAAGCTATATCTTTCACAGCCCGCAACAGATTTTTCTACCACAAACACCATAACAGTTACTAATTTCTTTTTTTTTTTTCTTTGCATAGCTCTCTAATGATCTGAGCAAGCAATCAATGTGTTTGAGTAATTTTGTGCCAATCGCCATGCAACATTTTTTTACCTACACCTTAAAGTAGGTTGGATTATTGGATTTTGTTTGTTATTATCTCTACCTTAATTTTTTATTCAGGAAGAACTAAGTTGCAGTTGCAGAATTTTGTTTTAAGCAGAACTTTCTATTTTTTTTTAATACTGTTTAAATCTGATCGCTTAAATTTAAATGTATTTGCCCTGGATTTTTTGTTTAGTTGGTTGTGATTTTGGTGTGGGTTTTTTTTTTCTTTAAAAAAAAAAAAGTGCCTTACTGTAGGCACTTACCTAGCACTCACAGGGGTGAAAGACATGCTCTAGTAATATCTTTCATTTTATCTACAAGCTTTATGATCCTGTAGCATGAGGCACACCCCCTCACACATTCCAACTGTAAATCTACTGCATGAGAGGTTATTTAGAGATACAAATTACTGTTATGCACAATCCCCTTTGTAATCAAATATATCTTCAGTTTAGTGTTCACTTTAGAGTGGTCTCATTCCTTTGATGCTCTTAAAGCCAACCTACTGAAACAAGTTCTGGAAAGAAAGTGTTATTCTTCAAAGTAAATCATAAGGAGCGAAGTTTTTTCCTGAAAGATCTTAGAAATAGCTCATGCTGCTGCTGCTTCCAAATATTAATTCTCAGAAATATTCACACTAAGTGAACCCTATACATATCTAACATATTGAGCAATTGTCATGCAGACCTGTTCTTCCCACTACAACAACTAAGGATCTGCATGCATCCACAGTATCTAATCTCCAAGCATCTAATCTTCAAGGACAGACATTTCTGTAGATTGAGGGGAGAGGAACCAAAAAGGACAAAATACGCGGCTATTTATTAAGACAATTGTTCACAGAAATCAGTTTTTTCTGCACCTCCCCAAACCCTGAAGCTAAGGATTTTAGATTTATCCCAATAATTTAGTTCTGAATTTGAGAGGAGGGCAGGGGTTTTACATAGAAGTTAGGTTTCGTAAAGATCTGCCCGGTTCCCTTCATTTGCCACTCATACCAAACTATACATCTATTTCAAGCCACATGATATGTATTATGAATCCATATTCCACCATCATGTTGGCACCTTCTCCTCAGACAGTACTCCAAAGTACCTCCAGCAGTCTGCTACCAATGTTGATATACAGCACAGAGGTACAGCCACCATTCTATAAACCAGTTATTCAACAGCATTAGGTAAGTATCTCAACCTACTACAGCTATAGGTATTCCAGACAAAGAAAGATATGCAAAACAGCAACTTTACTATTACTGGAACATCAACAGCACTGAAATTCCCAAAACCAACACAAACAGCCTGTGCAAAATGGTGACTCACACCATGTTTACATCTATAGTCTTCAGAAAGAACATCAACAAGTATACACAGTCGACAAGATAAATCTTGCTTTAGTAATCTAGAAGTCACTAGAAATCATTAAGCATTTCAGTGGAGATTACGGAGAAAACATTAGTGAACATATACGCAAGATTGTTAACTGGGAATTAAATTGTATTGTGGAACAGCTTTGTGGTTTTGTTGGGATTAACAGCCACCAAGAGCGATTTCTGCTCAAATATGCCAGGCATCTTTTTTCCTGATGTTGTGAAAATAAGTGGAAGCGCTCAGTGCCAATGAAAGGTACACAGAGGATTCTCATTTTATCAGAATGGTGTTGGGCATGACTAGTCCCATATTGATGGATATAAAAGATGCCCAAAGATTGCAGAAGCAAAGGAATCTTCTAAATTATCCAGACCTAAATGCAAGCTAGCTCAAGAACCACTAGTAATTTGTAAATCAGTGGTCAGGTTATTATATACATATCTTTTAGTCCAGTCAAAGAAAAGAGAGTATATTAGTCTCACCTTGAGAGCATACCACTTGTGTACAGAGACAAGACTTGTGCTTTTATTTCAGCAACATCTGGGGCTCCCGGTAAATCCTCTTTGCGTAGTAGCTGTTACATCGATAGACACTGGGAACTGAACAACAGAAATTATTTTTGCAGCCAAATTGATTTGCAGGTGCACATCTGAGCACATTTATCTCTAATTATCTGTTCTTGGGCACAAAACAAGCAGTTAGAGCAGAAAATATGCAGGCATTTATTTTATTTTATTCTTGCTCTGGAATTTGATCTTCATTTTTGCACGCATTAAGTTGTCAGAGAAAGAACTGAGTCTCAAGCCATTAAAAATATGCCCCAAAGTGACTTGCCCATGTGAATTTTAAAACTTATATTTTAGGAAAGACAGGAAAGGAGCAAAAGCGCCTGCTTACAGGACTACCAGAAGCATTGAGATTGGCTGCCAAAGAGCATCAAACTACTTCACCAGAGCCACTCAACTTTTTTGGCAGACATGCACATTTTCTACACCCCTTCTGGGGATAAAATGCAGTATCTTGGATATGTGCATGTGGTAACAGATGGTATATGCCAATTGTTTTAGTGGCGAATATTGCATAAACTTTGAAATACTTCAGTATTCTGAAGCTGTAAGTTAGAACTCCTGGATGGAGAAATTTATATAATCAACCCTTTGAGGGAGATAATGTAAGCTGTATGCAGTTTAGGATATGCATATCTCAGATGAGATAATTCTGCATTGTTATCACAGAGGATTTTTTTTTTCTAAGAAAGATTTGTTCTACAGCTTTTACTAAAAATTTCACCTTTTGCCAACTTACAGTATGTTGAGTACCAGGGACTGCCAGTATAGGGATCTTTCCACTATATTAATTTCAATGGTGTGCATGTTATGTCTAAATTAATTATTGCCATATAGCAGAGATCCTAGAGTTAGCTTCAACAAAGGGCACAGAGTATACTAGCTCCTACAGAGCTCTGTGGTATCTCAGCTAGATTTCTTTTGGAATCTGAAAAGAAATCTCTACATTGCTCTGCCAAATGCAGTGTAGACACAAACCAGTACAGTAGGCCAGTAGCAGAAGAAAAATCCTGGTTCCATAACATATTCCAACATACTAACCACTGTAACATACTGCCTCTTATGAAGTCCTTTGGATGACAGATATTATAGCAGTGTAAAACTTTTGCTTTCTTTCCTTATTTAAAAATAATAAATCTTACACAGAAACAAATAAGTGCTGCATCTTACAGCAGCCTTGCACAAAGCAAACAAGGCTCTTCAAAAGAGAGCCCAGCTACTGAGCAACAGATTGAACGCCTGAATACTTTTAGAATAAGATGGATTCAGGCAACATATTTATGTACAGCAACAGAGATCCGAGGAATCTGCGCATTTAACAGCCACACAACAGACAAGGTTATTTTAAGTTAATGCAAAAGTCTAACAAACTTTAAATAAAAGCTATGTCCAAACTTGAATGACCAGCCTTTACTACTGCAGTCTACCCAGTTTCAACAAAATGTTCTAAGTACGGGTTTGAAAAACTGTATCGATACAGAAGAAATAACATATTTTACTTAAAGTACCAAGCCTGACGATTCAGGAGCGAGTGCTACCTCTCTCCCCCTCCCCAGTCCTCCACTCACACACACACACTAGATTCACAGGATTAATATGAGACTGGCTTGAGGGTTTTAGCAGTAACTGCTGCAAAACAAGTTCTGATTGGTTGATTCAGAAATTGGGATTCTGGGCAGTGTTTTATAAAAGGATAATGTATCTTTAAGCCTAGGTGCCCTTCAGGGAAATGTATTGGATAAATGTCTTCTGAAAAGCCTGTAAATATTCCATCGCCTCACTGTCATTACTACCATGAAATGATAATGAAGCATGAAAGAAATATAATTCCATATTCAGATGACAGCATTAGCCTTCATAAGCAAACTGAAATATTTATTAGTAAAATGTTCGGTATCTACGCTTGTAATCTAAAAAAAAAAAAAAAAAAAGGACAAAAATGTTTTATAATAAAAAAGAGATTGAATGCAGAGGTAAAATCTGGTTGGCTGATTTTATTGCTTATTATTAAATCCAGGCAAAACAATTATTTTTTTCTTTTCATTAGTAAGGCACCTAAATTAAAACTATGCCCTCAGGCTGTGAGGTTTACAGTAATGATTAAAAACAAGAAATTGTGATGCATGGGGTTTTTGACAATGGCATAATCAAATTCATTCATATTGTTCAATCTTTCACTGACAAATATTTTTACAGTGAAATATACCAAACAAAGAAGCACATACAAGTACTATCAAGACAGAGAAATTAGGAAGACTTGTTATTATTGCAGTAGAGAACAGATACAATGTTTCTATAATCTTGAATACAAACATTATAGTGTAGTTAATTAGGGTAATTATTGCCTAAATTGTGCTTAATTGTTTTATACTGAAAAGGATTTCTGAAAGAAGCCTTTTGGATTTCTACAAGGCACAGAAGTGAATACAGTGCAGTCTAAGTATTTAGATGTAATTTCATAAGTTTGATTGTATTTCCTATAAGTCAGAAAATACATCCTGAAGCAGGCTGGGACAGAGATGAACACGAGCCACATGCCTTGACCTCTGTTTCACCTTATTGAAAAAGAGGCGTAAAATAGTCATTTAGTACACTAGCATCAGAGAGCATTCACACACTCCAAGCACATTCTTTTAAAAAAAAGGTCTTTGAATTGAATGAAAAATTAGAAATTCAAGTGACCATGATCAATTCTGAAACACTGCACAAAATTAATTACACTTTTGCATCAGAAGCAAGAATGTAGATTTCAGACAGTCTATGTCATTTATCTCACGCTGTACAATATACAAGGCGATTAAAAAGCCAAATCTGTTCCCACCCCCCAAGTCTAAGGCCTATCAGAGGCTGTGAAGTACAAATGATTAACTCCAAATTATTCAAGGGATTGTACAGACGCTTCAACTTGAATGAAATTTGCGGCAAGTCACGGGAGCTACGGAAGGACAGATTTGCTGCTCTTTATCAAAATCTAGTCTGACTATCGCTGACAGAATCCAGATAAATTGCATAGTAATCTGGCAGTGGCTGTGGAAAGCTTGCTCTGCAAAATCCAAATCTCTAATTTCTATCTGGTTTTAATTGCTTGACTTAAATTTGCATTTTTATACAATTGGCTTAAAGGATTTATTCAGTTCTTTAGGCTACTTTAATAAAATTGGGTCCCATTTTGCACGGTATCTCAGAAACCTACTTACATTAAATAAGCATGCTGTATTACAAAAATATTTACTGTAGCAGAAAAAGATTCCTTTTTATGTCATGTTCAGAATTAGCTAAAGAATACATGTGTCAGGAAGCTCATTTTAAACTCCCCTATGAAAACATACCTCAGAACGAACAGGATGGCATAACAAAGAAAAGTGGGAAATAAAGAGTTTATTCAACACAGGATAAGCTGGTAAAAAAACAAAACAAAACAAAAAATATGTGGACCAAAGAGTAGGTTTCACATTTAAATAAAAGTCAGAAGCCGCCAATAATACAACGTGCTGTTAACCAAGCACCTTGAACACAGCCATCCACGCAGCTCTCCAGAACCCGAAAGCTGGGCATTAAAGCAAGAACTTCCGTTCTCGTAATTACCATGCACCCACGTCATTAATGGAGGTGCTGGCATCAACTGACTATTATCCTTATTAACAAGTTAATGTCACCCTCCTAGATTATAGCTTACCTTACCCCAACCATAAATACTACAGAATACCAACATCTGAGCAGCACTTGGCTGGCTAATATCCCTCAGCCACTGTCCAAATGAGTATCAGAAACCAAGTGCAAGTGTGACGATTGTCTAAAAAATGGCATTCCAGCAGGATAACCAAGGCAAAACTACTAAGTTCTCTAAAATATTACACTCCTTATCACTTCTTCATCTGCATTTATCTATTCTGGAACTGACTAATGCAATAGATGAGGAGACCTACTTCAAACACACATTTTAACTTTCTACTCCATCTTTGCCAAAACTGTTGCTTTATTTAAAATATATGGCCATCAAAGGCTATACAAAGGCTACGAGCACCTTTGACTTAATTTGAATATCCATAATCAAAAATATACAAACTTCAGTGTAGTTTAACATAACTCAATAGAAACAAGACCTTACATTCTTACAGATTAAGTTCAAATAGCATTAAAAAAAAAAAAAACAAAAAATCAAACAACCTATTTTTACCTACCAGTTCCAACAAGGATGTACAGATTCCCTTTCTTTCCAAGTCAGTGTGAACAAAACAGCACCAAACAGCTCCTGTACCACAACAATAAATATGATCTGACCCCAACCATAAACAGGATTTGACCCTACTTGCTATTCACAGTGCTTAATATGAACATCAGCACTGCTGGAACTTAGCTATGTTCCAGCCTGGAGGGTAGCTGCTCCATTACTTTTCCAGTGGATAACATGTCCGGTATCCGTACTTACAAAGAAAATCCACCAAAGAAATCAAGTCAATGAACTGGGAAGAAAAGTCAGCTATTAGGGAACACATGCTCATACTAAATTCTTGAGGTAACCAGCTACCAAACATGTGGCAATTCTAACTCTGGCTATTGTGTAGATAAATCTATAAAGATATATGAGAAGAGACAGTTATCCAAACAGTACTTTTCCCCTCTTCAAATCAGCGATGTTCCTCTGGGATGTATAGGCAAAAGAAGGAGCTCCATCAGCAAGAAACCAAACCCCCTCCACTAAAGAACCATTCCGCATAGATCACCAGAAATAGGGACAGAAAGCGGGAATGATGTCACTTCCAAGGCTCAATGTTCACAGCAGACCCCAAGTGAGAGACCAATCAGGGAATTACCATCTGTAATTGTTTTAATGAAACACCCAACAAGCAATACAAGGACAATCAATAGTTCTACTGCAAGATCCAGAAGAACTTTATTTTGTTGCTCTTGCTAATGTCCTCTGCAAAACTGCGTAGAGAGAGCAACGTAGTTTCTTCCTAGAAAATGAAACAAAATGCTAGAAGCCACTGCTTAAATGGCAAATGTAGGAGAGGATGGCAAAACTCCGTGTCAAACCAACATGGAATCAAAAGTCAGTGTAACACAGAACGTACAGTTATTTCTTGTAGCTAGCAGAATAGAAAATAACTGTCCATAACCTGTTCTAATCCAACTATGCCACACCTTTATTTTATCAGAAACCTTCACACTTATTCTCGTTAATTACTGTTACTAAGCTAACCTTTCCTGAATGTATGAAAACAAATACATCTTAACATGTTATAGAAGAAAAACAAAGGCTGACAGATTTTCTGTAACTCCAAACTGCTTATACTATATGTTTGCATCAAATACTCAAGGAGGAAGTAATCCACTGGTCGGTATTTCCTCTAGCAGCGGAAATTATACAATACGTGCAGCCATGCATGTTTGAATTTTTTAAAACACGTGTACAATAATCAAAACTCAGAATGCATTTTACATAGTATTCAAGCTTCCTCACGTCTTCTGACAATTCTGCTATTACTTTTTTGGTACTCTTTCCCTCTATTACCATGTTTTTATAAGGTAATTTATATAAATCTTCTGTAAGATTACAGATAAAAATTCCATTTAACTGTTGAGTGCATCTTATACGAGTTCCACAATGATACATAATTTTCTAGCAACAAATTTCATATTCACCTTTGGATGTTAGAATGAAGGAAGACCTCCAAGGTTTTAGCAAAAGTCTTCATAAAAAATACATTTGTTTTCTTCCTTCTTTCAGAGGTTTTGAATTTTATGTTTCTCTAAGAATTAATATCCGATTTCATTTCCAGCTGAAGGTAGTTATTCTAAAGTATCCCTCCCTTTTCATGTGTCTCATCTTTGATTCCTTTGAATGGCTATACTGTCAAATATTAGAAGTAAAGAGATCTGTTTGGTGAAGCAGAATTCCCTAAAGCTGATTCCTGCCAACGTGAGTCAGTGTCCACTGTACTCCATACATTTTTGGCAGCTAAACAATGCTGCTATAATCTGTGTCAGCTTTATAGGATTTAATTCAACTGCAATGTCAAACTAGCATTCATATCTCACAGTGGGTTCATTTTAAAACAAACAAATAAATACTTCCCTTCAGCCATTATTTGGCTGCTTCTCTCCACTGAATACATTCCACAAATGGTGTGTACCAACAGGCTTCCAAGCAGACTGCTCTAAAGGATTGACTGATGTTGCATTACACCTTTACGTTCAGCAAAAATTGGTCTAGCAAGTATTATGTCACTGTAGGCCCAAACTTGCAAAAATACATGCCTTCAGCCCACAGGGCTCCACCTCTACGTCAGTTCCATGCTTTGCCGCCTCCTGACATATCAAAGCATGCAAAGCTACAAAGCAGGAAACAGGTATAAGCAGCCTACATTTGGATCGCCCTCTCACATTGCCCCACTGATTTCACTGGCATTATTCATACGGAAAATAAATCACCTGCATAATTAAAAATAGACGTTTTTTATTTAAAAAAAATTGGAACTGTTTTGATGTACTAATTAGAAAACCTTAATTAAAAGTCTGTAAGATCTTACATGTTTTAAAAGTAAAGTAAGAGCTGTATAAATTTATTCACTGAACAAATATATTATAGCAAAATTAAAGTTTGATTGAGGCAGACCTTCCAGTATTAGAAAATATAAACGTTCTAGGGTGCTGATATAAAAACTTATTTTATGGCAAAAAATAGAAATGTTGAAGTAGAGGGGGCTCACAAAGAGCTTTAAACAACACATATCAAAAATATTTAAGCTTGTCTGCACTAACGCCTTCTCCCATTGCAATGACTGTTAATCCAGGTAGTAATTCAAGCAAAGGCAAAGTCATAAGGTTAACTGCGGCCTTTAATTTGCTCCTTCCAGGGACTTTTTCTGGTACATTTTTGTTACTGTTGAAAACCAAGTGTCTAATCATAAAGGGTTTGGTGCTTTTACCAGCACTTTTTAGCAACTTGGTCCCAGATATGCCAAGCCAGATATTCCAAATTTCTAACATAAGTTGACAGATAGTCATTTTGACCAAATTTGTTTGTTGCACTCAACAGCTTATTCAAACTCATCAGTACAGTAATACTTAGGAGCGTGAGCTACTTCAGACTGCAAAAGAGTCCTCAGATATACCCATATTAAGGTTTCCACAAGTGTATCAAAATCAAACTATTACCATAATAAACCCAAAAAAAGACTAAATGCCACAAGTAATATCCACCAAAGGAGGAGGAAGAGTAGAGCAAGTGTCTGACAAAAATGGTGACGTCTTGAAGGCCTGAGATGACGTGTATACTTAACTGACTTCACTGAGCAATCGTGCTATCCTGAGGAATAAATGCTTTGTGTAACCCAATCCTGCATGGCAGTCCCTGAATACAGAGAGTATATACTTCTTACCTAAATATGTTTGGGTTTTTTTTTTCCTTGAGTGATTAGCTAAAGTTCAGGCAGACTTGTTTCTCTTAGAAGCACAATCTGATGACAGAGTTACTCTGCTGCAGTTGTGTTTATCTACAAGGAACACAGAAGTCTATTTTTGGTTCCAAGCTCCTTTCTAATTGTTGCATAGCTCAGAAATGCTTTTTAAGCATCTCTCGGAGTCAAATTCTAACCCATCCTTTGGCTTTTTTGTCTCTATAGTTCTATTGTTTCCTTGGATGCCAGCCACTCTCCCATAATCCTCCACACTTCACAAAGCAACAGTGACAGCACTACACCCAGAGTGTCCCTCTCAAATCCCCAAGTTCTCACTGGAGACATGTCCATCTGTTTGGGATGAAGGTTGCTGTTATTTCAGTTATACGGTTTAGAGAGAAATGTGCT
Source organism: Aptenodytes forsteri (assembly GCF_000699145.1). NCBI lineage: Eukaryota > Metazoa > Chordata > Aves > Sphenisciformes > Spheniscidae > Aptenodytes > Aptenodytes forsteri. The sequence goes on from NW_008795436.1 coordinate 1,463,387, forward strand.
GTTTCTTACAATATATTAAAGTATCTGCCTGGCACTGAACCCCAATAACATATTCTACAAATCAAGCAAACTATACAACATGGCACCTTTAACATTCTTTCTATGCCAAACTTCTAGGGAAGTAACAGAAATCTGTCTGAAACCTTCAACGATACCTTAAGGGGTCCCAAAAACTTTGCATAAGCCTTAACCAGTATGCAAGGGTATACATGACACCAGAAGTTAAAGAAAGAGTCCAGATCTACTCCCATTACAATAATTGTAATGGGAGTAGATTACTCCAATTACTGTAATTAAATGTTTGAAGTAAGCGTTTTTTTAAAAAGTGGTAGAGACGATAAAAAGTGCATTAAATACATGTCACGATAAAGAATAGACAGCATCATTTAAAATTTTAGCACCCTTTCTCATAAAACTCCTATTTTATTATTTATAACTGTAACATAGATGTTTTTTCAAGACACGTTTCATAACCCTGTACTTTGAGTTCTACTTTATAATAATCCAACCTGTAAATCACCAGTTTATTCCCAAAAAAATTACATAAATACTTTGGAACAGGAAAACACATGGATATGATGCTGAGGTTACCTGAATGAATTTATGCTTGAGAATATACCAGACACAGCAGAGACACGCTAAATAAATAAATGTAAACAAGCAAATAAAAGAAAAAATAAACAAAGGAAGAAAAAAAAGAAAATAATGTAGAGCAGAGTTTGTGGAAGGAAAGATAGAGCGTAAAAAAAGCCATAACCCTGGAAATAGATAGTACAGAATTTGCCTCACAAAAACAATTCTTTCTTAGATTTCTTTTGAGTTTGATTTAGCATCTGGCTTTCCTCAGAGAAAACATTTCAGGAAGAATTTTTAGACAAATTTTTTTCCTGGACATCCTCTCTGAATGCAGTCCCTCTAAGCTCTTGTTTCTACGACTGAGATTTGAGAGCAGGTCACTGTTTAGCACAAAAGGTTCAATTAAGCTGCACCAAATAGACAGTAATCTAAAATCATCTCTTGGTCCTAAACATTTAAGCAATAGTAAGGGAGGAAAAGGGGTGGTGCCTTCCCATAGGATAAGAAGCCAGAGGTGCTGCACCCTCATATAAGAGATCTCAATTGTATTATAAGTTATTCTGGGCATGTTTCTTATTTGAAAATGATCCCTTCCCTGTCCCCAGATATACAAATCAAGAGACTGCTCTTTAGCAAATCTTAACTCTACGATACATAAGGGCCAAGCCATAACGTAAAGTATAAGTCAAAACCATTTTTTTCTTAACTATGTGAACTACTGTACTTATTGAACGTAGCTTAGCCATCCACATAAGATATTCTGAATTCTGCCTTTCCAGTGACCTCCAAGAGGGGAGATTTCACAGCAGCAATCCAATTCAAAAGTGATGAAAGCCTGAATAAGCCAGTGAAGGCAACAAGCAGAAGTTATAGCTCTATCTCTGAGAAGACAAACACTGCTTGTCAATGCCAGCTAAGTACTCAATATCACACATGGAACCCACAGAAGCCCTGGCCTACAAACTGATTTGTGTCACTAAGTGGATGTCTACACAGCACAGTGCAGCACAGCTAGGAAGAGCTACAAAGCTGGAAGACCTAATGTGGAAACAGAAATATTGTTAGCTGTCTTCATATAAAACTCCACCTATACTAATTAGGCCAACTGAGATGTAAAACAAACCTCAGGAACATGAGTTGGCGATGAACCTAACATTGCTTCTGATACCCATGCTACCATTGAATAAGACACCCTGAGTATCTCTGTAGGGCACTGCACTGTATCAATATAAAATAATAATCAGTTAATAAAGCAAGACAACCTTTGCCACAGTTTCTACTTACTTCAATTCTAGGTAGGCCGAGTTTCAGCTAACTGCTAACTTTATGCCCTTCTCCTGCTAGTTTTTTTCCAAGTCATCTTAATATGACAATGTATTACAAAAAAGTTCCAAAGGAGATTATAATTGATTTAAAAAGCAAATAACTCCTGCCCTTTCCCTCCTCTCTTGCCCTTCCATCTCTTCCTCCACCTCCTTTCTCCCTCTTCCTCACTCTGCTTTACAGAAAAAGCTTTTCATCAAATCAACTTATAATGAGAAATGTGAAAATATACTAAGTGGCCCTGGGACTGTTCATATGAAACAACCCTTTTTAGATTGTAATGGGCTATTTAGAAGTGTTATGCTTTACTGATGCAAAGTTATCACAGAGTAAGTTTCAGTTGCTTATTATAGCCTGTTGAAAAATACTGACTCGTTGTGCTGCTTCGCAATCAAATTTAGAGCCTGGCCTGGCCTACCAGGTTCTTTTTTTTTTTTTTTTAAGAGGAAGAAGAAGAAACTAACCAAAAGTTCTAGGGAATCTGTCCTCAATGTACTAACTTAAAAAAGAACTTGAAACCCCTTACTCTATAATTGGAAACTTCCTATAAATTAAAGATACATTATTCTAGAGCATACAAGGCAAAAATAACATAAACCACAAATGTTGTCCTAATTGGCAAGAAGGACAAACCTTCCTAAGAATTTGAGATTAAAAGCATACATCGTACAGAGTATCTGACACTTTCAGAAATTACTTATGCAGTGCACACCTCTGCATTCCATTTTTGTGTATCTCTGTGGTATAATACCGAGTATAGGGAAATGCTTTATAAAAATGAAAATGCAATTGTCTGACCAATAAAAGGTATTCCTGTATGTAATCCCAGTAATAGATTTTTAAACCCTTACCACTGCTGCAATATTATGTATTCATAGTTATTATCTTGTCCACTTCCAAATCCTGAAAGGTTAGATTGTTTAATGATTTGTTAGCTGTGAAACGACTTAAAAAAGCAAAGTTAACTCAGAGCTAATTGAAAAATAGCATTTTTTTAAAAGATTAAAAAAAGCAAAGTTTTAAACTCAGAGCTAATTGAAAAATAGCATTTTATCAGATTCTCCTTTGATATTATCTTGTAATGATTGTACTTAAGGTACTCACAATACTTCAATAAATAGTGAAATTAAAAATATAACATCTTTAGGGCTTTTGAGAGAATGTGGCTGTTAACAATTTATACTGCTTTTTTTTTTTAACCATTATTTTCTTATATTTCCCACAATGCTTCACATCAGAAGCAAACAGAAACTGAATGATTACCCCAAAGTGTGCTAGATGAACTGGAAAAAGTCTATTCAAACAAAGCTCATTAGTTTTGATACCTCCAGGGCTATGACAAATTAAGCGGTTGGTGAATATGCTTGCAGACAAAAGGATGATGCAAAATCTAGGGCTTGTGCTAGGCATTGTGTCAATAAATTCTACTGAAAAAGGTAAAAATTACAATTGAAGTTAAAATGGAATCCCTTTAAGGAACATGTAGAAAATAGATCATCCCTTTTCTTAAATACATTTATGAATGATTGCGCTATAAATAATAAAGGGATTGCTTATCGGCTACTTTGAATGTACATTCTGATGGGTCAGTCCTGGCTTCTGAAAAGTTTTACTCCAGAGCTAGTAAAAAGCATACAGATAATCTCATTAGTTATACCTCCAGGGCTATGACAAATTAAGCGGTTGGTGAATATGCTTGCAGACAAAAGGATGATGCAAAATCTAGGGCTTGTGCTAGGCATTGTGTCAATAATGAAAAAGGTAAAAATTACAATTGAAGTTAAAATGGAATCCCTTTAAGGATTAAGGAGAAAATAGATCATCCCTTTTCTTAAATACATTTATGAATGATTGCGCTATAAATAATAAAGGGATTGCTTATCGGCTACTTTGAATGTACATTCTGATGGGTCAGTCCTGGCCTCTGAAAAGTTTCACTCCAGAGCTAGTAAAAAGCATACAGATAATTTAGGCAGACTCTCTGAATTGCTTTGCCATATTGAAAATTTAACTATACCACAACCACCGTAAGTTTTTGTACCATTTGTTAAAACATCCACTCCTGAACTGAGAGCAGCCATCATCAAGCTTATGATTGTACCTTTGGAACTCAGCAGTGAAAATGCACAAGCAGCTATGAAATTAATCGGTGGATTTGGCCCTGCTCCTAGAGAACAGGTGTCTAAACCACATACACCGTCACAACCAGAAGCCTGGTTGATCAGCTCAGAAAAGACAGAAAGAAAAAGTTCATTCCTCTATCATAAGGTGACCCTACTGTGTCACCACTGAGCCATTCTGGTGATGTGACATTTGTCTGCTCTTTGTGGTGCTTACGCTGTACATGTTCTGAGCTGAAGTGAAGAATTTGAATGACAGCATTAAAACTAAGATCCTTCAAAGGCACTATGAGCTTAATCTCTCTGCCTGTCAGCTTCCATTGGTTTTAATGAGAATAGGACTGGAACTTTTCTAAATTATAATTAATTCCTAGTATTTGCTCTTTAATCACCAAAATGCTTTCTGATTCAAACCTTGCTCTTCTCATGTACTTGTTTGTTGCTTCCAGTCATGATTACTGAGCTATTACATGGGTGGTATGCCATGAAATTGTGCAACCACTTACATACTTAATTTTGCTGATCACATGACAATACCTGCTTTTTTTACAGCTGTACAGTATTTGACCCAGATATCAAAGTTTCTCATATGAAACATAGTTGGGATCTGACTTATGGTAGAGGCCATATTTCTATGTGTTGCAGTCAGTTAGTCATTTCCTTAGAATAGTCTGTACCTGAAAATTGCTACAGAATAAGAGCTGGAAGCTGGATTCACCTCCTTTTATGCCACCAGGAATTCAAAGTCAGTTCACAGCCCAACTAATCCAGGTTGCCACTGAAAGCAGGTTATTGCTTTTGAAATTCACCTTCCCTTCTGACAAAGGCTACTTTTGCAAGCTTTCAGAGAACATTACAGAACTCCCTTTCATATCTGATGGCTAATCAAGAAGTATATTTGACCAAACAGGCCAATTTTCCTCTCCATAAACTCAGTGAGACCTGTTACCACTAGGGAAAGAAAATAATCCTTGTATACTTCTGCTGTGTAGTTTATATACACCACAAATTTTGAAAATTCTTTTTAAAATGCATTATCAAACTTTTTAAATAAAAATTGACTGAAAATATTACCGATTGAAATTCTAACCAGAAATATTTCTTAAGATATAGCAAAATATACAATTGCATTTTCTCTGAGCTCCTAGTTCTTGTAAGGTTGTATCTATATTTCCACATTTAAGGTCAATTTTGTTACTTAAAGTCAGTTTAAAAAGATGGGATATTTCCCTAGATAACATAGTTTCCAAAGGAAAGAATAAATCAGTTAACAAATATTATACACAATTTGTTCTGCCAGAAACTAAACAGGAACTTACAGTTGTAGCTTTTTGCATGTATGAACAAATTTCAAGTACCAAGACAAACTATTACCTGAAGATGTAAATTGCAGGGGGGGGGGGGGGAATAAGTTGGGGTGGAAAACGTGTCAGTTTCCCAATAAATGAGGAGCCGGATCCATATATCTTAATTATTGGTTTCAAAATTATCTTATAAAAGAAGTTTTCTAGCTGGTACTACTGGCGATAGAAGAGGAGGAAATGACATGCAGGGAAGCCTGTTGATTTTGTGGCTTTCAGTAAAGAAGATGCACACCACTTTAAATAACAAAGCCATATAGAAACGTGCTCTAACAGGATCAGGCTGGTAGACAAGACAATGCTGGCCTTTGAGACAAAAGCTGGATGCGAGAGAATTGCCAACATATCTATAAACGTGCTCACAGGATCAGGCTGGTAGACAAGACAATGCTGGCCTTTGAGACAAAAGCTGGATGCGAGAGAATTGCCAAAACATCTATAACCGACTCATAAAGCCTTGAGAAGAAATAGGTGGTGTCACGATAAATTCATCAGCAGCCTCCAGAACCCAGACTTTTCATTCCTGCTTACAATTTGCTAAGAGGAGCACCTTATGACCAGGATTCTACTTGCAAATAAACTCATGTTATTCTCTTCCCAGTGTCACTCTCATCTCCCTTATTTGTGTGCAAGGTAATGAAGTACCTGTCTTCTGGAGTCAGCGGAAGTCATTCATTTTATGGGCAACAAAAGAAACGCTTGTTAATAAAATACCAGGTTAAAGGAAACACAAAGCTCTCAATCACAGAACAAGCAGGTGCTCCTTGCCCAATTGTTCTCGATTTGTGCAGCTTTAGCTGGGGCTACAACACATGACTGGCAACAGGATTTTAATCTAAATCCCTGATTTGGGGAAGATTCAAGCAAAGAGTGATTGCTGGGGCCAGCATTATTACTGTGCAGTTCTGAAACAGTACAGTATTTTCCAGCTGTGCACCGGCCCTGAGTTCTCTCACAATATTACTATCCCATAGCAAGTTGTCACCCTCTTTTGGCTTGTACCACTGAGAGCTTTCCCTTGCAAGTTATGGAATATCTGTCTGTAGGTCTTTGCAAAATAGAGATTTTTTTTTAATAGGCAGCTCACTAGACAAAAAAGTTGACCATCCAATGTAACATATGAAGCAACCTAAGTTACTGGGGAAGAAGAACCTGAAGTATTCCACAATTCCTTTAGTCAGAATTATTTGTTAATTAACTATATCAGGAGCAAAACAATATATACATGTACCTATGGAGGGGGAGGAGGGGAAGAGAAACCATGCCTTTACCTTGAGTTTCTAATTCCAAGGTAGAACTAAAAATAAGAACTTTGAATACAAAAATTAAATGGCTAAATACAAGCTGCTTGATTTTCATATATGCCAAACACAACTTACGTTCCTCTCAAATTCTAAGCCAGAATTAAGGCCTCTGAAGAGTATCAAACTGAACAAAATCCTTAGACTTGAAGCAGAAATAACTAGATTCTAGTCCCCTGATGCTCAAAGCACACAAACCAGCATAATACCAGGGCGGAGGGGAGATACCAAAATTGCTGCTATTCTCCAAAAAAGTATATTGTAAAAAACCAACCTACAGAGGTCTGGATTTATGATTTCCTGCTCTGCAACACATACTCCCAGTATGACCATAAAAGAACATGTTTTGTTTCCTACTCATATTGCAAACAATCTGGAATCTGAAAGTCAGGCTGGGTTCTTTTTCCTGTGCATGTTGTCACCAATATTAGAGGTTTTCCAGTCCAACTTCAGCCTCCACTTTACCTATACAATGTCAAGATGTTCAAAATATGCCCTGACATGTCTTCAATCTTAGAACTGTCAATAAATTTGCTCAATCCTAATTCATTGGAGCTGCAGTCATCATCCTGTACACATCGCCTGCCTGTGGTTTTGGTTTTTTTGCAGGACAACTAAGTGGAGCAAAAGCAACCAAACATTTTTAGTTTGAAACATACACCACTATCTTGAATAGAGGAAAAATATTTCTTCATTCACTCTTAAAAGTAAAAATGTGGTTTACCATTTTCTCTACCCACATTTTTACTTTGTATACATTCAATAAATAATTTTGATGGTTCTAACACATACTTATGATGTCAAGGGCTGGCCTATTCAAATATTTGTTCAATTAAGTATATTAAAGCAATTCTCACAGTCCAAAAAAACCACAACCAACCTTGAGATGCGTCTTTTGTACACCTTGTCTTAGCCAACTCCTAGCCCCAGTAGATAAATTACACTTCCTCCTCCATAAACAACATAAATAAACTCAGTTGTTAACCTTGACAACTTCCAGATCACAGAAGTCAGGAAGTCCAATGATTGCAGCTCTTAATTCTGCTGTACCTTACCCAGGAAACTGCATTGCAATAGTTTCTCTCTACTCTTAAAGGATAAAAAGAGCTGACCTACTGAGTTTTAAACCTATAGTTTTGTTTTTAGTTCAAATATATAGAACAGAGTTCTGTCATGGAACTATTAAGAAAGATATCTCAGTACTTTGGAAGTCTGAGAAATCATCTGTCTCTCTAAATTATTCTTTTGGTTATCCACATACTACTGAGTTGAGCTACCATTTTTGTATCTATTGTGCAATTCCTTTCTTATCGTATTTCAGTCTTCAAAACTCTATTGTCAGCCACTTCATTATCTTCATTCTAATCACTGTCAAGAGTGGAAAGCATGAAAGGCTTCAACTAATATCTTCCTAAACCAAACCCTTTTGTGTTTTATAAGTCGCTAGTGATCCCACATATCATATCTAGGGTCAAGCAGTGAAATATCAAGAGCATAATTCTTGCAAATTTTTGAGTATCATAGAGTCTTACTGTGCATATCATCCAGACTGTTATGATGTTACTTCTGTCTTTTGATATGGCAATCAACAAACGTTTATATCCACATGTATAAAAGACATGAATAAAAGATGAAAGACAAATACAGCTACACAGATATAAAAGAAGATCTGACACATATAAGCATTTAGGCTATATAGTATATTTTTTTTTCTATATCACTCTGCCTAGCCCATCCAATCAAAGACAAAATCCAGTTGAAGGAGTGACTTCATCAATTTTCCCAAGACATATTTATCATCAGAACTAAATTAAAGTAGGTCCCTTTTTTAATCTCAAGGTCATTTATGGCAATATTTCATGTTCCTAATCAAAAAGCACTCACAAACTTTTGGGGAGACAAGACCTTTTCACTGGAAAGGTAACAATGCTGTCACAAGCAAAGTTATACAAGGACATTAGAATCAGAATAAGGTTCTCCCGTGCCGGCAGCCCCACCCTTCCCTTTCAGTTCATCTTTGTAAAGTACTAACCGATTAACCAACAAAGATGCTGCAGAGCAAGACATCCATGCACGCAGACATAGCTATGCAAACCTTCACAAAATCAAGGATGAAGAGTAGAATGGGTGTTGGAGAGCGAGAGGCTCCAATGGAACAAGCACTCTTTCAGGAAGTACACAAATTGACTTCGCAGAATGCCAAGCTGACTTTCTAGCAGCATTATGTGCCCCTTCATTTTCAATCTGTCCTGTTGACATTTAACTGGAAGTTGCTCAATAGTCCATATGATTCTCTTTAAAAATGTACACTGAAAGGAACAGATAGACCATAGCCTGCTGTAAAAGCATCTCAGTGTTTCCTGAACTAGGAAAAGAAGCTAACAGGACCACATCATCCAAAGATTCTTACCAAAGGGAGTTAAATATATAAATTAAGTAAATTTTTTTAAGCTATTCACATAACTGTGAAATAACGACCACTCTTTGCAGGAGGATGTTATACGCATAAACTCCACAAAATGTATTTTAAGGGATGTTATTTTTAACGAAGAATAAATTTTGCATGCCACATACTAACAGCAGTTAGTTCCTCTGATAAGTAGACCTGGAATGTCATGGGGCCAAATGCAAAAAAAACCAACTACTTTGTGATTTAGAAAAATCACAAAGGTGAGGTTTATTCCTACAGTTACCAAGGCTCTTCCTCAATAAAACAGTAAAATTTATGAATCTCAGCCCGGGGGGGGCGGGGGGCAGACCAAGGCTCTCCTCAATAAAACAGTAAAATTTATGAATCTCAGCCCGGGGGGGGCGGGGGGCAATTGTATTTCAGTACAGAAGAAAGCCACGCTGTTTGGTTGTGAAGTGGGCAGAATTGTATTTCAGTACAGAAGAAAGCCACGCTGTTTGGTTGGAAAAAAAAAACAACCAAACAAGAAATAGAATTATGAGATATCCATTTGTTACACTCTCATGCCAGACAAATCTGTCTTCAGACAGTTCTTGCACGATCTAAGTTGCTGAACAAAGATAAAATGGCATGAAAACTCCTCCTACAGGCATAGCAACTGAAGTTCACCTTCACATTGATGACATTTTTTGTTTTCTTTTTTCAAAACCATATAAAGATAATGTCATCTGTTCTGATACTGCCAATTCAAAACAGGACTTGCTTGAGAATTGCAGAGTAGAGACCTGCCAGATAACACTGATACTGGTGATTTTTCTCAGAGAAATTCTTCACATGAATAAAGATTATTTTTTTTAAATGGAGACTAGGTATAAATACTGGAAGGGTACCGAGAGGAAAAAAAGACAGAATAAACTCTTACATTTCTCTCATAAAAGGAACCATTTTATCAAGATCTTCAGTTTCACTCTTTGCCTATCATGAAAAATGAGCAGAAACCCTAAAAAGTCCAGCAGAAGTTGGCCTCTGATAGCCATAAAGGTTAGGGGAAAGCTGAATATCCCAGCTTGAAATAATATTTAAATATTATTTAAATATATTAAATATATTAAATATATTTCCCTAAAAAGTCCAGCAGAAGTTGGCCTCTGATAGCCATAAAGGTTAGGGGAAAGCTGTGACTCCCAGCTTGAAATAATATTTAAAAAATCACCCTTTTTTACTGTTTGCATTCAAAATGTTGATTCTATTAAACAGTAATATTTTCTAGGTATATACTTTTAGACACTGTGTGTTGCATTATTGAAATGTAAAATGAGTACCTTCAAAAATTCCATTATATCCTCCATTTCCCTCTTCTCCTCCCCCCGCACCCCCCCAGCACCTTACTCTGGTTAGCCATGATTCAGACATCTTTAGGAAGCTTGGAGCACATATTGGGGGGGGCAGAGGAAGAACACAGTTCAGAGAAGCTACTGACCATCTCACATGCCCTTCAGAAGTAAAAGAGGAAAGAAGACCAAAAGACTGAAAATAAAATAGCAGGTATAATAAAAAGAAGAGAAAGAGATACCCGAGACCAAATTCAGTTGGTCAGACCTTTCCAGTCTGACAATTAGAATAATAAAAGGAATTTTTTCAAGCTCCTTAAGCAAGGATTTTTTTGTATGTTGATATCTGCCTAATACAGTGGTACCCTGGGTCTATGAGCAGAGTCCTCAGGCCGTGGCACAGTAAAAATAATTATGTGAACAGGCCCTTAAATAACACAGATGATAGAAATATACAACAGAATTACTTTGGCATTCTTGGGAAAAAAGTTTACTTTCTAGTCAACAGCTTTTAAATACAACTGCTATTCCCAAAATCAAGAGGTCTCCAAGTAATCTGCAGACCAGCAGTGAAAAACATGAAACATTCTACTCAACAACAACAACAAAAAGTGAAATTACAACTAAAATTAGTTCTTACTTCACTCAGACCATAACTGCTGGAAGAACCTTAGAAGCTATGAACATACGTGCCACTTTAAAACCTATGTATTATTATAATAGTAAACTCATGTGAATGCCCACTTGTAACAGAAATAAACTTTCTGATATAATCATTTCCTACATTACTTAACCCAATGAACAAAATCTATTTAAAATATCAGGCTTATAAATCCTCCTGGATTGGTGGTGGCAGGGGTAAGTTTTTCGTATGCATTTGAACGAAGATGCAGCAGCAGAATTTGTCCTTCTGTGACTATATTCTTCAGGTTTCTCCAACTAGCAATCCTTAGAGCATCTAAACTTTCATTTCTGACAGAACTATTCACATCCTTCCTAACTTCTCATCTGAACACTGTCTCTCTACTTGGCACCAACACTGCTTGCCTTTATTCAGTTTTGCATCACCTGTGTCAGTAACATAAATATGCAAAGTCCTCATCGTTGCAGCCCTGTGCTTCTTTTAGGGTCCTGTATTACTGGAAGAAGGAAAGCTACTTTACACAGTCTGTAAGTTTCACAGGGGGGGAAAGAAAAAAAAAAAAAGAGCATTTCCTTACTTAAAAATTTTGAAATTTTAAAGATTTTTGTAAAGCTTATTTTATTTGGGAAAGCATGAATTTTTTTTTTAATATTTTTCATTTTCAATATATACGCATCTCTTTCCTAATTTATTTCCCACACTACTTTCTGTCAAGGATAGATTAAAATCTTGTTTTGAGGTGAAACATGTTGTTGGTTATTTCCACTTAATGGTTTAACCTGGAGTAAAATGAGCCTTCAGGACTCAAATGTGGCAATTACTTGAGGAAAACATGCTTTCCTAGGGCGCTGGATAACTTTTTCCCTCAAGAAGGTTTCAGTGAAACATACAGGAAAAAAACTGTAACGACAGAGTAAAGAGGAAGAGAGCCAGCCCATGCATAGGCAGTAATACAGGGTTAAGGTCTGACTTAAGGAGCTGTGTAAAGAAAAGAAACTAGGAGGAAAAAGGCACACTGGCACAAGTCAGTAACATTTATCATCGCGTGTTTCATTCAGTGACTCAGGCATTTTTTCACTGGACTCTTTAGGAATTAGGATAATTGATGTTGCTATTTCCAGTCCTTTTTACTACAATTTTGTTAAAGAAATCTGGTGTTCAGCAACTTTTTCAAACTTTCTCTATCTACAATGATTATGACCATTGATAGTCTACCAAGGCAACAAGTTGGAAGAAATTTTAAAACATCCTCTTGGTTCCTAAGAGGCCTTTGTCTACCCCAACGCCATCTTATCATTTGCAATATGTGTCCTTTTTGCTTCAGCTGACTGCTTATACTTGTCACTACGTAAAACTCTACCTCTGTTTAGTATTACATTGCTATGGTAACCTTAAGAAAGGACATTACAAAAGAGCATTACATCTGTAGTAACAAAATCTTACACCTCGTGTTTATGACATGTCTAAATGTAAGGATTTCTTTAAGACTCTTTCTAAAAGGAAAAAAGGGAAACTGATGTAACCATATGATTACATTATTAACTGCTATTGAAGTCTTCTGTATGGTACATCCCAAAGATATTAATCTATTAAAAAATTTTAAAAATTGACAAATTCCTATTTTAAGTCCAACTGTTGATGCATGCGCAAGTGATTTCTGTTTTGCCATTTTACTTATTTGCCTGTTGGTCTACACTGTAATCATTACTACTATGCAGCTTCTGGCCTGATTGATATATATTTGACTAGAAGAGCACAAAGTTTATAACACTGCTACATTTGGAAGCATACCTTAATAAAAACATTAAATGCATACATTAAAAAAAAAAAAAAAGAAAATATCCCTAGCTCATTAAATAGGCTGAGTGGAAATACTGCCACAAAACCTGGATTTTATCAAATTAATAGCATGATCTTCAAAGCAGGGAATACATGGACAACAGTTTTTATGTGAATGTTATTTCCAAGGATAGGACTCCTAACATTACAAATTCTAGTCTAAAGGGAAAATAAGGAAAATTCATGTGCCGTTATAGCAATATAAAACTCTTTTCTAACCTCATTTGTACTCTACATAACTCACAATTTAAATTAAACATGCACACAGTGTCATAATCCATCTTTCATTGAAATTATCAATATCTGAAGTGTCTCTCTTCTGGAATATAAGGCCTCTCAGTAATTCCACTGGGTATTATCAAGGTTTTGATAGTTGCAGAGACCAACACAGGAACATTAGTTCAAGTTTTGTTTGGGTTGTTTGGTTGGGGTTTTTTTTAATATCCATGCTACCAAGAACTAGAGCCGGAAAAGGTACATCAGGCCATCTTGTTTCCATTCCGTTAATATTGTTCCCATTGTGTTAATATAAAATTACTCTTAACAGATTTTTTTCCTTCCATTGAGTCCAAGCTACGTTTAAATGCTTCATGATGGAACTTCTGCCACAAGTTATGCATTTTTCTCTCTAAGCTCTTTCTTAACATCTCAGCAATGCTACGTACACTAGTTAGCAGCCTCAAGCAGCTTTAAGCTGAGAAACAAAACCTAGGCAGCAAATTGTGTCAGAGTCAGTGACAATGACAGTACAAGGTTTTTCTGCATCACATATCATGCACAAAGAGTTTTCAACATCTGTCTACTACTGCTACAAGTTCACCTCCTTTTTCAGGAATACAGTGTGAAACGCTGCATTTGAAACTAGAGAAGCCTTTACTCTATTAAAAAAAAATCCAGAAATATTAACATGGTATATTGTGCACTATTTGCACATTCAGGATTCAAGGGAGAAGTCTTTGCCTTGCTGCTGTACTTGAAATCTGTTGGTGTGCCCAGGACCAAACTGTGTTGATCCTATTTGTTTTTGGAGAGAGAGAGAGAGAATAGTGATAATAATAACAAAGATTCAAATAATCAAATGAGAGATGCTACATTTAATGAAATTTCACTTCATCCAAATTAAAATAAAGCTTTTGGATTAACTCATTCGACAAAAGAAGTTATCTATTTCAGGTCAGCATACACTTACTTATACAATCTACCGATATATACTTTTAAATCTGAAACCATTTTGGGTGCAAATATTATAGAAAATACAATTCTTCGATTCAATGATTTTGGTGTGTATTCTAATGATTAAATAACCATGATTTACATTCCACTCATTTTTTTTCCTTTACATATATATAGTACATACATAAGAATAAATGTGGTACAGTAATCCAAAATTGTACCTAATGGTAAACATAGCAAAGTTTAGGTATGTTTGGTTTAGTTCTCCCACAAAAAATAGTTCAGAAATATATGTTCCAAGATCTATGCAAAATAATTTAACCAAATTTCCATTCATGAGTTATAGAAGTTATTAAATGCAATATTTTCATTTATTTATGCAGAAAAATAAAAAAGTTTTGAGCTTTGTTGGTTTTGGGGGTTATTTTGTTTCGGGGGGGGGGTTAATCTTTTGGCATTATCCCCTTACCAGCCAACAGGTAGGTATTGGAACAGTTTACTGGTGTAAAAGGACTCTTTACTAGTATAAGTGATTTCTCTTCGGCAACTAGAAGTTATATTAGAAAAAGGTATACTTCTGTATAGGTATCCACTCTAGAAAATTTACTCTCTCTATGACTATTTCAGCTACACTTCCTAATATAGACTGCCCATATTCACTCAGACTACTTACATTGGTGCAAAATAGAAAATGACACTTTTTTGACCCAAAAGCATCAGAAAATTCAAAATTTACCAATAAAGTTTTGCATATAGGTCTCTAGCACCTAACCATAATCTTTTAACGAACATATAATACAGAAGTATTTCTTCCACAATAACTCAAATTACTTTAATAATGTATTCTTTTCAACTAGATAAAGGTTGTAATATATTTTAAATATAACATAGATTTTGGTCTCTGATATTTCCATTCATTTTTTCCCAACAGTTCTAGTTCTTCTAAATTTTGTAACACTGTAACCTGTGTCAAATAAGAATGAACTGATACCGATCTCTGATCTAAATCAGTATATGCTATTGTCTGTTAATAATAAAATTCAGTTCTTGCGTGCAAAATGCATTTATTTAGCATCAGCTGCAGTGATTTTAGCTGCAAGATTCATACCTGCTTCATAAGTGTCACCATAAGAAAAAGAATGTAAAAATTTAAGAGCTAGAGCTCTGGTTCAAAGTGTTCAAGCAGATGATTAAGTACACAAATAATCCCACACTATTCATTAACTTTAAGTATGCAAGTTTTCCCAAAAGTGTATTTAAGTAGTTTACTGAATCACGGCCTATAAGTTTATTTGCAAGAGGTAGTTCAAGAAAGTTTGGGAAATTTACTAGAATTACTACAGCGTGCATTTTTAGGCCTGCGTGCCTAAAATTAGTCTCTAAATCCATAATTAGGCATCAAAATAGAGCTGTAAAATCTTCAACTATTTAGGATACGTTCAGATTGTACATTAGAACCTCAGAGGAACTTAGCTTTAGTTAAGCTTGCATTTAAATTATTGAAGTGTCAAGCTGGGGCCCTTGCTGTCTGCCCTCTAGGTTTTTAAACCCATTATGCCCAGAAAGCTCAAGACAGCACACCGCAGCAACCCAGTATGAACGGGCCAGTGTAAGGTTACTTGATCTCACAGCGCACTCCATTTGTAGGTTACCAGCTTCTGAATTTCATGTTACCACACTGTTGCCACATGCATTTGTGCCTGGACAACGTAATTTTTTTCTAACCTCACCAACACTCATCTCTTCCCAAGTTGTCAGATGAAAAAAGCACAAAGCACTCAAGCGAATAAAAAACCCACAAATTCTCTGAAGAGTTTTATACTAAGTGTTAGCAGCAGCTAAAATTTAGCAGTGATGCAACTACCTACGGCTATTCAAAAGACAGACAGAATTTAAACTTCACCGACTGCAGTGACAGGTTGGTAGTAGCAAAAAGGGAGTTTTCAGTAATCGTTAAAAAGACATGTAATGTAATGCTCAAGTTCCCCTCCCTCCTTCAGCAAATGCAATGAAATTTGCGCCCTCCTCCCCCACTACCGGCCATGTAAACACCGCCCTTTTGCATTCAGTCAGTACCCATTAACAGAGCAATTAGCTGAAGCTGCCAGAGCAGCAGGTGTGGCAAATCAGGTACTTTGTAATCCTATAGGGATGGCATTAATCATCAGCGGTAACCACGGTGGTTTGCCATATAGCTCTAACTTCTCTGATCTAGAGACTAGACCTACTAATAATAATTCAGAGAAGAAGGACAGAATTCATCTAACTTAAATTGTAGTCATTTTACCATGAGATATGCAAGTGTCAGTCAGGCCTACAGACTAGTCGATGGAGAACAATGGGTGCCAGGGAAAGAATCACCTGTTTAGACATCTGCTTTAGGCATTCCTCGGGCATGGCTCGTACCTTCTTATCTCTTCTGTAACTGTTACCTGTAGGTAAGGACCCAGTACAAGAGGCAATAGTCTAAGTATCTATATTCTACTCTGGGTTTGAGTTATAAACCAAGTTACATTTTAATGTTAAAATATTAGACTTTTAATTTATACTATTTTATTAATGTTCATCCAAATAGGTTCTAAACTCAACTCCGGGATGATAAATTCTCATACTCCCTATTTACACCATTATCTGGCCCACTATGCCTACAGAACGGGATAGCTCGTAGCCCTTCCAGATACCACTCAGGTGTTAATTACCTTATTTTTATATAGTTCCATATATTATAGGTGGAATATCTGCTTAGTTTGCATTACAATGCTGTGTATTTTACCCAAAGACATACTGTACGCAGTCATTAAGTGAAATGCCACAAATGCCAATATCTAGACTACAATATGTATGGAGGAGAAAACATGCTAAACTAAAGGAAAAAATATTCCAGGCTGTGAAGTGTAACAAAAAAGGCCCATGATGACAGTTTCATCTGAAAATAGCAGACTGAGACATATTAAAATTGGTTTATTGTCTCCCTAATGAGGCAATGTATGTAAAGCCCAAAATACTTTATAATCAAAGTTACCAGGTATTATAAGCTTTGAAAAATGAGACGCAAATCTATAGCTGATAATTAACAACTTCCTTCATTGGTGACTACGCAGGAAACAGAAAGGTGTTCTTACTACTGTTCTACTCTGCTTTACTGTACGATGGTAGTGCTATCACGCAGTCTGAACCCAATCTGAGAACACAATAACTGCTTTATTTTTTTCCAAAAACTCTTGTGAGTTGCAGTCAGGAAGGACTACTTTTTGTACACTAAAATGATGTCATTTATTTAGTTAGATAGAATTTTAATAATCTGTATAATCATAACAAATCATAAGCTTTCAAGCTTAGCCCTAGTGTCATGAAGACATGAAGTTTTTTTCTTATCTGAGTCTGTTTTCCCATGCTAAGTATAACTCATCCCTGTGCAAAACCAAACCCTTAAATACTGTTTTATCACACCTTAAATAGCAAAAAACAAGTATTTGTAACCTACCAATATAACCTATTCAATAATGAGAGAGTAAATCTAAGGTAAACATCTTAACTACCTTATTCTAATTCTCCCAGATTCCAGAGGTTGATAGCTACCTTTTTCTGACCACATAAGAAAGCAACACAGGAAAAAGAGAGTAAAGATGGCTTGTTGAACAAAGCGTGCTGCCTGTAGAAGCTACGACAATCAGGAAGCAGCATTATTAATAAGACAACCTAGTTGACAAAAAACAATTTGCAGATATTTTATCTGAAACCCTCTGCTTCCCACTGAATGACAATCCAACAAAATCACTCAGACTCCAGTCTTCTACCAGAATGCTATGTCCAAAGCATCCTGTCATTCAAGTCATTCAACTACTAAGGTTTGATTTTTTTTTTCAATGTTCTCTTTGAATGTTTTCACAGCCTCAAAATAATTCATGAACCTACAAATTGAACCAAAACATGAGGAACAGGATGCGAGCCTCTGGTTAAATTAACTTTGGGGAAATTTTTTTCCCCTAAAATCCAAGTATTTTTTTCATAGACCCAGAATTACTTCTTGCTGTATATTCCTAACCAGATGTGTTCCATGCTGTGAGGGTTTTTACACTTTGCCTTAAAATGCCTCACATTTAAACTAGGTTTTCAAAAGTGGCTACGTGCAAATCGAAATACTACTTACTCATTTGCCCAGAGCAATAATTATTTTTTATAAACTTGTCAAATATCCTTTGTTTCTTAATCAATCTTCAGGGCATGTGGCAGACAAGCAGGTTTTGTGACCCCTGAAAATAAAATTTCAGGACAATTTTGCAAGGTTGATATTAAAGAATGTGCATGATCATGTGCACTAATTATTTCAAGGCTCCAATGAAAACTGTAAAACATTAATAGATAATACAGAAAACTTCTATCCAAATCCACCAAATCCAAACTTGAAAATCATTGGGTAGACCGCAAAATATTTGAATGATATCTACAGATGATATCCCATCTATTATTGATGAGAAATAACAAACTGAATTCCAATACAAAAGCTTATCCCTAAGCCCTAGATGCATTCAGTGAAGAAATAATGGCATACCTGTGCTTCTGGCACTGAAACCTATACAGTTTTGAGCTTAGGGAAGAACAAACTATAAAAAGAAGTGAGCCACACATTCAAAAAGAATATACATGTGGTTCACAGTTTAAAAAAAAAATATATATATATATATACACACATTTGGTGCACTCATATGGGACCTTTGGATAAGCTTTAACTGGAATCACAAGGTATGCATTACTTAAGAAACAAAAAACTGGTTTAGATCTGGCCATCATCTAATATTCAAACAAATATTGCCTCTCATACTGTAAAACTGCATAAGAACAGTGGCTATTAACCCAGTGTTATGACCAAATGATACCACACTTGAAAACTCTGTCATGGATCCTTAGATATTTTCATATTCTGGACCCCATCTAAATGGAAATATTACCTCGTGGTTCACATACCTTCTCATCTGCACTTTCATAAACCAAGCTCCCTCATATTCATAATCCTGACTCATATCCATCACCACTTAGGAGCAAGTGTATATCTTTCCAGGGCTTCATAATTCCATCTGTCCTGCCTGAGCTTTCCTGAAGTACAAATAAATTCTGCTGAAAAAACACTTTTCCTCAGGAAAAAAAAAAAAATCCCTGGATGCAATATGTGGAATGTATACATTTAGAGCAGCATATGGAAAGGCAATATTAAAAAGTATGTCTTGTGTATTAAAAATATGCACATGATTTAGAAACCAAAAAAAAAGCCAAGGCGGAGGAAAACATCACCATTAGACTACAATCTGTCTGCAGACAATCAAAAATCCATGGTGAAAGTTTAGGATTCAGATATAGACTCGGCTGAGTAGAATATTCTGCATCAACTTATTCCTCCAAGGGCTACATCCAAAGTACAAGGGGCCATCTGTACAAGAAAATATTTATGGGATACAGTAAAAAAAAAAAAACAAAACACCAAAAAAACCCCACCCCACACCAGCCCCTAACACCCCCCTTCAGTTGGTCCCTACATTTCTTTTCCACACAAAGTAGAAAGTACTGGCTAGCAACACAGTGTCCCTAACTTGGTATCAGGCAGCTGATACACAAAGAACTCAGCAGGATGAGCAGAACCTTTTCTTGACTGTTTACTGTGCACTCCTACTGCCTGCACTACAAGTAAATCTAACATTTAATTCTTGGTGTGGACAAATAGTTTTACAGCACAGTCCATTATTGGTTATTCTGTGATGTTTGCAGAGCTACCCTCATGACCTTCAGTTCAAATTATCCTTAGTTAATTTTTGTCCTCTGTAAATGAACTTAGCTTTGCACTCCCATCCTATGTGACAGAAGATAAATACATGTCACATTGTTCAGATTTTTTTTAAGTGTCTTTTCTAAAATTTTTTCCATCAACATACAATTTTCCAGTTACCACGTGAACAATGCATCTGATTGATTGTACAGTTTGTGGAAATACTGAAAAGGACTCTCTCCCAAACAGTTTTAAATAAAGTATGACTTGTTTTGGGGTTTTTTTAAATCCATTTCTGATTTAAAAAACCAAACACTTCTCAGTCATATTTTTTGTCTGGATTTTCTAAACGGTACGATGAGAAAGCCTGATTAATAAATGTTCTTTGATGAGAACTTGTAAAACTTTGTCCAAATTCATACCCTGTTGTCATGGACTCACATCTCGCAAAGTACGTAGTATTTCATCGGCAGTAGGGAAAAGAAACACTGAGAAATAATAAAGTAAAAAACAAACCAAAAAAAACCCACCACCACCACCCAAAAAAACCACCCCAACCCCCCAGTTTTATATTAGAAATCAGTCTTAGGGACTATTGCAAAAAACTTTCAATATCTGAAATATAGTAATACCAGCTCCCAGATAAACACCCTAATTCCATTTTGTCTACTCTGTTTTGATGTCACAAAAAATTCAAACTTCATATAAACTGCATGTGTCATTTATTCGGCTTCATACTATTTTTAAGTAGCCAATTTCTTTCTGCTGTTGTGTTTTTTGTGGTAATCCAGTTGGAGTTAACATTCCAGGTAGCACTGTCTGCAAAGCTATATAAACCTCTACCAGCACAAAGAAATTGCAAAGCAGGAAAAAGTTTAAATTATTGCAGAAATAAACCTAGAATATAAATGGTGCTATAAAACCCTACTTGTTTCAGCACTTTTTTTTTTTTTTTGTAATGCACTGTCACTATCATGTGGCAATCACAAGAAATCTATTCTTCAAAAACGAGCTCTTAGCCACTGTTCAAGAACTAAAAATGCTTTTTTTCCAGATGGCCTAATGATAATGGCTTTTCACAGATCAGCTGCAAAAGTTGGTTGTTTTGTTCTCACTTCAGTGAAGTAAAATTCCAGAAATGCCACAGTCAAGTTAATCTCAAAGAAAACAGATATAATGAATACAGAATCAGGGGACTTGTCTAAACTGTGACTTTTGTCACATGCTATATTCAGTTCTGCAACTACTAAACCTCAGCCTGTGAGGTGTTACATAGCTACAACTTCCACCAGAGTCAGGACCTCTTAGGACTAGGGCCAAGTCTAGACACACACACGAGCTCATTGGTGGAAGCATCATTTTTGTTAACTGATTATAAGGTCCGTGTCTTTCCTGAGTCTGAGTTCTGCTCTGTGAAGGAGGACACTAGGAAGAGGAGCATCATGGGCCTAATTATAGCTCAGTAATTCTGATACCAGCCTCTGACAGTCCCAGCTTGAGCTTGAGCTGTGAGGGTATTTGCCTACAAAACACCAGTCACAGATGGTAGCTATGGAAGTTTACGCCAACGAAGGACTGAGCTCTGTTGTGCTCTTAAGCCATTTTGCCCTTCCTCAGCAGAGATTCTGAATGCCTACATCTTTAAACCTGACTGCATTCTGGTAACCATTTCTCAAAAAAAGGATAATAGAACTAAAAAGGGCACTGAAGACAAGAAACAAGGATAATCAGAAGTATAAAAGTGTAAGTCATAAATTGTCGGCTTCCAGAAACAGGGAGCACAAATTTGGGAAAAATATAACTCTACTTTTGCTCTGCTACTTCCACTCTTTCCCTCTAAATCCTTCATTGGCCAATGTCACAAAAAGGACAGTGTCCTAGAAGGCTTTTGGTCTGCTGCGGAATACTTGTTCTTATCATCATAAATTTGAAGAGGGGAGGGAGCGCTAGGGTACTGATTCCCACTTCAGGAAGTTTCAGCTAGACACACACATCCCAAATCAGACCATTTAAATTCCATGAGCAGTGAAATCACATTAGAGAATTTAGATCAAATATTTCTAGAGTTCCATAGATGTACAGATAATACAACATACAGGATCTTTACTACTTCAAAATTAGCAAACTAAGGATTAGTTACTAACTGTTTTAGAACTGAAGCATCATACTGAGAACGTAAGCCTTTAAAATAACCTCAGAGTATGTTACAGTTTTGATAGGCATTTTTAGACTCACATCTGTGCCTACAACAAATGAGGAATAAAAAAAAAAAAGACTCAGAGAGCCTTTTGACTTCAACGGAAACAGGATCAGTTCGCCATATTAGCACTTTGATGAAAAATCTTGTCAATGGACTGTATAATAATAAATTACATCTAGAGAAAAACTGGTCCAGTTTTTTTAAACAGGAGTAGCACCTACAGCAATAAGCAGAACTCCTCGGTACATCAGTGTTTTAATGCATTTAAAACACAAAACTAAAAATCCATTTTGTAAGCAAAAAGTAAAAGACATTTTTCTCATATTCCAGAAAGCTTTAACAAAAAAACCCCACCTCATTTTCAGTTCAAAGTTTTCACTGCTTTTAACAAAATAATATTTTTACTTGATTCTCATTCCATCAAATCACTATAGGTATCATAAAGAAACTTAACTATATTTTTACCTGACTTAAAACACACTTGGAGCTCAATATATCAAGTCCGACATAGTAAAGTTCTCTAAATCAAGTACAGAACATTTAAAATAAGTGAGACTAACTGCTTAGAATACCTAAAAAATAAAAATTAAAAATACACTGCTTGCCATAGTTATTAATTTCTTCTCTTCATATTGTGATACTTTTTGAAGGCTCTTTTAAAAAAGAAATTATAAGTATCCAATCAGTGAAATAAAAATTCCATTTAATCTTTTTAGAAATACTGTCTGTATAGTGTTTAATGAGAATCAACCCCATTCACACAAAATTTAAAAAAAAAAACCAAACCCAACTTGTAGATGTAATGTGGTTTTTTTCCCTATCCAACCTCCTTATGTACATGGTTGTTTGCTTAAGTATGAAATCCCAATGAAATCGCATCACTTGTTTCTTATAATTACATCATTAAGTACACTCTAAATGCCTGGTACTAAGCATGGTCACATAGGAAGAAGCAGAAGTAGAAATACGTTTCAGCTGAAAGATTCCTTCCCCCAAAAACAGTTTCTTTACAAAAAACCCAGTACATAAATAGGTTTTGAGCATACTTGTAAGACATCAATATTTTCCAAAACAAAATGCTAAGACAACATATTATACCAGAGCCTAATCACTGACAGATTGAAGCAGTAAAAATTTCCTAGCAAAATGAAGAAAGCATAAAAGATGCTGAAAGATATCCTACTTCTGCAAAAGGAAAAATCAGTTTAGAAGTACTTTGACCAAAGAAGTCTCTCCAGAATAAGAGAGTGTTGAAACATCTTCTCAGTCAACATGTGCAATCTACGTGATTGCAGCAGTAGCTCTTCTCCAAAGACAAAGCAGAAGCCTCATTTTTAAATTCAGTTTCTTCCTTGCAGTGCATCACAAGTTGTCTGGTTTTGCTCTCTCTCTCCTCTCAGAAATGTTATTTTAACTTCTCATCGTAAAAAGATATGATTCCAATGTTTATACTATGAGCTACATTTATCTTTAAGAGCAAGATGTTGAGTTTAGTTCTAATGATGAAAAAAGCCTTTAAAAAGGAAAACTCATCACAACTCATTATGTACTATAAAGGCCACAATTTAAGGATTCTGTAATTCCAATGATGATCATTTTAAAGTAGATTTATAGCGGAAAATAGTTAGATCCTTTGACTTCAGTTATAATTTTCCATTTTGTAATTTAACACTCCTTTAGTTTATATTTGCACATTAAAAATATAGCATCTAAAAGTCCATCATTAAATACTTTTAATAAGTGCAATAAATAAATTTTACAGTGTACATAAATCTAAGAACAAAACACAGCTTAAATTGTTAATCTTACACTTTTTCTCATTAATTGCAATACATAAACATATGTTTTATACAAAGATATTTGCTACAAAATAAGTATAATAAATACAGTTTACCACATGTATTAATCTTAATAGTTACAAGCTGTTAATCTTATATATTAGGTAATAATTTGCAATAAATAATTGTTTATTATCTTGATGTTTGCTTGTCCTGGGTTTTAGCAATATGCAATAAAGAAATGCAATTTTGAATAATTTGATTGTAAGACTGCTGGGAAAATACTGTAACTTATAATTAGCTGAGGGAGGATTTTGTTCACTAGATGAACTATAGAGATATAGTTCAATAACAAAAACATGCATTATTGCTACCATAAATAAATTTAAAAGTTAAATTTTAAAAGTTAACTTCGGTTTCAAGCAATAAGAGATTTTTAAAACTTAAATGCAAATAAAATTAGTAAAATATTTCACATTCTTTACTTCTTTTATCACTCTGTGTTCACTGAAAACAGCAACAAAAAACAAAGAAGCATTTCATCGTCTTATAATTCTTCGCACATGAATACAACCCACATATACATGTATACCTGTCTCCCACCATCAATATTTGCCTGTTAAAAAATGTGTCATGTATTTATTTCGGTATCAAACCATCTTCTGTCCAGTTCTAGTATAATGTGTGTTTTACCATATTTACTAATCTTAATAGAAATTGTTTTTCTTATGCATAAGGCTAATAATTTGTCATAAATATTTGTTCATCATCTTAGTATTTTCTCACCTTGGAATTTGGCAACATGCAATAAAGAAACGCAATTTTGAATAATTCGATTGTAAGGCTGCTGGGAAAATGGGGTAAATTCATTAGCTGAGAGAGGATTCCATTCACCTCAGGAGGAGACTGCTGTTTGCCTTCAGTAACTTTAAAAGTTTGCTTTTAAGCAAGTAAAGGTTATCACTTAAATTAAGCAAATAGATACAGTAAAAGCATTTCAAATGTATCACTTCTACAGAAACAAGCGGACAGCTACAAATAATAAATTAAATACAGGTCCTGAAGCCCCAAGGTGCTTGGGTTGGGCATTAAGAAACAGCATTAGCCTCAGGTAACACCGATCTATGTAACATTCGACTGGCCAGCATATAGAATGCATTTTTATGCAACAGTATCACTTTGTACATGTTTGGGGTTTTTTTTTCACTCATATGTCTTAATATTGATAAATACAGAAGTGTGATCTGCCTATAAGAAATATACCAAAAAACAAGGTAAAGCTTTTTGTAAACTGCTGTCCACTGGCAAACTCGGGACTGCGAGACCCTTTAATCACCATCATACCAAAGGAGAATACATCTGTACTTTCTGTGCTCTAGGTGCAGTATTCAAACGGTAGGTATTCCTGTCACACACGCAGAGCAATGTCTTCTTTCTAAAGTGAAAAACTTATGAAATCAGAATTTGCAGAACACAATCCTAAAATAATTTTGGAATTTCATTCAACTCTGCTTTCAATGCAGTTTCACTCTATTCACCTATTTGATTTCCCTGTAATCTGGCTCCGCTTCCAATCTGTAAATGCAAGTTAAATAAAGAGAAACTACATTACAAATGCAAGCAGTACAGTAGAAAAATAGAATCCATCAGTAGATCACAGTATTTCATAATTTATTACCAAAGTTATTATACACACACCTGTAGTATCTCTGAAAATTATCTACTGATAAACATTGCTATATACAGCAGTATTTGTAAAGCAATGCCACTTACTGTTAAGCATAGTCATGCATTTATGAATTTTACAATGATATGCAGTTTCCAAACACTATACTATAATACTTATTGTCCCACCTATTCACCTTGTACTATTATGTAAACAAATTACTTACATTTTGTTTAAACCTCATCTAAAAATTATCACTAAACCACCAGAATTTGCTGACATATAGGAGATAATGAAAAATAAACTTCTCATTTAGTGATCAGAATCTGGTGTGTGTGTATATATATTTATTTTAATCTGTGAAGTTGAAAGAAATCATTTACCTTTCCAGTAACTTTAACTGAATTAAATGATAGGGCATTCAACATTGTAATGCAGTTTAATAAAACTGCCATTGTTAACATACTGTAAAACAGTGTTGAAAGGAGAATTTATTTGTAGGTAGATTTACACAAGTGTACTGATATGTACAAATTTTAAACTAACACAGATCTGAAAAATGGTGCTCAAAATCAGAAAATATGACAGGCTTAATCGTTACAGAAGTTGAAACACATGATGAAAACAACTAAGTCACGGGGCCAGGGGGGGCGGAAACACACTCAAATTAAAACCCAACTCCCACTTGCCTTACTTACATGAATAATCCCATCGATTTTAATGGGACTATTTGAATAAGTAAAGCATGGAAGAGAACAGGATGAACATAGTGTCAAACCTATGATAGGAATGAATTCAGAAACCCTTTGCATAATATCCAGGAACGATTTCCATCTAGAACTCAGCAACTGGAATAAGACTAGTTCAGGTACTTAAATGAATTTGTACCCAGTACGTAACAGGAGAAATCAGAATCTTCCGTTCACTAAGGATAAAAGGAATATATCCTTAAAAAAAAAATGGGTTGTTTTTTTTTTTTTTTTTTTACATCAGATGAAAGGCATTTGTTAAACAAAGAGCTAAAGAAGTCTGCTATTCAAATGAAACACTGTACTACAAAAACACAGCGAGACAAGCATTATTAGAGGCTTCACGGCAGATGGAAAAGCTACTTTGTTGTAGCCTAAAGATGTAAAATGCAATACCAGTCCCTAAGTGGCACTGGTACAACTGTGGAAATCATACAGCCAGATGAAGCACATAAATTTCCCATATGAACAATTGTTTTCATTTTCCTCCCATGCCACTAGATATTATAAGTGGAAAGTAAAACACAAGTAAATATGTTCATTCCACTCTTGTGATCAGTGATAAATGAAAGGCTATTGAGCCTGACAAAGGTCAACCATGGCCTCATTGCAGTTTGCTGATGCACCGGTGTGCTGCAGGTGCATGTGCCTATACTCCCACCATCAGGCCACAAGTGGGATGGCTCCCTGGGTGCTTCTTCCCGATGCCACTCGCCGTGTTCACGTTAGAACACAGAAAGGATTTCTCGTGCTGCCGTCCGTAGGAAAAAAATGCAATACGGTCAGTGAACAAAGATGAAAACCAGTGCATTTCTATAGACAAACAACGGCAACGGAGCTGGAGGAAACAATGACTTCTAAGGATCGCCATCAGCTCGAAAATACCCCAAAAATGTGGCAAGAGCATTTCAGAGTCCTATTCATAGAACAGAGACAAGATTTCACAATATTTTAAAAAAATACATATTTTAAGAAAATTCAAAATATTAGTGACAGAAAGTAAAAATAACAATAGATTAGTATATAAGTAATTATCCTAAAAGTTCTCTTTCCTTCACCTAGGTATTTACACTGCTACGTATTTTCCTGAAGTTCTTAGTGTCTCAGCAATAGCTGTCAGCTACAAGTTCGTGGCCAAATAATATTCTCTACAAACCTAAATATACAGCAGGACCCAATGGTAAAATTCTTAAAACTTCTGAATTTATTGACTAATTCTATGTCATCCTTGTCCAATATTACCATATAAACAGAAAATCCTTGGTGCGTTATGTTAGCCAAATTTTAGACATATTCTGAAATTTTTATTCATATAACTAATTCCTAATCACTCAACAGTATTGTTAACTATAGCAGCAAACGGAAGCGGCATTAAAAAAAAAACTTGTAATAGGCAGAATTGGGTCAATGTAATCTTTTGGACAATTAATTTCATGTTGTGAATCTAATACTATTAATTTTACAGTAACATATTTACTACTGTGAAACCCCATGAACAGGATTTTTTTTTTTTTTTTTTAAAGTAATCAATAACTATAAAATTTTAAATTTCAGGAATCTGAACAAGTCTCTTAGAATTGCTAGATGTTTTTAACATTATCCATCCCTCCATTTACTTGTATGATAAAATACCTTAAAATTCTTATTCATGATACAGGTACAATTTTTTTATTTAAAAAAAAAAAAAAGCACCAAAAAAACCACCAACCCACACACAAACACACATAACAAACAGGAGGAGAGGGATGAAGATATTCCAGAAGCAGCTAAGACCTCAAAAAACAAGTCAGATAAAACTTTTGGAAGTGGCTGAGAATAGGATATGTTTAAATCATAAATTTGCTTTAATATTTTTCAGTCACTCATCATGCAATATGTAACATGGCTGCTCCTCTTTATTTACCTGGTTTAAGGCAGATGTAGAGACTGGATCTCTGTTATTTGGGCACGAGTTTACATAGTCTTTATTTTCTAGCAAATAGCACAGGAAAAAGAATAGAGCAACTAATGAAAGGAAATACTGTTATCTACACATTCTTTATTTCCAGGAAGAAGGAGCAACACTGAAGACATTAAGTCAAATTTTACTCACTCAGTATAAACCCCGGGGCAGCAATGGAAGAGAATGAGAAGAGTGAGTAGAGGCAATTCTGCAGCACAGCTGTATTTCATGGGGATGGCACAACTGCAAAGCTCCAGCTCCAGAGGACTAGCGCTTGAGTGCAGGACCTCTGCCGCAGAAATCCCAGCAAAAAAAGTAATCAGACCTAGCAGAAGCATAACTATGTCCAAACAACACGCACACCCTAGAAGCAGTCAAAGGCACAAATGACAGTGAGGTACCTCCAAGTAATTTACCAGGACACAGATGTCTAATTCTCATTTATGTTCTTAGTAACAGTCCATTTGCAGTTCCTTGTGAATGACAGACCAATGCATACATTTTTAGCTCATACGAATTACACGGACTTCTCAGGTTTGAACAATTGTTCCTGAGTCAACAATAGCAACTTCCTTCTGTCCCCAAAATAACACATTGAAGATCATGCTAGATACTTACAGGAATATAAACAGCAGTCAGAACACGGCTAGATACTACCATTACTGTGGTATTGTACATTTTCATCTGTTTGGGTAGCTCATTGCATCTTACCTAGGCACCTTTCAAAATTTGGCAGCGACACAAAAAACCCCCAGATCATATGTATTTCAAAGTTCTCAAACCTGCTTCAGTACCACTCTTTTTTAAACTTCAAGCTCACAGAATACATTGGATATTTCTGGCAAGGTTGCTTGCGCCTTTTGTTGGCTATCTTATGCACTCAAAATTAAAATAGGAACAACTAGAAGAGGAAGGAATACACAGATCCTTGAAAAGTAAAAAAGAGCTCTTCAGTTAAGGGTGATATTCCATGAAAAATGAATGACATCACTTTAAAGAAGATGTACCACAAAAACCTCACTTCCTATTACAGCAGAGTGAGTGCCTGTGTCCAAATTACTACTACTCCTGGGTTTGATGAATTTAAACAAAGAAAAATATCTGCAGAAAAGCTGTCAGAACTCTTCCCTGATCACTTCATCAAGAAAGGACAAAGCAGAGACAGAATCACACTACAATAGCTCCAAGAGGTCTGTTCTTTAACACAGACGATCCATTGGAAGCCAAGACTGAACTTTGGCCTTTCTACCATCTTGCTTCCAGATGTGCTGACTTTCGATTAGCTCCATGGCAGACTGAAGATGAGCTAGAGAAGACAATAACTAGCAATCCTTGAAGGACTGTATAGAAACAGGACTTTTCTGAACATCCTCACAGCTCAAAGCAGACAACGATGTACATTTCCAGCAGCCTCACCCTCACTATAAGCACCTTCCCCTCTCCCCAGCCACTCCCACCAGTCAGGGTGAACAGTTTTCACGATTTTTTAGATAGGAAGTGCAACCCACCACTGTACCCCCACAGATATAGCCTGTTCAGGTGCTAAGCTACAGTACACAGACTAGATGGGATTTCTTATGAGATTGGTTGATTTTTGTTCTGTTTACATAATAGCTAACAGCAAAAAATTAACAGGGCTTACATATAACAATGATTACAGTAGAGACCAGTTCTACATGTAAAAATCCCAAGAGTTCAATTTTAGAAAAATAACTATTTTAGCTGACAAGTAACTCATATCAGGTCTCATGTTGCACGTTATATTGAATGAAATGCATCCTTGGTCCCCAGCTTTCTTTTTGGAATGAACTTCATTACCTCCACTTTCTTCTCCTCTTTCTGACCTGCCTCCTTTCCAGCCACCACCTTCCCTTTCCTCCCTCCTATTCACCACATTGATTCTCGCCACTGCCTGATGCTGTCTCCTTGTCTTCTATCCTTTGTTCTTCTGACCCCTGCTGCTACCTCCCTCCTCCCCCAGCTGCCCAATTTGGCAGTGTCAGCACAGGGCCCAGCCTAATAAGTCTGAAAGAGCTTATTAATTTAGGCTTCACGCCATGCCTCAACACTACGGTGTATCCCTAGTAGCTAGGAACCAAAACATACAGTGAAACTCAAAACTCTAATGTGAAACTCAAACATTTCAGAATTAAAGACTGAATTGACAATTTCCAAGATATTTATTCTATAGGCAGGAAAAATTCGAGTACCAGTCTCTGTCTGTATTTCTCCAAGACATCTGAAGTTACAATAGTTCCTATTCCCCCAAATCATAGGAATTGCAATACTTCATTATCATACCCATGTTTAAGATGTTTCATCTTCACATTGTGTGGGTTTCATTTAGCTTATTTCACCAACTCACTAGCTATTTAAGGTGTGCCTAAGAAAGATTTCTATATGTGTGAAAAGCATCACAATTTCACTGCACAGCAAAGCTTTTAGGGAAGACTTGTGATGCACAAAAAGGATTTTTTGAAAGAAAGAAAATTTATTTTTTTTTTTTAAATACTGTATGGACACATAAGAAAATTTTTTTTCTAGACCGTATGATAAAAGTGGAAACCACGAATAACTTGACACCAGATACTAAGCAGCATATTAAATATCAGCTTGTACTGGCAAACCTGATACTGTTTATATATTATATACCTTATTTTACCAACATCATTTGCTTTCATTAACACTTCTTCATTAATTCTTAATATCATTTTGATAACATAAAAATCACCACTACTGTCTCTGCCAAAAAGAAATACTAAATACAGTGCTAATACGATACAATGGAAAATTGCTAAACAATAAGATGGATCTCTAGGAAAATTTGATATAGATTTCCTGTAGTTTCCCTGCACTATTTTCAACCCTTCTCACAAGGGATACAGCAAAATGGCAATGAAAAGTGAATTTCCTGCTGTTACAGCTACTTTGGATGCTCATGCTTCTGTTCCTGTGGAGCCAGCTTGGATCAATTTCAAGAAAATAGCCTTTATCTACACTTTTGCACAGAAAACACATTTCTGTTTTGAGGAGATGCAGTATTTGTCTGTGGTCAGTATTTTAATCTGCAGCGTAACAGTGTTGTACCTTGCATATAATTAAAGCATAGCATACTATCAGAGAAAGATTTACAAAGCAGCTGAAGAAAATTATTTTTGCATTTTCTAAATAAGGTAAAGAAGTATCTAGTTCAGAATTCTTAATATCATTTATGCACTGTACATACACTATTACATGCACCTAGTGCAGTTTTATCTGTTGAAGCAGAAACAGAAAATTAACTGAAAATTAGTATCGTCACAGTACTGGGTCTGAAGATGCTTGCATTGTCATTTGTACATCATCCATGTCTTCTGAGCTGATCAGGAATGAGACACCCTCTGTAGCAGTTAATCCTAATCCAGTTACCAGGTGTGACAATATTCATTCATTAGCATTATATTGAAGTTTATGGCCCGCTCTTGTCACCAGGAAGACAATGAAAAAATTGGTTTATTTGTTTTAGGATACAGAAACTCAAGCAACTTAATGCACGAAGCAGCAGCACACAAATTTACTTACTGCTCTTTCATTGAGGAGTTGTTATTAACTGATGGGCGGTAATCTCACAGCAAAAGAATGTAAAGACACACGTACACATTCACGCCATAATCTCATCATAGCTTGTATTTCAATATCCTTAAAAAAAAAAAATAACAAAACACCACCAGACTTCAAGGGTGCAAGACCAGCCGCTTGGTCAGTTTGAAAGAACACCAAGCAGGGTACCAATGAAATTTGAATCAGCCAACCAGCTTTAATTCTGTTCAGAGATAGTCAACACACGCATTACCTGGCTTTTACTGCTTCAAATTTGTTGGATAAACATGGAAAAGCATTTTAGAAACTGTACACTCTAAATAGACACACCTATTCTATAATTAAACAAATCACAGCATCTCTGCAAGAAGAAACACTCTAAAAGAATCATCAAATCAAATTTTGAGCTCAGACTTTCTTACATGACTCCAGGAGACTTAAGTGTTGATCAACAATAGCCTAGCTAGGTCCTTGTTTCAGTGCAAATATAAACGTAAGGTGGGTAGAATATGATGATGCAGCAGAATGAACAGACTAATTCCTAAATTATAAGCCAGCATTTCTTTATCTGTTGTGCATGAATACGCTCTACCAAAAGCATTGCTCCCATTTTGAATGCCATCTCTCTGGAGCAGCAAAAATAGCTACACTGATGTAAGCATCATTCTCGATTCTAGATTACATGGCAATAGTTGTAACACAAAAACACAGCAAAACAAGCAAGCTTCTTGAGCTCGCTTCATACAATTTCACACCAATTTCCAGATATTTAAAAGGGAAAACGGTAGAAATTAATTACTTTGATTATTGTTAAAACTTAGATGTGTCTCTTAATAAAGAGTTCAAGTACAAAGTATAGTAGGTATAGTTTCCTCTCTATACACTCCATAAATCTGCTTCTTCAATATACAATTCAAAAAAGCCCCAAATTGCTATTGCTATCATGATAAACAGTGGAAAGTTCTGCTTGACCTTTTATTAACATTTTTCTATACCAATATGGTTCTTTTGCTACAAGCACCCTAAGGAATTATGAAAAATACTTTTTTCTGTAGTTTAGCCCATGTGCACTTAATAGGCTCACAAATCCCAAAAAAAAAAAAAAACCTGCCAACACTGCTAAAAAAATTGTCATAACACTAAATTATTATATAAATATAAAAGGAGTATGTCTGTAAAATATTCACTCAATGAACATCCCAAGGTGATGATTTTGCTATGTTGTTTTTATTCCTGGGAGATCCATAACACATTTGGATATGCCACATGTCACCACATGAATCAGGCAGTTAATGCATGTGCTTTTTAGAAGCAGAGATGTCTTCCCAATAGAATGTGCTATAAAAAGAAATGTTGAGATTCTGCTGCTTTGTCTGATAGGCATAATTTAATGTCTTGCTTATAATGCTGCATCTTAAGGAAAAATGTGCACTGTCCTATGTAGTTATTTACAATATATTACTAAATCTATGCAAATATATTTCCCTGAGCTTGGTATTATATAACAAAGGTCAACAATGTTTGAAATATTTTGAAATGCATTCCCAATATATTTTGTATATAGCACTAATGTCCAATGTACATACATACATCTTAATGTATTTTCAGATATTTCTATTCATTCTATCTTGCTGTAGATTATTACAATAAATATGTGGTCTTTTGCTTTAAGACTATAGAAATTGGCCTATCAACCTATGGCTTTCCATTAAGAATGCTAATTATACATTTGTTAACAATGAGTCATTTAAATTACCACATAATACGCCAGCACTATTTAACAAAATAAATTTTAATAGTCAATATTCTATATCATTCAATAATACAGATACTCATTTGAGAAAAATTAAGACAAAAAATTTTTAAAGTTCTGATTCCTATGTGATTTATTTCATAATTTCTACCATTCACATTTGTTTCCACTAACTTTTAAACAGAAGATCCCCAAATACTATTTATATGTTCCATTTTGGGATAAATATTTCTCTGTCTTTCGTGAAAACTCTAGACATCTGATTCCACCTACGTGTCATCTTGTCATTTCTACCTTTATGTCCACATTATTGTTAACAACAACTTTTTTCCTAAAAAAGAAATTGTATCAATGATTAGTAGCTTGTAAAAACTTGTGCATCTCGGAAAGCAGGAGTAGTAGTTTTAAAGAAAGTATAATTTTTTTTCCATTTCTTCTTTGGATTTTTTCCTTTTTTTTTAATGCATGTTAGGGACAGAACACATTTTCTCTGCAGAAACACAGGTGCTTTTTTCAAATTCAGGACTTACAAGTTAAAATATAAAATGTTCCTATGTACATACGATACCACTGAAATGCTGAACAATTTCTACGTTGCTCTGTCAAGTAACTGACATCTTTCCAAATTTTACATGCCTACAATTTAAAAATAAAAGTTCTGAAAATTAAACACAGTCAAGTTGTATATATTAATGAAATTTTTTACACCTTTCCTAAGTGAAAGCTGTATCATGTCATTTTAGCAGAGCACTGAACGGATTTTAATATTCATTAGTGGTGTTACAGATCCGCATGTCTGAAAGAGATCCATAGATTTTTTCAAGGCCGAAAGGAATTACACGTTCTACCTAGTCTGACTTACTTTTGCTACAACACTTCACCAAGCAATTCCCAAATCAAATCCAACAGGCTGAATTGCTATAGGCAGTGACTAAAAACAGGTTAAAACTAGCCCATATTACTGCAGAACGGGAACAGCAAACTTTTTCCTCACGTTTCCATTGCTAACAAATTTCTGACAGCCATTTCTCTGGGAGAGGCAAGATGACATCCCAGAAAACACATTGTTGAGTGCAACGCATATCCTGGGTCAGCATTTACTATTGAGTTTAGCATGTACTAGCTGCCTTACATACTTAGTCCTAACTTGCAGACCACCTCTGTTGTACCATTAAATACTAGATATAGCACTTTGCTCAATAAGTATCAGGCAAGATTTAGCTGACTACGGCTACATTAAACTAGGGGACCCAGAAGCATTTTCAACCTATTTGTGTAGTATACCACAGCCGTATCGCAATTCCACCCCTAAAACATAGGCCAGCTAGGGGCCAGGATGCTGGGGAATGTCATGGCATGCCCTTGCATCTCTGTTTTGACTATACACTTACCCTTCCTAGAGTATCTGCAGCTAGCAGGCAATACCATTCATTCCTACTGCCAGTCTAACTGCTGGCACTGAAGCAGTAAGGATTCTCCATCACTTACCCACCATTCAGGTTGCACAGTCGGACTCTAAAGCTCAAGTCACAGGGTCAGATCAACAGGTAATTTAACTTTGTATCCTGTTTCTAACACTGGGTGTAGGCAGAAGGCAATGAAGAAAACAGGGCCAGGATGAGATATTTCCCCCTAATATTCTCCCTGCTTCCAGCTATTCTCAGGCCAGAATTTCCTGTATTTTTCATCTTCATTTCTACCTGAAGCCCTCTACTGCCACTCTGTATCTTTCCAAAGTATTGCTCAGCATCTTAGAAGAGATTTTAGACATATAATGTCATTACTCTGTTGATGTTTTCATTGTCTCTGTGTATTAATAAAGTCAATGTTTTAATTTCTAACATTTCTAGAGGGTTTTTACTCTATTAGTTCACATCAGTTCTTACCCATTTCATTTATTTTAATATTAACCACTTCAATAGTACTCATTCTTGTTTTTCAAGTAGTGATAAATTAATTTCAAAAAATTAATTATATAGTTGAAATGTAATTCTAATTCCACCAAACTGTAAGAACCGTCATGCTGGAATTCTATTCAGGGCCATATTTTCCATAGAACAGTCATCTATTTTTGTGTATGTGATACAGTTTGCATTTGCAAATCAAATAGTATAGTATGCATGTAATTACTTAATCAAAACTACATACAAAACCACTGTGCCTGGCAATATAGTGGAACTTAACCCTGTTTTCAGCATACATATTTCTCACATTGTCTGCAAGTCTTCCTACTTTCCCATTAACATGTTTATGAGTACTTTCTATTTCTCTTTCCTTGCTTTGGTCTCTTCCTTAGCATGGTCTACATCGCCTTGGATCTGCTACGTTTTCATTCATCTGAATTAGAAAATAACACAATCATTTGGAACTGATAATATACACACGAAGCTGTGTTTAGATCTAGGATAGTCCTGGTCAACCAAATATTGTGATTAGCTCCCACTGCATTTTTAAATATACCAAAAATTGTACAGAACACTGATAAAGAAAGTTGACGTTTAATACCATGGTCCTATTAAGCAGTACCAATCAAGCATATTAACAAAAGAAAGCTCTCAAAACTTAACACATACTCTACTTAAAAAGAGCAAGACTACAGAGGCAACAAGATAAGAATAATGCCTACAACTGGCAGAAATTTATTATGAAATTGTTTCTGGGAAGATACTTTGAATTGTGCCCATGATGTTTGCCTAGAAGAATAAGATCTTTATTCAAGATTGGAGTTAGTTAGCATTATCTTTCTCTCGTGTGTACATCAACATCACTGCAAAATTTCACAAGGCTCACTGTCTCCACTTAACAAAGGCCAATATTTCTTTTCATGTCAGGGAGACCTGTTAAAAACACTCTCTCTCTTCACATTGTTCACCCAATTCTAATAAATATTGGCAGTTCTCCTATTATACTTTACACATCTTCCCCCATGAATACACACATAAGACATGGGAGGAAAACTGGCAATGTTTGATGCATTAAGATCACCTTTCAGAAAACATTTGTACCCCAAAAGGACTATACCCCCAATAAAGCTGCTTTGCCTTGAGTTTCTCTTTGACGCGTACTATTTCAGAAGAAGTACAAAGGCAGCCATATCTTTGAGGTTTGGGACAACTGCTTCCTTTCTCCTTCGATACCAAATCTACCCTACCTATTTTGACATTTTCACACTGCTTTCTATCTTAAAGAAAAGAGAAGGAGGTATAAAATTTGCAAAGATTCCAGAAGTCCTTTCAAATAAAGATATTCAACAAACCTAAATATTAGATGTTTTTGTAGCGGGCTTTAACGAACATCATCACAAGCAAGAGATTGCCTTAAGATAGGAAAGTATAATTTTCAGACTCCCTAAGAATAAATCTGCCAAATATGAACTTTATGTTGCAAAAAAATTAGCAAACAGTTAGACACGTACATTTGTTGGTGGAGGTATGGTGACCAGAATCTATTGGTATATTTAAATTAGTGAGTTGCTTTGATATTATACTTCAATAGTAAACTAATTTAGCCAACTAATCTTGTTTATTTCCTAAATACTGTTAGTTTCTATCAGTCAGATGATTTTTCCAGACACTTACATAACAAGCATTAAAAAGATACATTTAGCAGTTTCAATTGTTAACATAACAAAGGCTACAGAATCCAGAGGTTATTGCATTCTCCCAAAAGTACTTAAATAATAGCCTAAAATCTGAAGAATTACTTTAATACTTCAATAAAAATAACCCAATTCAAAACATTTTCAAGGAAACAGAGCTCCTTGCTCTAGGCTACCGAATAATGGCTGAAAGAAAGTATATAGCTTGTCACTTCTGATTAGAGAACTGTGCCTCTGTGCTTTGAATGAGAGGCATGTCTGGTAATAGGAAGTGCAGATATTAAATTTACTAAAATAACATGGAATACGATATATATTAAACTTGACCAAGTATAGCACAAAACGTAACATACATTACGCTGCTCAGTCAACTACTGTGGCCTAGCATCTAATGACAGACTTAATTTCTATTTTCCAAGGAGAGTACTACAAAAATATAATTTTCAGATTATACAAATATTTTATCAGACTATACAAAAAACGTAACCAAAATTGCCTTACATATCTACATGAATACATAACAATAGCAGAAAATTGCTAGACTACAAAATGCTCAGCCTTAAAAGTCCACAGAAAGACATTAGGTCTTGCAAATAATTAGTTACAAAGACCCTGATGCTAATACATCGCGGCATAATATGACCCACAGCATATTTCTTTCTTTCCAGGTTTAAGGATTCGTTCATTTTGGGGGTTTATTTGTTGGGTCTTTTTTTTTTTTAGCACAATCAGGATACAGCATTTACATATGGTTTATGAAGAAGGAAGTGTCTTATCTCTGTTTATGTCTTAATTCTGGCATTCCAACACAAATCATAATAGCTTTATCTTTCAATACATTAACCCTCAGCATGTATTTTCACAATTAAACAAGCTCCATACAGTACTTTCCATTCCCTTTCTAACACAGAACTATGCTACCTGTGATATGACACATAAGGGATTTTAAAACAATTCCAAGAGCTAATCCCAGTAAACCCAGAATTAAAGTTCTTGTTTTCATATTTCACTTTCAAAATATTTAGAACTTTGACAGATATGACATTATGTTTTCATTAAAACAGCTGATTTCAAAATGCTGCACTGTGCAAAAACACCATAAACAGTTTATGATGAACTGCCACACTCTTAATTAAAACAATAAATCCAGTGCACAATATTTGCGCAGCCTCTGGTTTGACCTTTGCCTCTTGCTATCCACTACCAAAGCTGCTGCCTCATTCTGTGCACCAGATGTAGAAGGTTTTAAACCATGATGTGAAAGGCAGTAAAGATAAAATAAGAGAAAATGTGCCATTACTCTTTGCAGTTATGATTAATTCAGTTCATATTTTACAATCTGGTTATGGAGTAAAACTGCAGACTTTACATCAAGTATTTGCCATTCAATATACCAAATGTATAAAAATGCCTGATACTTTAGGAAATGGCACAAAGCTAATTCACAACCACCACATGAAGGACAGAAATAGGAATAATAAAAAAAGGACAGTAATTAGCTATCTGTCTAAAACAATGAAGCTATCTCCGCCACTAGATGGTCAGTCTTGGAAACCAATGCATCTGTTACAACAAAACAAACTAATGCTTTCCCTTATCTCTCTACCACTTGATTTTAGATTAAAATATCCTTTAAAACTATCAGGTCTGCTCCACAAAGAGAAACCAAAGGTTATTAATTTCTATGGCATGCTGTAATGATCGATTTGTTGTGTTTTCCCGGAAACGAAGTCGAATGCAGAAACAACTCAAAGTCCTCAGTACAGGAAATGAGCTAGGGTCCTGGACTACAAGCTGGTGTAGGCAGAAATCTTACCGAAAAGAGTATGAAATGAAAAGTCCTCATTCTGCAAATGCTAATACACTTATCAATTCATTACTTTAATCCACTAGCTTCGTATACAGTAAAGCCTGCAGGAGTAAACATCATGGTCTGCTTGGTAGATTCATATGTTGCATCTCTATTTGTTGCATACTTAATATTTTCCCTTTCTGCCAAAAGGAATCAGTTTACCAAATGAAGCTAATATAGTTCATGATCACTTTTATGGGAAATTGGCATAAAAAAAGGTTTTTTCCTTAGGATGAAAGAGGGAAAACACTGTATGTTCCCAAATGAACAAATTAGGATTCAAATGCAAGTCCACTCATGCCCTAAGAAGTTAGGACTTCCTTTCCTATAACAATTCCCAACACAGAGCTCTAGAGAACAAGAACCTTATTTTGCTAGTTCTTTGATTTGCCCACAGTCAGGAACAAAAATCTCTCCTCAAGGTTAACTTAGAGAGACAGGTCATTCTGCAGTTGACAAGACACTAGGTGTTTGAGGAGGTAGGGGGTGATTAGGAGTTTGGTTTTGTTTTAAAATTTTTTTTTACTCCCCAATTCCAGTTACAAATTAAGAAAGAAAAAAAAAAATAGGAACACACACACGTAAAACTTTCCCCGGGTTTGGTTCTTTACACAGTATTCATTATGCATTCAAAATCAAGGTGCATTGCTGTACAAAGCAATGTATCACTTTTCTACATCATTCACAGACAACACAGAAGTTCAAATTCGATGAATGAGTTCTGCAGGGACACCAAAGGGAAAAACCACACATGTATCTAGTTCCCTGCCCACTGAGAAAGTGGAAAGTAAATTAAAAAAGGCAAGACATACAAAAAAGATCCACTGCATTAAGAACTTTGTTATCTTTGTTAATATTGGTAACTATTCCTTGGTTTTCTTTGTAAAAAGAAACACAAAAGAATCAGACTATAACCAGTGAGAATTAAGTGAGCAGGTATCCTGGTTTTAGCTGGGATAGAGTTAATTTTCTTCCTAGTAGCTGGCATAGTGCTGGGTTTTGGATTTAACATGCAAATAATGTGATAACACACCGATGTTTTAGTTGTTGCTAAGCAGTGTTTATACTAAGTCAAGGACTTTTCAGCTTCCCATACTCTGCCAGCAAGGAGGTGCACAAGAAGCTGGGAGGGGGCACAGCCAGGACAGCTGACCCCAACTGGCCAAAGGGATGTTCCATACCATATGACGTCATGCTCAGTATATAAGCTGGAGGGAGTTGGCTGGAGGGAGCTGGCCGGGGGGGTGGGGCAGCAATCGCTGCTCGGGGACCGACTGGGCATCAATCAGTGGGTGGTGAGCAGTTGCATCACTTGGGTTTTTTGGTGTTTGGTTTCCCCCCCCACCCCACCCCACCCCAGGTTTTGTTTCTCTCTCTCTCGTTATTTTACTTTCCATTACAATTTATTATTATTATATTATTTCAAGTATTAAACTGTTCTTATCTCAACCCATGAGTTTTCCTACTTTTGCTCTTCCAATTCTCTCCCCGCATCCCACCGGGTAGGAGGTTGAGCAAGCTGCTGTGTGGTGCTTGGTTGCCGACTGGGGTTAAACCACGACAGCAGGATAAAAAAAACAAACGAACCCAACACATGAACAACTTCAACTCCTCAAAAATAGCTTCCAAACATTTCTTCAGAAGAAAAATAGGAAACATGCAGTTACTGGAGACTTCAATATTTGTGTCATTCTGTGACATCCCCCTCTGTGACTCTTGGGGAGAAGACTATACAAAGAGTTCACAGTGAATGAGATCTTTTAAACTAAAAATGGATTAAGCTTATGAAGTGGTATTTTACTTTTAGAGTTTCACTTGTTCTATTTGCATTATCACAGGACCCACAGAAGTGAGTCTAAAAGATCTGTGGAAAATGAATGACATGAATTATGAAAAAAGCCAAGGATCTCTGAATTTTACACCTAACTCAGGCAAATGATTCTTCCAGCAACTTTTCCAGACTCTGGGATTTTCCTGCTTTCCATATTTCTAAAAAGATGGTGGGGAAGCTACCACGCTTGTATAACCTTTGAAGTTGCTAGCTAATTTCTGCAAAGCATGAAATATTCTTATAGACTAAGTATGCAACAGTAAAAATTTTACAAACGTCCCTTTGTGATATATACAATGCCATACTTCTCAAAAATAGTAACCAAGGAGCGAAGTATTTGCACACTTTTACATTTACCTGAATTCTACTGCATAAATATGAAGTCTATTTTAAGTGCTGCAAATTCCTCTTCGTTTTCTTGGGTTGCTTCATATGAATATACACCATGTTTTAATCAGGCATTGCTAGCTAAAAATTTTAGATTCTTGCCAGCTCATTGCTTTACAAATACACATACTCTGAATACTGCAGATGTCAAATTTGGTGTGAAGAAGCTTGACTGCTAAAATGTGTCCATCATGACATGCCACAGTTTAAGCATAATAGAAGATGACCAAATCTGTTCAGAAAATATTACGGTTTTTTACATTGCCAATCATAAAAATTTTGATATTTCCTTGAATGCTCAGCTATTTACAACAAATGATTATGGATGGCCAAAATAAATTTTTTTAAAAAATCCTTTCCTAAGCTTCTTGATTATAAAAGAAATCGAAA
Organism: Aptenodytes forsteri; assembly: GCF_000699145.1. NCBI lineage: Eukaryota > Metazoa > Chordata > Aves > Sphenisciformes > Spheniscidae > Aptenodytes > Aptenodytes forsteri. Next base: position 1,504,947 of record NW_008795436.1, read on the forward strand.
AAATATAGCATACCCTAACAAACCCTGAACTCGCAAAGAAAACAAAGAACAAATATTGTCTACATTATAAAATCTCAATTTTTATGCCAGTCTCATAATTACAGCAAGCCCGATTCATGACCTAAAAATGTTTGGAGTTTGCCTAATTACCACTTTCTATAGCTTTCATGGAAACTTTCAGAGATAAGCAAAAGTCTAACTCATCACCAAATAACCACTATTGTATAAAATAATCCTTTCTAAAACTGTCACACAAAATGCATGATTTTTACACCAGCTATACATATTCATAAACTCTATGCACATACCTCTTCTGTCGGAAAGGACTGAATGTTTTCCAAACACAGGTAGGAAAACAGGAACACAAAGGATTCACTGGAATTGTTACAACTGCTGAACTAAGTGAGAAACACCCTTGTAAACGATTTTCCCCAGGTGGTTTGTGACTGCAGCACCAGTTGCACTCATTTAGTCTAACGAGGTTCTGTAGCAAGTGTTAGGATTGGGCGGGGAAGGGAGAAATGCCGGGGGAAGGGGGAGTTGATGTAAATGAAGATTGAGACTTTTGTCTTAGTGTTAAAAAAAAAATAACCACAACACTCCAAAAACATCACGGAGTCTTTTTACTCCTCCAAGTAAGAAAGATCCTGTGAGTCTGGTTTGGACCTGGGATACTGTTATTTCACCTGCAACCTTTCAACTGTCCCCTATGACACAGCAGGATCCCATCAACCAGCTTGGTTACACAAGTGAAACCCATGTCAGAGTACCAAAACTTCTGCAATGATTTAGCCAATGAGGAACCTGGAGCCAGAATACTACGCAGTTGGTGGGACAACTTCCAAATAACTAACTAATCCTCAATGCTTTCACAATACTGAAATGATTCCTACCAGTGTATCAACCATGATATTTCATGAACAAACATTAAAATTGCAGGAAAACTCTTTCAAGATGTAAATACATTCTAACGTAGCTTTTTCCAAAGCAGAAATCTTGACCCTGACTGCAGCAAACTTACCTGCCAAGTTAAAACTTTCTAATGAACACATATAAACATGTCCAAGTGATGACTTTTTTTTTAACGTGGACAACAAAATGCAGAACTGAAGCAAATGTGCCCTCCTGCTATGGATCTATTGCAAAGAAAGTAAGCATTAAAACTTAAAAAAAACAGGTGTAAGACTATTTGAACATTAGCCAATAAAATATTTCCTGTAATCCAGTTCTCAGAAACACCTAAAACATTTTAGTTGAAACACAAAAATTTCAGGAACTTGCAAGTTTAGCCCATAAAAATGGGTGACATTTAACAAAGTTTCAAGATACTGAAAACAATATTTTTTTTGATTGGAAAGGTTGGGCAAACTTAAATTAAGGGTGATGCATAGGCTGCTGTAACAATATTTGCATGCCTACAGCAGAAGAGTTCATCCTTTTAGAAGAAAACATTGTTCTACAAAGTACCTCACATAGGGCATAAAATTTAAATAAGCTTTAAATAGGAATTTTGCCTAAAGATCCATTCTACTCCAGCCTCTGGTAGACGCTTTTCTGAAGAATACTTTTTTGTTCTGTGCAACGATTAATTTGCCTGCCTTTTCCTTCCTGGAGGAAGGAGTTGGTCCATTTTGATAAGATTCCTGGTGTAAGCACCCTCACGTGAAATGGCTTTGCACAGCCAATTAAAGCGGTGGAGCTCTGATTCAGAAAGAATACTGAATACATAACAGAAATTAATACCGGCACATCTATATACAGCATACAGATTAACATAGGAAAGTAAAAAAAGCAGGCAGCAAAGCCCTCCCCACCCCCCTTTTCAACCATGAAACATCTGCATAGTTATCTCCTGCTGGATCACATTAACAGTGCATACATGTGCAAAGAAAAGTTATGCCCAGAAGGATAAAAGAACCAAGACCAGCCATCAGCAGCCTGGCTGTATGACAAATACAGAAGCAACCACGATTACTCCAAACTTAAAGCCACAACCACCTGAAGAGCTGAATGAAGTCAGACAAAGGGTGCAAAGTAACATCAGTCACTACAGGGAATTTCCATTAGGTCAACTGACAGTCAACCAGCTGGAAATTATAATTATAGATTCAGCACGATGCAGAACCACAAGACCACATTCCTGTAACACTCTTAATGACCCTTTAAAAGGAAGAAGGAAATGCATAGAGAGAAAAATACACATTCACCTTCCCAGTCAAAATACTCATCTTACTTTTCTCCTTGGTATTATCTTTCCCATAGCACATTACTCCAACACTTCTATTAAGAGAAATTAAATTTCATTTTGCACACAAAACTGAAAAAAAAAAAGCCTGTAAAGAATTCATATCCAACAAAGGAACCAGTGAACTGCCCAAAATTTTTAAACTAAACTTTGGATTTTCAGAGCTGCCCGTCTCTTCAGGGTTTCAACTCACTTCAATGGAACCTGCAGATGCTTAGAACCCTAAAACAAACAAGCTCTCTTCTCCGTGTTATATTGGAATTAGAGATGTAGTTTGGACTCCATAGTACCTGACTTTGCCTCTAAATCAAGAGACCTTAAAAGCAATCGCTCATAGATTACTAAATTTAAAATAGCCATAATACCAACTGGCTGAATAAAACAGTTCACTGATGTTATTTCAGTTCATGTATTCAGAAAGATGACATCTGTTTGTCTTCAGCAGAGAGACATTCGGTGTTTGAAAAGTGCATACAATATACTATTAACATTGCCAGAAACAAATCTATAAAAACAAGAGGCCTATGTCTTCAAAATTCTCCTGGAACTAAAAAGATTAGGCATTTTTCTTTAAAATAAAAATTAATTTCTGCAAAAAAAGTATTAGCAATTATATAAAACTTGTGGACAGATATTAAATGTGCCAAATAGCATAAAATTATGTATTTCCAAAGTTCTTCTATGAGCTGAACTTTCACACTTTCTTCTTCGTCCTGACTTGAATAGCAAAGATTTAAAGAACTGGAGAAGAGTAGATTAAGAAAAATAAAATATATGCTTGCGTCACAATATTCTTTAACCTTCTATCAGAGACCCTGCAAGAAAACTGGGCATGTGAAGATCAGCATGTGAAAGATAGCATCCATTAAAGTTTATGCTGCAATGGCTTTAGGTTTCGTGAATAACAAAGAATGAGCTCAGTCAAGAAAAGTGGTTGAATTAAATTGAGAAGAAATACAGTATCCACACAAGGCCTAAGAAGTCCACCTTCCAATTAACTCAGTTAATGCTGTTTTCCTATTACAAAAGTAAGAAATGAGTATTTGTTTAATTTTAAAGCAGGTAAGTGAGGAAAAAATAGTAAAAAGGCAGCTTGAGGAAAATCTACATTTTCTGGACTATTATAGTCAGGTAATGAGTCTTTTCTTACCGGGAAATGTATTTGAGGCATGGAATGGAGGAAATGGGAATTAACTAGTATCTTCAATGAATTCTAGCTCAGTAAATGCACAAATATCTGTAGAGGTAAGAAATTTGTATTGCAACAAAGGAATAGGAAGGAAGAAAACTGAATTTTTTTACAGCCTATATAACCTTTTACATTCAATAGATGAACCCCAACATCTAATCTAAACAGCATAAATGTCCCCCGAAGAGCTGGCAAGTGTTTCCAGTGATAACAAGTTTACCTCCTTTAACAACAGTAATCCAAAATAGTAAGTCTCATATATAGACAATTAGTAGTACGACGCTTTCTGTCTCCCTGCTCAATTGTCAGCTTTAGGAATACTCTTGGATCAACTAAGATACATGCTGGGTACATGCGCGTACCCATGAAAAGTCTCCAGTGGTCCCAAACATCAAATCTACACTTGAACTCATAGAAGTTGGTAGGTGATTAGTTGGTAGATGTAGGTGACCGATTTAAAAATCCAGCTCTGAGGAGACTACCTGAATGAGAATTAACCTTGAACTACATAGGGTAACAATCACAAGTCTTTGTAAAAGAGAGAGATATGCCTTTCTGATAACGTTATCCACAGATCATCTATCACATCTATATAACTGTAAATAATCTTCCTTTTTAAGACTAAGGAAAAGGACTCCTGTTTACTAAGACGACTAAAGAAATATTGCATTTATTATTTTTCAAGGTTTTTCATAACTTTTGTTTTAATATATACATTATACACTGAAGCTACAGCAGTTATAAATAATCTTATAAAAAATCTTGCAGTAAGGTTGCGACTAAAATTGTTCCTGAATGAACAATCAGTATCTTTATGATTCTGACCCAGGAAATCCCAAATATCATGCTTGGAACTACAGAAGACCATTAATAAATATACTATCTTTGTAGGTAAAAGGAAACACTTTCTGTACCTCATGTGAAAGGGATTGATCCCACTCAATATTTATACATGAAACAAGTAAGTCATCGTAGTGAATCACAATGAAGTAAATAAATTTCACTCTGAATCCTGTTCATTTCTTCAACAGCTCCGTTTTTTCAATCTGATTTGAAATTTGTTTGCATCAATGTGGAAAGTGGAAATGCATAGCAGTCACCCAAACGAACTATACAGAGACTGTTTAAAACAAAGGCAATTGGCTGAAGCAAGGAAGTCTGAGACACTCAATCATTTTGATTGTGAGCCTTAATTTGTACTGCAGCACACATAAGCTGTGCCGAATGTGAACAATTCAGTACAAGTCACAGTCAACTTCTGAAAATTTGGAATTCTTGGTTGAATTCTGTGGGCATTATTCAAGAAAAAAATCCAAATTCATGAGGAATTCTTCTTGAGTTATACCTGAAAAAAATCTGTCTTTTTTTAGAATTAACAGAGGCTTTAAGACATCACTCCTGGACTAAATATACTGAAAAATCAGTGCCACTACACATGGAAAAATAGTTTTAAAAAATCCCACCAAATGAGCTGTATTTCGTCTTTATAAGTGTGTCTTACTGAGTTCCACCACTGGGACAGTGGAAAAAAGAATAGGGATACATCTCCATCTAATTTTTTATGTCTTTCTCAGTGCCATTATAGGACTAACATATTCTCCCTCTCAACTTTTCTATTTTTTTTAATTGTGGTAGCACCACTGGGAGCAGGTGCCTTGAAGTGGGGGCATATACCGAGCCTGACCTCCCTATGAACAGCTCTGAATTCCCTGATCTTGTTATGAATATTTTTTCTTCAAATGCAAAGATGCAAAATGCATGAAAACTGAAGTAATTCAATTAAGTATCTATTCTGAGCTGGAAAAGACCATTTTGTTAGAACCAGTGGAGCACTAGTTTAACCCTGGTGCTCAGAATTCCCAAGCAAGTCAGCACATTAAGCCAGCTCTTCAACTTAAGAACAATTACTGTCATTTATCAGCCTGAATAGCAGTAATGCACAAATCGACAGCTTTCAAGAGGCAAAGAGCGAGCTAGGTGTAATGATATGCAAAGCCACAGCACTCTACATTTTGAACTGTCTTCAGCCCATCAATACATCTCCAAGTACCTACAATTTATCAATACAAATGTGGTACCCGATGAAAGCAGGACCAAAAAGATAAATATGAACAGGGTGGAATAAAAGGTTCAAGAATGTTTGAATTTTATAATGATGAAGTACAGATCACATTCTTACAGCATTTTACATGCAGTGACCTGATCAGATCACATTTTATTCAGCAAGAGGAAACTAGGATAAGAGATAATCTTTCTTTCAGGTAGTTGTAAGCAGCTGCTTTGCTTTTTTTCCTTCTTTCTCCTTTCTTTTCTATTCTTCTTTTTTTTCCCTTACCATTTCTATTTCAATCATGCATCTATGCAGTAGTTACACAGATATGGTTACTTTTATCAAAATACCTAATTAACATATCATTATTTTTATCTCAAGAAAGCACAATATATACAGAAGGCATCATTTGAGTCTCACTACCTTATAAACGCATTTTAGTAGCAACTGAAGGATTAAAGGAATGCTTGAAATGATCTAACAGCATACATACCAAATGGCATTCTGCTGATGAAAGGCTCAAGAATACAGAACTGATTTCCTCTGTACCTAATCTAATTGTGTGGGGGTTTTTCTTTTGGATTTTTTGGCTTTTTTAACATAAACAGCTTCTTTGTGGATGGAACCTTTCAGTAACTAGAGCTACTGCAACGGTCAGGCATTCAGATTCCTTTTCTCATATAGGACCTATGCAGGCAGGTATGGGCATTTGGATTAGCAGGTAACATATACAGAGAATAAAGACACTTCTATGTTTTACCATGAGAAAAAAAAAATCAGGATTATAATTATTTCACCTGCAAGTCTGGCAGTTCTGGCAGTTCTACCTGAAACTTCTAGTTTTATAATACCTTTTAATTTTCTATTCCTTCCTTTCCAATTATTAGAGCATGTAAACTGCTATATGTAGCCCTATCTTGATTCAAGATTTCAAGGTGTTCACTTGAGTTTAACATCTACTTTGAAATGTATTTTGCACAGAGCATCTCACTATGCAAGCTACTTTTCCTAAACTACTTCCATCTTCAAAAACTTAACTATATTACAGAAAGTACTAACACGTCCAGATGGATAAAATGAGGTGTGAGCAGAGCTGAAAGAGGGCTTCTCCAAAGAGAAAACACAGTCTTGTAGTTAACGAACAGAGATAAAGAGCTCTGGGGTTTATTCTTATGCTACAAACTTCTCATATAATCTTGAACACATCACTAAAACCTGTGCTTCCTCAGTTCCCCCAGAGACAGCTCTTTTTCTAAACAGAGAGAATAGCTTCTTCAGGGGACAGATGACAGTTATTGATCAATAGAAAATAGAACATCATGATCCATGAACATCTGTGTGGTATTCCTCAGCAGAGGTCCAGAACAATATTGTCTTCAGCCTTCAGGAGACAGAATTTGCACGGAGACACAATTCATCGTATGATACAGCTCAAAGTTGAGATAATTTAACAGGAGTTTTCTCATTATTTAAAATATAATTTAAAAAAGAAATACAATTTCCTCCTGTTTTACTGTCCTTCTAGAATTCATTCATCTTCCTCTAACTATTGGGGGGGGTGTATATTCCAACGCTCTGAGTTTATTTTTTACATCCCTTTTTATTCCCACTGACAACTTCTTTTATCAACTTTTACCATCTTACTAAGTGGGCTCACTACACGTTCCTAAACACAGATGTCTCTTTCAGACACCCTAGGTTGCCAGCTGCTGAAAAGGGTGCAGAGATCGAGAGGATACCAACCCATTGAAAATGCCTTAGGGACCACCAAGATGTCCCAAATGGCAGAACATGTCAAAGTTTGGGATGAATTGAGCCTAAGGCGTCCTTTTCCTGTAGGCCTTAATCTGCTGGTTACCCTTGTTTACCAGTTTAGTAGACTTACCAGTTAGCAATATGAATATTCAGTTAGAAGAAGTAACTCACTATAAAGAAGCCCAATGAACAGGTTACTAAAGAAATAATATGTAGGGTCATCTCATCCCAAGGGAAAAACAGAAGAGCTACCCACCACTGATTAAGACAGCACAGTTTTGAGAACTTAAGAACTGCTGTTTTGAAACAAATGACTTCTGTGTTTGGTCTAGTATCCTGATTTCAGTTCAGTAAGCAATGCATATGGAAGAATCCACCATAATGGAAATGTAACAGTATAATTTTCCAGGAAGGTGAATGGGAAAATGTCTAAACAGAACACAATGGATGCTTATTTTCATTTATCTCTCTCTCTTACGTGTTACTGTGTTGGCAACACTCATTATTTTATCACAAGTCTCCTGTTACTTGGTATTCCTTCTCATCTAACCACTCCCACAGTTGTATTATTATATAAAAAAACCTCATTTTCTTTTTTTAAATTATGTTTGTAACATTCAGTAATGATGAGAACACACTGCAAGCTCAAACCCAAAAGTTTCAGAATACTAAAGAAAACAAAAAGTACTTGAAGTAAATAGTTTTAAAAAAATGTTCTAAACCAATGTCACTTTTTTTATCTGAAATGCAGTGGTCATTGGTCTTAAATGTTGCTGTAAGTAATGGCTCTAACGCTACAGTGATAGTAGAGAACTTTCATCCCTGTAACTTCTCCTTCTAACACATTTGTGTTGACCTCGCTACTGGTATCAAGCTCTATTGCTCCTGTCCAATAGCAGCATCAAAAATGCAAATGTATTATAAAAATCCAAGGCATAAAACTTTACATTGATAAAAAATAAATAAATTATTCAGAAGAAGAGAAAACTCTCAAATAAATGTGTAACCTGAACAATCTAAATGACATCTTATTGTGTCAAATCCCTTTGTTCATTTCTTATGTCTAAACTGACTGAGAGTTTGATCTTGCTTCCTCCGAATTCAAAACAAAACTTCCATCTTTTTTCTTTGAAAAAGCACAGAAAGATCTTCTGGAGTGAGATAGTATCTTCTGTTCAAAAAACTTCAGATTTATCTATTCCTTGGCTGAAGTAATAAGCAGAAATAAAATAGTAAGAAAAATTTCTAATAGTTACAATTTCAAACATGAATTAACTTAAATACAAACTATGGCATACTGGATGGGTTCTGCTTGGCTTTACAATAAAAGAGTTGAGTATCACATTTTGGCTAATTATCTAGTTAAACACTTGCACTCAGAGAGCCAAACATAGACTCCTTAACAAAGATTTTCATAGACATGGAGACACGATTCATCACTGCACAGCCCATAGCTATGAGAAATCTGTTATAAAGTTACCAAATTTAATTAGCCACACATACTAGCAATAATATCTACACCCATTATATCTATAGATGCAGCAAAGTAATGACAGATCAGCAGCCACTTTGAAGGCTCGCCAAATGATGAAAAGATGCAGGTTAGCATCCAATTTGTAATAAAAAAGGGAATGAGCTCTGAGAGCTATTTGAAGATGAGTGGGAATTAGGCATGTCCATACTTTCAGAAGATGCCTATCCACACCTTTATACAAACACATTATTACCAATCTGGTTCCAGATGTGATTTAGTATCCACCAACTTAATTAAAATATGAATTATAGTGAGCAATCTTTACCAGTTTTTTAGTAAAATTAAATGAAACAGTAATATTAATGATTGGTTAATGATCACAATTCTGTAGATAAACATATTAAGTACTTAGTACATGACAAAGATAGTAGGAAAGCTCTGGACATGACCAGGCCTGTGCTCTGCCCATTCACACTACAGGGTTGAGAGTACTTAGGGTCACACTGAGGTGTAGTACAGAGCCCTAAACAGCACCTGGTTCTTTTTTCCCAGAGTTGGGGTTTCTTCTTTGTTTCAAGGTTTTTAAACATCAGTAAAGCTACAGAATAATCAAGGAACTGGAGGAAGAACACCTCTAAATACTAATTCCAGCTCATCCACATTTAGGTTGCCTAGTAGGCAGTATGGAGCAAAACTGAACATCAGCATGGCTTTTTTGAGTTCCTAAAGATGGTTTAACCTGACAGCTAATTCCATCAGTCGCACAGAGGGAGCATACGTCACATGTCACGAGTATGGCAGAAATGAGGAATTTTGGCAGCAGCAGTCCAGCCAATCTCCTCCTAAATAATGGCCACAAAGGACACAATCAATCTGACACAGGTAGATCACCCTTGGAGTTACCTTAATTTACACTAAAACAAAATTGATGCCAACCTATTGCAGAATTTGTCAAAAGAGTATTGCAGCATCAACTGTTTCAAAGTGCCATAAAGACTGATTTTATTTAATAAAAAAGAGCTCAGCTTACCATTGTCATTTCTAATGGGCCTTCTAGCACAAAGCTCTTCATTGGAAATGTGGGTATTCTTTTAAAAGGAAGTATTCCTAATTATGGATATTTAATATAAAATTTCATACTGACATGTGGATTTAAACTGGCAGGAAAGATGTTACAGCCATTTTATCCTTGTTTCTATTAACTGTATAACAAGCATGAAATAGGTAGAGAAGGTGACATGGAAGACAAAGCAAACAATAAAATGGGAGTCAAACACTCTCAAACTGAAGAAAACTTCTTGACTCTTATTATTCTTCTCTTTGAAGTATCCATGCAGTAATTTAGAACAGAGTGCAGCCTCACAAACTGAAAAGAATAGAGGGCAAATCAGGGCTATTTCAGGGATTCAGATCGAATGTTGATCTATTTAAACACGCTATAACCCAAAGAGGAGGGTTTTCTTCAATGTCATCTTATTACACAGCAAGGGAGGAAAACAGACAGTTCAATCACAAAATCATAATGCTTAAGCAGCATGAAATCATAAAGCTAGCAACAAAACAGGTGAAGCATGCTACATTTATGATTCATATGCTTCCTTTCACCCCAGCACAGTATTGGTTTACTGATAGCCCTAAATGGCCAGTCCCTGCTGGTCTCTCCAGCACAAGAGGAGTGAGCAGTATTATCCTTTTGGGTGTACTTACTGTACTGCACTCCATCATATAAAAATAATGCACATGAATAGTTAAACTGTTTATCCAACTGTACACATAGGTTACAAGCTACCATAAATAGGGTTGTTGTTCAGACATGTACATAAAGCTCAATGCATACAAATAATCTTTACTGTCACATTCTAGATCCATTGAAATTGGTATACGGCTACAATATAATTTGGTAATTTTACTTTGCTACAGACATCCCAATTCTCTTAAAAATTGATGTGAACTAAAATAACAAATTATTTGCAAAATCATATCTATAAAAGAAAGTCTAAATGTGGACTTTCTTTGATTATTCAGTTTTCTCATAATTTTTTTCAAATCTTATGTGATTTTGAGATCACTGGTGTTGATATTCTCAAGCACTTGGGGGGCAAGCACATCTTGAAAGAGGTGTCTCCTGAAGATTTACTTGAGTATAAATCCAGAGTAAGAACAATTCAGAGAAAACTCTCAACTTTATCTTGTGCCTCCATGTGGTGAAATAGGCATTTCCAGCTAAGACACTAAACTGAAATTAGAACATCACAAAATCAACTGGGACGTTTCCTCTCTGTACTAGAGCTAGACTCAACATAGAGATGAGGAGGGAATGGAAAGGACAGCTTTGCTTACCTCAGATAGGCTGAAGGCTTCTTCAGTCTCTGCAGCAACTCATTTGGGTGAGTAAGGAATTAACTTGCAGAATTCAGCCCATCTTTTATTATCACAGATCTTCCTGATACAAGTCAATTCCTAACAAAAGGATAATATTTTCTGGACTGACTAAATAATCAAAGAGAAGTGAACTAGGCTCCTAAATGCCTTTTTACAAATTTTAACCATATGTCTCATACACTGACGTGTTCATTACCAGGTAAATACACCTGCTATACTGCCATCTGTTGTCAACCAATAATCCATAGTATCAACAAAATTTCTAAATTGCTTTCAAGATAACATCATTGTTCTCAAAAAATTATGTAAACCAACTTTTCCTATATAACATGAATGTAATAAAGATTTCTTTTTCAAGATGTACTTACAAAATACTTTATCCTAGCATATGAAACTTGTTGCAGTCAAAAAAAAAAAAGTAAAATTAATAAGGGAGGAATTAATGGAATATTTATTTGCTACTGGTATTTGCATTTCATTTCCTGAATGCTAATTCTGAGAACACCTTTTAGTATTTTCTACCTTTGTCTTCAAGTAAGACTCAATCAAAGATTCTTAAGTTTCTCTTTCCAGCCAGAAGATGGAGTCACTGTTTCCTTAGACAGATCTTCATCACCCATACTACTATCCTGTCTAGTTACATCCTACAGCTATGTCAGCTTCCAACCAGGTAAATGTTAATAACCACATTAAAAGTTATAAATTATTCAGAATTTTGAGACATTGATCCTGCACAGCACGATACTGTTGACTCAGTCGAAAGTCTACTTTATCAGCTTATGGCAAATCTTTCTAGAATATATCGGGGGGGTGGCAGTGTCTATGAATTACTTGTATTATTCTAGTTAGTATCTTTCCAGTCACAACCTTCACCTGAAGGTTTTTGACTGAATTTCATGCCCTGGCTCAGTGAAATTTCCACAGGAATAGAGGCAGTCTTCACATATAGTTTACTGATCACTCTTCTTGGGAAGAAGTGATTGCAGCATAGCTTGTCAGAGAACTGGCAATTTTGGAATAGGAGCTTGCTTACTAATGTTATATCTATAGCAAATTAATATCAAAGAGTACATCACACAAGAAGCAGTGTGAGAAAGAGCAGATAACTAGCCATAGAGAATTTATGGTTACGTGTTCTTCACATACAGGTGTACCAAGGAAATGAACATACTCCTACCAAACAACTTGAAAATAAGACTAGAAAATCAACATGAGAGCTTACATCAACAGCTCGGATTATAAATAAGCCACCAGTTAACAACCTACTACTAGTACTTCCTGAAATGACTGATCAGTAGTAAAAAGTTGGTTCATGAGCTACAGATAACACAAAAAGACAAACTGAAGAGACAAATGCAATAAAGATTACAAGTAGCTGACACTACTGGAGTTCTGCACATACTCACCACAGTGACTGAAAACTGCTGTTTTAAAAGGCTTAACATGAAAAGCAATTTATCAACCACACCACTAAGTTTGACTTCCACAACACTGTAAGCAGATTACAGGTATTCTGAAATTAACCACAATTTTAATTTGTAATCATAAGCAAGTATTTCAGCAGTCATACATTACCTGACTACACCTGTAGCTGACATAACAGTATTCCCTGGCTATCTACTGTTGAATTTGTGCCCTGTCTGGCATCTACAAAATAGAGAAACCTAAAAAATGAGGGTTACCCTTGCCTTCTGGATTAGCTGCAAAGGTGGAATCCATTTTTTTCCTTTAAAGCGTAGAAAGCAAACCACCACCCAGAATTCAAACAAATGTGTCAGCGAGCACTCAGGAATGTATCACCACAGATACCCAACCTGTCAATATGAGAAAAATGTTTTGTAACTATTCCGTGAAGTTAGCGTGATCACTTGTAAGTTCCAAAAAGGGGAAAGGGGAAAATTATTACTTTTCATTTCCTCATGGTTTTAATTTAGACAAGTCTGCAGAACATTTATGCATAGTAAGACACAAATTCCTATAACCGAATACATTGTTCTCTCCATTTTTTCTTAAAAGTACAATACAATAAACTCTTACATACATAACAAAATGTATTTGCTCAGTTATCAGATATTTGTTTATAAAGCTTTCACAGTTACCTAACAGGTTCAAGTTTAATTCACAAAAGATTAATAATTTAGCTTCTGAAACTTTGTGTTACTTCCCATAAAAGACATTCACCCACATCTACAGTTCAAAAGGTTTAATCTTTTATTGCAGCATTACCAAGGGTCACGATGGTAACTCCAGCCAAGTTAGGAAAACAGCACTGCTATTAATTATTATTATTTACAGTACATAGTAGTAAATTAATTGGGCAATAAAAGGTATCGCTATGATTTATCAGAGTATTAAAAACTCATTCACTGGATTTTTTTTCCTACTGAACTACTGCATTCGGTATTATAAAGCAAGCTTTTTACCATTTTATTTTAATTAGCAGAGCCGGTTTGGGGAAAGTAAAATGGAATTCTTGTGAATGTTAGTGAGAAGAGAGTAGAAGTTATGTTATCATTAGAAAAACAAAAATTTAGGGTAAATATTATAAGAAGATTTCCTTCATCTTACATTTATGCAACTGCAGAAAATCCACCAAAAAGATTGTTCAGGAAGTCCAACATCTGGGAAACTTAAAGAAAACCTGGACAAAAGACAAGAAATACAAAGTCCAGCTTTAACAAAACGACTGGTAACCAGATAGGTTTTTCTCATTATTACTTTTTATAATTTATGAAAAAGTATTAACCGACAATGACATTGCATTTGAGTGTCAAAAATCAAGCCTATTTCTGCTTCATCACCACTCTTTTAGAGAACTTTTCAGATATAAGCCATCTCTATTAAAATGGAAAAATGTAACTAACATCTGGCAAACCTTTAGATAGTAACATGCTCATTATTATTGTACAAAAAATTAATGAACTATTTTCCATTTCTTATCATTAATATTGTTTTTGGAACTACTACATTTGTGCTAAAACTGCTAAAGCAGCCAATACGGTACAGAGATGTAAAGACCTGAATTACTGAGCTCAGCACTTTTGCCTGCATGTACGATGCTCCCAAATACATTATGTGTAAGAAAAAGAATGTCTTATTGCATAACATTCTTAATTGCATCGCTCCCTGCAGGACTCCATCAAAACACGGTATGTTGTATCTTTATAAAAAATGTTATGTAGAAGGAATTGAGAAAAGCAGAGAGCTAGTGAACAGATAGCCATTGCACATAGAGTTACAATGTATTATGTATTTAATAACCTAAATTTTTCAGTAGACAGTGCAGATTTTTAGTAAACCTAAATGGACATTAACTCCACATGCTTATATGTAGCACGACCTTTACCTGCTCTTATAAAGAAGATAAGCTATTAGCCCTAATTACAGATACTGTTTCCATGCTCACAAATACTGTGTAAATATTCCTTCAGTTAAAAACATATTTAGAGTTCATTGCTTTCCAGATCTGAAGTTATTTAAAAGTTGGAGAAGAGGGAGATTTTCTGAACTAGGCTTCCAGGGGAAGTGGGTGAGTTTGTTCTCTGAAAGCACATTATCAGTGTGCTTCCTGGGGGAGAGGAACAAAAGAACATGGTACGCGAAGGGCATCTTCCTGAATGGCTTCCCAAGACTGCTGTGGGGACATCATCTCTCATTCTGATAATTCACCAAAGGTCTATGCTATTTAGAACATGCATGTGTAGAAAAAGAAAAAATAAAATTTAAAAAAAAAAAATTCTGACTTCAGCAGATAAAGTGAATCCTTGGGATTTGTGTGCAAAACCACAAAGAGACAAACTTTTGTATCCCCTAGTATAGGAAGGTTTCTTTTAATTTCCATGACAGCAATTGGGAACAAGCTCTTGTTCAATGCTTACAGGAGGATTACTTCACAGTTTTCCTATCACTTTCTTCGTCACCCTTGAAGCAGGTGGGGACAATCCAAACAGCATATTTGCAGTGATCAAAATGGTGTACTGTGAATCTGTGACTGTTGTGAAGCAGTTCCTTCAAATGTCATACTATCAAACACCTTTTAAGTTGGTTTCCCTTTGAAAACTCTAGCTTGGGCAGAAGGGAGAGCAAAGGAGGTGGTAAAGAAGAGACTAGAACGGAGATGCTGATGGTTAGATTTGTATTGACCCTCCCAAGGTTTCTACTGACATTCAGTGGAAGCCTTTCCACCGTACTGTCTGCCCACCCACCTACTGTCCTTAATACAAGATTTTATTACAGTATATCAGATGGAGAGTGCTTGTAAAAGCATCTGATTTTATCTCAGTCAATGCAGAAAAAAGCCCTCATTCTCACAGTGCTGATCTAGAAAAAAGTATGTCAGCCTTGTTAGGAATTTTATGGAATCATAAAAATGTCACTGCACCTTCCTAGACAAAAAATAAGCTCATTAATATCAGTGGCAGTCTTACATGAATAAAGAAATTAAGAGATGATTAGTACAAAGCTAATTAGTACACTGTGTTGGGTGTCCGTGTCCAGGTTTTCTTGGGGGTGGCGGCAGGGCTGGCCTCTGTGAGGAGAGGTCGGGGCTGCCACGCGCCAAAACACAGCCGGTTCCAGCCGGAGCTGAGCCTGTCAGTGATGCTGGTGGCACCTCTGTGGAAACGTATTTGAGAAAGGGCAAAACGCTGCCCGGCAGCGAGGGGGGAGTGAAGTGTGAGGAACAGCCCTGCAAGCACCGAGCTAGGAGGAGATGTGG
This sequence comes from Aptenodytes forsteri, assembly GCF_000699145.1. Classification (NCBI taxonomy): domain Eukaryota; kingdom Metazoa; phylum Chordata; class Aves; order Sphenisciformes; family Spheniscidae; genus Aptenodytes; species Aptenodytes forsteri. The sequence continues at coordinate 1,520,759 of NW_008795436.1, forward strand.
GGTGGAAGAGATGCTCCAGGGGCCGGAGCAGGGATTCCCCTGCAGCCTGTGGGGAGACCGCGGGGTAGCACCCAAACTGCAGCCCGTGGAGGGCCCCATGCCGGAGAAGGCAGATATTTCCTGAAGGAACTGCTGCCCGCGGAGAGACCCACACTGAAGCAGGGGAAAAGTGTGAGGAGGAAGGAGCAGCAGAGATGAACTGTTATCGACTGACCACAACCTGCCATTCCCAAACCCCTGCCCTGGCTGGGGCTGGGGTGGGTAGAGGAGTCAGGAAGGAAGGAGTGAAGTTGAGCCTGGGAAGAAGAGGAGGGGAGGGTAGGAAGGTGTCATTTTAATTTTGTCTTTGTTTCTCACCATTCAAATCTATTTTGTTTGGCAATAAATTAAATCAATTTTCCCCCAGTCAAGTCTGATTTGCCCATGCCGGTAATTGGTAAGTGATCTCCCAGTCTTTATCTTGACCCCTGAGCTTTTTCATCTTATTTTCTCCCTGTCCTGTGGAGGAGGGAGATAAGAGAGCAGCTGGGTGCGCAGCTGGCTGCAGTCCAAGGTCAACCCACCACATCCCCAGGCTGATGAACACTATTGACTTGCAGTTGAGGGGGGAACATGACAAAAAAGGGGGGAAAGTTAAACACAGTAAATATAAAAAGAGGGGAATATTAGATTTATTTGAAATCTTATCCCTACCTGGATTATTATTGACTTTAAGTTCTGCGGTCGGTCTCCGATATATTTGGATATTTTGATCACACATTCATATTGCCAATATTTATTTCGGTGACACATTTGGGACTCTGTACTCATTTAGTTCTATTCTCAGCACACAACTGGAACCCTAAATATAGTCCTAGTCTGTCTGTGTGTATCATGCTGTGTAGCTACAACAGGCATGCTTTACTGTAGTAACCCTTTCTCCCACTCTCGAATTGTGTAAGCACTTGGAAGGATCTGTATCTACAAATGCCTAATTTATTTTATTGTGTCAAATCCTGTATATATCTATATCTATTTGTAGGGAAAGATGTGAATGAAACTGTATGGATATTTGGGAAGGATACATAAAGAA